>NC_139344.1:46643896-47138896 GCF_055883805.1 Amblyomma maculatum
ACTGAGATTTGTATTTACAAATTAAAAAATGTAACAGATATTTGATTCTAATAGAAGGTTTTTAATGGCGTTAAAAACAGACCTGTGGATGTACCTGTAAAACAGACCTGTGGCATGGCGGCACCGAACGAGAATAAAATCTGGCTGTTCAAAGTAAGTCCCAGCTGTTGCAACGGCTTCTCAAAATACCGTATTCTCATCATCGTAAAACTGCGGCTAAATAGCAAGAACTGGGCTATTGTTTCCGGTTCTCCACAAAATTCCCAGGTGGAAGTAAGCGCCAACCAGACCTGTGCGTATAGAAATTTATAGGCGGAATACGGCAGCGCAGCCTGGTCAGAGAGACTTGAGTCGGTTTTGACTGACATGGTTTCCTACTTGAGTAATACTTGAGATGCAGGTATTCATCCGATGTAAAATTAGATCCAGTCTGCGTTCTTAATAAGAAGCGCGTGCGAAATTGAGCGGCTGTTAAGTACGCTGTAGCCGTGAGGATATGTAACACAGGGCCATTGAGAGACTCTTTAGCTAGTCTATCAGCAATCTCATTGACTCTCACATTACTGTGGCCTGGTACCCACACTATATGTATGAAGCTGAAATGTGAAGGGAGCAAAGAAGGAATGGGGTTTAATACTGGCGAGTCCATATTCGAAGAAAGCGACGAGCACAAGGAATAAGAGCCTGTGTTTACAGGCACTGTTGAGTATTTTGGGTCTAGTTTCCGTAGGGCAAGCACCACCGCCAGCAACTCCGCCTGGACAATCGGGGTGAAATCCGGAAGACGAAAAGAAGGAGCCCAATCTAGAAACGGAAAGTGTATTGCGACGCCTGCCTTTTCACGAAATTGAGAGGCATCAGTTGCTATCCTCCTTCTTCTTCTTCTTCTCCCTCGTTGTAATGGCACATACCCACAGTGGGGGTTGGCCAGAATTCGTTGTAGGTGACATACTATTTTTGATAATGTCGATTTGACTGTATGATATAAATAACCTAATAATTAGGAGCTAGTGTTGCTGAAATAACTTGAAATTTTGAGGCGATGTAATAGAAAGCAATGAAAAAAAGGAATAAAATTGTAAATTACTAAAAATAATAATAAGAAAAAATACAATTCAGACCGCTCAGCGCTAACACACAAATCTTCCAGTGGCAATATTATAGTTATGAAATAATTCACACACCGGTTTTAGGGCATACCCTTTGACGGTTGCACCAAAGGAGAGGAGGACAGGAACTGTAAATGGCAGTCCTAGGCGAGCAAGAGGTATTTCTAGATAATGTCTTCTCTGAGTAGCATACCTGTGCCAGGAGAGGATGTAATGTTCAATTGTTTCCACGTCATTACATGACGCACAAAGATTGGACGGCGTGAATCCAGAGCGACCTAAATAAAGATTGAGGGAAGGAATTCTACAACGCATGAGCGTCATGGAAACCTCACATTGCCTCGAGGTACAACATGGGACATTCCAATGGAAATTTAAATGATTAAAATCCGTAGTCGCAAGGAGTGGCTCATGGCTCAAGGAGGAGTTTGCTATCCTCGAATCATATTCCCCTCACTTCGTTCTCCTCTTCTGCAAGCACTCTGTGGCCGCTCATCGCGGAAATCGCCGAGTAGATGCAAATTGAAACAGCCACAGCTGTTACCTACGAAAGGAAATATTGCTGATCATTGAAATTGGTTGGAAAGGTTTTGAGACGAAAATTCGTAAATAAAGCTTTTGTCTGTGCATCGATAGAATGCACAATGAGGCAATCATCATTTATAGTAAACGGAACGCGCACATCTTTCTGATGTGAAAATAGGAAGAATTTTTTTTTATTAAATAAAGTTGTTTCCATCCATCCAATAGGAGTCAGGCGCTGGGTGTTAAGATTGATGAACCAGTCATCCTTTCCTCTCGAGCCTAATATCACCTCCAGACACTACCAGAAGTCCGTTTTGTCGAAGTGACTGAAGAGATTCGAGGACACTTGTTTGACGCGACCGCGTGGATACCAATTATCTTACGGATTCTTCTTCACGCACATGAACTTTGTTACTCGCTTATTTGCGAGCACTTTAATTTACGTTTGTTGTACCTCACACGTACTACCACCCGAAGTATATAAAGCTCATATTTAAACATGCTCTAAGAACGTGTCTGCAGGGCATAAGTTTAGCGTGTCCGGTTCGCGTGATCCAGTGGTCTCCGAGAGGGGGCGGAACATCGAACACAGCTCCGATCGCATTTTTTTTGCCTGCAGGCAAATTCGTATGTCTTCATTCCTTCCAATAGCTTAGACCGTACAGCACGCAGCCCGCTTTAACGTAGAGAGACAAAAAAAAAAAAAAAAGAAAAAAAAACTCGTGAGGGTGATGAGGGCAAAGCGAGCATATCATCAATGCGCTTGTTGCAGTTATAGGACGCCTGGGTGCTTTTAAAAGTGAATTGATGGCCAATGTACGACGACATAGGCAATTGAAATTCTGCTGTGGGCATCCGCTAAACCAAACGATTGTATGTACTGTGTCTGAGTGATACCGCGAAACACGAGTAGCCGCGCTTAGCCGCGCGTAGCATGCGCGTCCAGAGAAAAGTGGATCCGGGTGAGTGACTGGATGCGGAGTGTTTGATCCTTCACAGCCCTTCAGCGGAGGCAACACAAAACTTTGGCCGCCATTTCCCGTAGACAGAACCACCGGCCTGATCCAACCGTAGAACATTGTCAATAGTAACTAAAAAGATTTGCAGCGCTAAAAGACGACACAGAGAAAAAAAGATGCACAGGACGGCGCTACACTTTCAACAATGCTTTAATTCATGCAAACACACAGAATATATATGCAGCGGGTGATGGGAAGTTATCATGAGTTGAGCTGTAATCTTCCATATCTATCTAAAAAGACATATTCATTACTGTGCAGCACCATGGTGACAGAACTCACGCAGCCAGACCCAGTTCTTTCAATATGATATGATTCTATGAGCTGTCGGGCGATAGCTTCCTTACATCGTTTTAATACTGTCGTGTCATACAAAAGGGCTCGACACGTGCCATTATTGCATTTTCTGCAATGTAAGGGAAGGTTGGAGCCGATGCCAGTCCTTAGCGAGTTCTTGTGCTCCCGTAGCCTATCATTAATACATCGGCCTGTTTGGCCGATGTATACCTTGCCGCAAGTGCCGTTAAGACTATTGACAATAGTCTTAACGCTTCCAAAACCTCTCAGCTTCTTGTCTTCTTATAACTGCCATGTCTTCTCCTCTTCTTGATCATTTGGTGTTTGTTCAAGCGACGAGGGCTAACATTGTTTGGCTAACCAACGCAGGTTATGCCATATTTAGCTAAAAAAATGGTGTGTAGCGGACGTGGGCAGGGTTTTTTGGAAGTTCTTGTCCCGTTGCTACGTTGGGCTGCATTGAGGGTGGCTCTCCCCGTGGACAATTAGCACACTTATCTATCGTGGCTGCCTGTTCGGAACAAAATCATTACATTCATTAAAAGGTGGATGGAAGCAGCATCCGAATTTTTCCGATTTCGGTTCTCATGCATATCAGCATCATCAGCATCATCATAAGCATCATCATCATCATCGGCCTGACTATACCCACTGCAAGGCGAAAGCCTCTCCCATATTTCTCCACTTAACCCGGTTCTGTGCTAGCTGCATCCACTTCTCATCCACCTACCTAACTTTCTGCCGCCCCCTGCTACGCTTTCCTTCTCTTGGAATCCAGTTTGTTCCCCCAAGCGACCATCGGTTATCCTCTCTTCGCACTACATGTCCTGCCCATTTCTTCTTCTTAATTTCCACTAGAATGTCGGTAACTCATGCATATAACTCGTTCTAATTAGGTGTAATGCCTTCATGTAAAAGCCACGCCCATCCTTTGTCTGAGTATATAAGCCTCGCAAGACTGTTTTGAGTGCAAAGTGTAATTCCCAAAGCTATGCTTCGATGCTAACTTTTGAAGGAGCCTCTGCCGGACGCCACTGTTGCGCGCAGTGTTTGCCGTCGTCTATCACATGAAAGCGGCAATAACTTTCTGACGCCATGCATTTCGCAGTTCTTTTCTCTGGTTTTGAGTGGCATACACTTAACTGGCCTTTCTAAATATTTGGCGAAGGGCGTTTCGAAACATCCGACGTCCAGAAGCCGTTGATGCGTTTTATGCTTTCGACTTCAGCCGTGAACGATCTATCACAAAAGGTGTTTATGTAGTTGATGTCTTATAAACGAGGACGCAGTTTATATCTTTTCATCAAATGTAGGCAGAGGTAAAATGCTTGTGTCTGGAAAACGTTACTGTCGGACAGATATGGCAGTAATTGACTTACGAGTATAGTCATAAAATTATTCTGCTTAACTTACGTTTTGTGAAAATTTGCAATGTATTAACTTTATGGCAGTAATTCTGTAGCAAAACAAATAATTATATTTGCAGTTTTATTTGCTAAAATGCACCACTGCTCTTTAAATAGACAGCTCGGTACAGTGGTTCAAAAGCAGGAACGACGTGCGAGGATACCAGTAAAAAGGAAGATTACTGAGTAAAACGCTTCGTCTTAGAACTGCGGTGTTCTGCGTAGCTGGCTCATTTACTTCGGCTGGTTGAAGGTCGTTGCAAGTTGCAACCATTTCCCAAGAAGTAGGATGTAAGAAGTCAAGGCGCTGCCGAAGGGACAAAGGATCTAAGGCGGCCGGAGTTCAAAACTGGGTGGTGGCGAGCAGTGCAACTGTTTTTTTTTTTTTAGCCCTACAGCCATGCTACAGCCATGCTGGAAACCCGACCTGTGAGAACCCAACCTTTGCAGGTCATTAGTTTGTTCGAAACTTTAAGCCCTCCAAAGAGCACAGCAGGCTTAGCAGAGCCTCTTCCAAACGCACACCCCTGAGAGAGCCGGGCGCCGGGCCGGGGAACGCTTGTACCCATTTTAACGGTGGTTGTCCGGAGGTGGGTTTCGAACTGGCCCGGTCACACATGTAACCACGGGTCCAGGGAGGGGCAGGGTTGAGGTAGATAGGTGGAAGGGTTCAGGGCGTGAGCGCATGTGCCGAGGTCGATTTTGGGAACAAAGAAGCAATAAATAACGTAGCTTCTTTAAGGGCTTTCAAAAGGGTCGAGCCAGCTCCGCGCCAGCAAGACGCTGGGTTCAAGGCTTGTTGCCGTCCCGAGCGCAACCGGTTGCCGTCCGGTCTGCCAACCTTTCTCTCAACCTCAAAAGTGCCACTTCGGGTTCACCGAATTGAAGTTTCTTGGGCGCATCGTGAGTGCTGACGGCATCCGAGCTGACCCTGAGAAATTTGCTACCGTTGCTGCCTTTCCCGTCCCCGCCGATAAAAAAGCAGTCCGAGGGTTTTTGGGGCTGTGCTCCTATTATCGCTGTTTCATCAAAACCTTCGCACAGATGGTCAGCCCTCAGACACTCCTGACTCGAGATGACGCATAATTTTCCAGGGGCGTCGAGCGGCAGATAGCTTTCGACGAGTTACGACGCCGGCTCCAGTCACCCCCGATCCTGGCACATTTCGACCATGATGCCGACACGGAGCTACACATGGATGCGAGTAACGTCGGCCTTGGTGCTTTTCTAGTTGAGCACCAAGACGGGGTCGAGAAAGTAATTGCCTACGCCAGCCTTGCACTTTCCCGTACTGAGTGCAACTATTCCACCACTGAAAAAGAATGTTTGGCGGTAGTATGGGCCGCTGCCAAGTTCCGCCAGTACCTTTATGGTCGACCGTTTTGTGTCATCACTGACCGACACTCGTTGTGTTGGCTGAAAAACTTAAAGGATCCTTGTGGCCGCTTAGCACGTTGGGATCGTCAGTGTTCGGCGTCAGCGGCCTGAAATTGTGCATGTGGTGCGCCTTAAGCCGTACTTTTAGCGTGACTGAGCGCTGTGTCAACGTCGCGTTTTGTAACCTTGACGCTTCCTGCAAATGAGACCTTGAGTTATTGTACAGTTCCCCTCACACTTAATTTTTTTTTCTGCTCTCACCATGTCATCGCGGCGATGTTTTCCTTCGGCGGGGGGGGGGGGGGGGGGGGGGGGGGGGAGGATAATGCCACGTGCCTGGCGCTGCGCGGCCGCCGTGCTTTATGCCGACGACGACGAAACAGTTGTTGGCTCGAGAGGCACGTTGGCGCTAGACTCGGTTATCGGAGCTAGAAGCCGACCTTATTATCGGGCCTTCGTCTACGTGTACCTTCACGGCTCCCTGTGGCTTGAGTCGTGACAATATTGACGAGCGTTCGCCCATGCATTTCACTTAGTTGTTTTGTTGCCGCATGTCTTAGCTTTGCAATGGAGCATGCTGACGGAAAGCAGGAAGGAATAGTTTTTTGGGACAGAATTTGGTGGGGAGGCGAAAGAAAGTGTACGGCGCGTCTGGAGACAAATTTTTGTTCAGTTAGCTAGGTTTAGTTAGTTTTTGTATGCAAGAAAACTAGGAATTCATTTAAGATAACTGCATTATTCAGCGAGAGTAACTGTAATGCAATGTCATTAGTCTTGGTGAGCAGTAATTAGCAATGTAATTTTCTGACATTTCTGCGAATTTCAGCAAAGTGATTAGTAATGTAATTCAATACGTTCTGAAAAGTAATTTTGCCATGAAAGCTGTCGACAGTTTTTTTATGATTTCCAGGGCTGAGTATAGGTTCACCGAAGGCTTAACCGCCCCTCACGATAGCTTGCTGGCGGAATGTACGAGAAGAAATGCTTCCGATTTACTTAGCCAGACCGAACGCGACTACGGTGCACTGCCTCATTTAACCATTGTAACCATTGTTTAGTTGCGTGTATTTTTGTTTTAGCTTCCGGTTGAAAATGTTCTTGAGAATGCGCTCATATATCATCGGAGGATTCTGTTTAAATTTCGGAAGTACATATATGCCCATGGCTAAAGTTTCTTTTGCAAGGATAGATATTCAGCGAATAGTCAGGATGTGCGAAGTACCCAGGCTTGTTCACATTCAAGCAAATGTTTTGTGTATCAGTTATAAATTCGCATCTGGATGCGACAAGTGGCATTCAAATTATCGTGGCAGATATCGCAGCTCTGGTACACCTTCGGTATGTGTGCAGTGTGAGCATGGATTGAGCTTCCTGGTTGTAGCGTTTAATTGCGTTAATCTGTTATGCCTAGGGCACAGTCTTTTATGAAGTTTTCCATGCCTGCGTAGCGCGAGTGGTGGTGAATGCTCGTTTGTTTTTATTTATTCGCCAGGACTGTTGCTAGTATTTTGAACTGTAGCGTAAATTTTCGGTACATTTTATACCTATAGTCTTATTGTTTTTGTCAATTCATAAGCAAGACTTCGGTGCAGAAGCAGAGTTAAGTATCACTTCGGAGTCTGTCAAAAGTGGAGAAGTAAATAAATTTGCTTGTCCTATGCGTCATACATATCACAGGGCAAAATGATTCAAAATATCGACTGCTTCTTGGTTACCTTCTCCCCCGTCTATAGCTTAAGACACCGGCTCAGGTGTGCTCTGCTGCATGCCTGACAGTAAGGAATCTCTTCTCTTGTGATGTAGGGTGTGTCGTGAACGGCGACAGTGGGCGTAATATACAGTAAATTTTCCTTGATAGAAACTTTTGCTACGGGTCGACAAATGCTGACCGCGGCGCCAACCAGTGTCCAGGTTGGCTCGGAAGCGTTTCTCCCAGAGTGTTAATTATGAAAGCCACGTGTGCTTTGAGAAGCAGTTGGACCATCTAAGGCTGCGTTGAACAGATACTTGTGTGTTCTGTACCAACGTTCTTCTAGCTCAGCAGGCCATCGAAGCCACCAGATGGGCGAATTGCGGCTGTCAATTATGAGCAAACGTACAGAAAATTGTGGTATACATTTTCTGTTTAATGAGTATTGTTGGAGCGCGGTCCCTCAAGCGACTCGTGCACGAAGGGCCACTCTGGTCAGAAATCGTTGAACAGATCGCTTTCTGAATCCTCACTGGTCGTTAAATATCTGCTTTCTGCTCTTCGACGTTTTGTCTAATGCACACACCGCATCTGCGTGGTTCTGATATTTATGGGGCCCGTGCAGTTTGCCGAACCAACCCTTGACGTCACAGCCACAGCCGATGTCACACATAAAACACGTGTGATTTCACTCTCGCGGTCTGTGTTTTGGAGTTATTAATTTTGCTGTTTTAGAATTATAATTAGCATTGAACACATTAAAGGAAGCTCGTATTTATGCAAAAGCAGTAAAACAGCTCAATAAGTCTGGAAACCCAGCAGAGTTGCGCTGTAATGCTGAGTTTATACAAGCAGCACTTTATTTTCCTCAGATGGGCGATCTGGCTACAGGAGCATCTAATATCGACCACGCCCCCGTTGAGAGGCATAGGTGCCAGGGCCTAAAAACACTGCATGTGATGAACATACGCGCATGCCGATCAACGTTCAAGAGCCATGCATTACGAATAGGCAAAAGGGAGGAAAAAGGTTAGAGTCCAATTGGAAACAGTGAAAATTTATACTTCCATAAATGGTGACACAGAATACTTTACGAGCGTCGCACCAGGAATTTCACTGACTTATGAAATTTACGTCTCCATATCGATATAATTCACTGAAAGACAAGTTTCCATGGTTTGATATCATCGTAGAGCAATGACATGTCTTCACAAAGTAGCAAGCAATGACATCATTAGTATGCATTTATAGAACGTAGATATTTTATTCGAGAGTCTCCGTTTTAGTCTCCTCTCTCATGCACGAGCCTCTTAAGCGGTGTGCGAACTTAAAGCGGCAGACCGGGCTCGGAGCGGCAAGTCTTATAGTGCTTCTGTCAGAGTCAGCCTCGCCAAGGGCCACGTGATGTCGGCAAGCCGCCTGCCAGAATAGGTGGCATTCAGACAACTGCACGTCACAAAGAATTGTGACAAGCGCGAAGATGCTAAGAAATAAAGCACAATGCACTGGGGTGTATACAGCGTAGGTTCGTTGTTTAAAGCCACAACACAGGGGAACGCAAAATCTTATGACGTCTATTGTATATGGTTACTCTATGACCGATTTTTAGGAATGAGCAATTTATTTCTGCCTGATGTTCGCTTTTTCTTTTTTGCGCATACTGCTAGAAACACGGTTGCCCCCTCCTCCCAAGATGTATATATTTTAAGCAAATTTCCTTTTTAATCCCACAAAGCGACATGCTTGCCGTTGGCAAGGACGTATACGGCGACTCCGTTGCATCGCGTATGGCGCGTTGTTGTTTACTGGTCAAGAAGAAAAACACATGTCTGCAAGGAGCGCAGGCACAGTTCCGGTCCTTCTCGTTGAGCTTGCACCCCCCACCCTTCCTGAATGTTCTCTTTTTCGTTTTTTTGCTCATTGCGCGCTCCTTCCGCTGTCTTCCCTATTCGAGTCCCTCTATACTCCCGAAAAACTCTCTCCGCGCGGCGGGGGAATCACGTCAGCCTTACATGTGAGGAACCCACCCTGCTTCTTTAAAGTCCGATTGATGAGGTTGACCGCTTGGTTGACGACGGAAGGCTGGAGGACATTGAAGCTACTTTGAATGCCCTTCCTCCAGATGATGATAAGTACGAGACTACGCACAGTTCACGCAGTGGCAGAGCTTTTATTGCAGTATATGTGGCTGTAAAGATCATGCACAAATTAATATGCAGTACTCTATGTATCTCATTTCGAGTAAATCTACCCGGCACAAAAAGAAGAAAATGAATTCATCTCAAACTTTTGCCGGGGGGGCCTTCCTTATCCGTCTTCGGAGCTCAGCTCGTAAATTCGCTGCGAGGGCCTTTCCGATTTTTTTTTTCACTTCAGGGAAAATGACGCTCGCATAGTGAAGGTCTACGTCCTCATGTGATTCTGTTTTTATGTAAGGTAACCAAACCAAGAGCAGAGCTCGAAAGCAGAGCAGATGGAGCACCTGAAGCTGAGGAGATGCAAATAATTGGGGTTGATCGAGGGCTTTATTTAATGTCTCTGCCTGTGTCTTGTGTGTTTTCAAATTTAGCGTCCTAATACATTCATGTCATCCTGGCTCGGTGACATTTTCATATAATTTTATAGCGTTTTATATGTTAGTACCATATGATTTAATTATTTATTTTATTCACATAGGTCGAAAATTTTTCATCCTGCTGGTTTTGAGGTCGTCCGCATAGCATTCATTGACATATGAGAAAGCCTTTGACTCGGTCTAAACCTCAGCGGTCATGCAAGCATTGGGAGATCACGGTGTAGGTGAGCCATATGTGAAACTACATAAATGTTAAATGATAAATGATAAATGCAACCAAGTTAGGCCTAAAGATTAACATGCAGAAGACGAAGGTAATGCTGAACAGCCTGTGAAAGGAACAGCAGTTTAAAATAGGTAGCAAATCACTAGAAGTGATAGGCGAATATGTATACTTAAGACAAGTACAGACCGCAGATGTGGGCCGCGATACGGAAATACTTAGGAGAATAAAATTGGGATGGACCGCATTGAGAAGGTACTCAATGATTACCAGCTTACCGGTATCACTCAAGCGGAAAGTGTATGAGTCGCTTTGGGATGTTAAACCCCACAAACCAAACCAAACCAAACACTCTCTAAATCAAGACGTTATGTCCGATTTCGCGCGATGTTTTGGAGAAAAGCTGCATATTTTTTTCACTTTCCCGGGGTTCGTCACTGAGCTTGCAGGTGCGCCTCTGGATGAGCACTCCTCACAAGGTACCGTTGACTAACCTGGAGAAAAGAGCCGCCCCACAGAGCCAGGCAAGCATTGCTGGCAGCCCTTCCAAGGATGCCCGGCCTGAATACAGCTTCTAGCCTATAGGATCTGGAGCGAACTTAAGGCTACGTTCCAACATAATTCTTGCTTTCGTCGACAGTTCGAAATCACCCAGAGTTACCACAGGTTAACCTTACGACGTGCCGTCTTCTTCTTTTCTAGAGTACTCGCGCTGAAAATTTGATATTGACAGAATACTGTGAACCTCACTCACAGTAAAACGCTTCACCAGAAGAAACTCTCTCGAAACGAAGAAAATTCTTTTTCAGGACGACTTGATGACAGCTCATCTCTGACTATTGGGGATGCAGGTATAGAGTGTTTCAGTAATGGGAGCAACGCATGCGCTGAATGACGGCTGCGGAGCGTTAAAGCGGGCCGTCTTATTTGCAACACATTGTTACCTCGTGGCTTATACCTGAAGACTTGCTTCAGCACCGAAAACAACAGCACAAATCTATAAACGCGAAGACCAAGCGTCCTAAGACGCATTACAAAGCAGAAGAGCGACACGTGATACCCAATTCATCATCATGAGCACACGGGCGCGAAATGACGCCACAGATGTCGCCGAGCGTGCGAGTTATTTATAAAAAACAGAACTGGCGTTGCCATCAATGACTCCTTCGTGGTGCATTTTACAGAAGAGTAAGAGTAGGCCACATGCTTGAAACTAAAAGCATCAGTTTTTCACCGATAAGTCCACAGCGTCTTTTCGCCATCTCAACGAGATGCGACGGGAAGGTGTGCGAGGCTGTCGTGATAATGGAAATAAACTCGCTGACGGCAGTCGTTTATAGAGACATGCGCTTACTATTCTTGCTTTCCAGCTGCACGCCCTGGTAATGTGCTGACAATCCTGAAGGTCGACGCTCGTGCAATACTTGTTAAAGATCTGGCCGGCTGTAGGAGCGCGCTACGCAAATAGCGGAGACATACTCTTTTCTGACGGGCACCATCACTGCATCAAGTCTTACGCTCGCCGCTCCTCAGCCTACTTATCCTTACCGCACTCTGAGCGTCTCTGTAAAGCCACGGCTTACACGGAGAGTGTTGGTTGAAAGGCAGTTCTCAGTGACCGTGCATTTAGCGGTTTGAAGGTCGGAGAGACAGTGCGATACAATGTCCGGTGGAACTGGCTTTTCTTTGTGGTGGAAACGCAGAGGCACGAAAGGAATCGTAGCAGAAGGACGTCTGTCTGCCTTCGCGTTGAAAGAAGAAAGATCAGTGTGAAACCCGGCACGATAAGCCAGACAATACGTGTTGCGGTCTCTGTACACGCTATTTTCCCTTTCGCCAGCGTGCAAAAGCACCCCTTGCTCCATCTTGAAATGTCACTTTCATTGCTCTGTGATTTTCTAGGTTTCTTTAAAAGCTGACCGAGCGGGAGAGTAATTCTTAGCGTGAGCAAGTCCTGCAGTACATTGAGCACACACACACGCGCACACACGCACGCACACACACACACACACACACACACACACACACACACACACACACACACACACACACACACACACACACACACACACACACACACACACACACACACACACACACACACACACACACACACACACACACACACACACACACACACACACACACACACACACACACACACACACACACACACACACACACACACACACACACACACACACACAAAAACTTCTCAAGAAGATAAAGAGCCGTTAGTTCGATCAGGTGGAAAAGCGGATAAAGTTCCTCTTCAGAGCTCAGCTGCCGAACAACCTTGGCACACTTGCTCTGCCTCCGATCCAAGCGCCGGCGCAGAGCTCTGGAGCCGGAGCTCTGGAGCCGAGGTAGTCCTCTTCACAGCCGGCGAGAACTTGTACTTTGACAGTGGCCAAGAGCTGTCGGCCAGCTTCCTGCTGGAAGAGCGGTAATTAATGGCATTCAGACTACTGCAAGAGGCAATAGTGCAGGTGCTCAGGAGCTGCAGCAGCATGCATTTGGGTGGAGAGCGCAGGTTATTTGCTTAAAGCAACAACGAAGGGCGTCGCAAAATAATAATAATAATAATAATAATAATAATAATAATAATAATAATAATAATAATAATAATAATAATAATAATAATAATAATAATAATAATAATAATAATAATAATAATAATAATAATAATAATAATTTGTTATTTTATTTAATGTGCACAGGAACAACCACATGGTCTACGTACTGCAGCACAAATTAAAAAATTGCGCACACATGTTTCACACACAGAGATAGAACACAAAAGAAAAAACAAATAACACGTGAAATGAAATTGAGACGAAAAGAGTCACGGAGAGAAAGAAATCAATGGGTAGCATGTCTTGTATACACGGTGTGAGAATTGTAGAGCACATTACGAAAAAAAAAGATAGAAAAATATATAATAATAAGTAATAATGTTAATAATAACACTAATAATAATTATTATAATGTACTTTTCAGCACAGTCACGCCACTCACGATTACTAATGCAGAATTTAATTCTTAGCAATGTTCCTTTTCTTGCGCACAATCCTTGAAATACTTTCGATCCCCAATTCGGGCCCAAACCCAGTGCTTGTCATCCGTGCGGAAACGACATGTGAACGACATGTAAAAGGTGAAACGACATGTAAAATGTGAAACGGCATGTAAAATGTGAAACGACATGTAAATTGTGAAACGACATGTAAAATGTGAACAGCGCCTCTCCATCTCGACATACTCGTCGCAACGACAGAACGCAGTTACCGCTGTAATGCAGAGTGACGTGGCGAGAGGCGAAAATTTGTGTACCAATTTCAATTAGAGGGCTTCTACTTTGGTAAAATAACCTAATTTTTATGTGCAAAAAGCTTCTGACAGGCCAGTGCTGTCTGTTCATTGTGGTTCTGCTTCGAAGAAAATCTCACATGGTGGACCGGAAGATCTTTCTTCAGCGCTGTGACGTTTACGCTGCCTTAAAGGTCCCCAGAAAGGGGTCACCAAGAAGGGTAAACAACGCCATAACACTGATAGTTATTGAACCACCCATCATTCTCCCGCAAAAATTTTCGATCTAGCTTCTGCAACACCAGAGATATCGGCGAAAAAAAATGACCCTTCCAATTTTCCCTCTCAACTCGTACGCCGAAGGGAGCCATAAAAAAAACAAAGAATACAAGCAAGTTCAAAGCTCCGCCCAGACATACGTCACTTCGACGAACTTCCGGTTGCCGCGCGCTCGCTCGCTGGCGTACTCCGCCAACCCGTCCTCGCTTGCACACGCCTGAGGAGTTCGCCAGTTCGCGCAGCGACGGTTAGTGTAACCGCGAACCCGTGGTTATCCTATGTTACACGGCGGACCAAACCATGGTTGCACCACTAACCGCGGTTACCGCAAACCGAGCTTGACGACCTCGGTTTGCGTCGTTAACCGAGGTTATGACGGCGTCTGTTGACGGAAGCTACTCGTCGGCGCCCGAGTGCGCGAAACGTACGAGCGGGTTTGCTTCACAAAGTTATTCATTTGCCCACTGTATCACGTTTAAAGATCGATGTATAGATTATGGTGTCGCCCGACGTCTTCGATTACGGCCGACAGCGCAGCGACTGCGTACTGAAGCCTTGTCGTGCCTACAGTATCGTTTGAACGGCTTGTTGCTGAGCAGAACGCCAAAAAATATGCGGCCTTAGCTATGAAAGTACACGAGTTTGCAACGCTTGCAGCACGGGATGCCGCGAGCAGGCTGAGGTACGTTACACAATTACCGCGGGGGTGGAACGTGCGAGCGCGGCGAACGCCGGCGCCGTGCGTGACCGTCCCTAGTCGTCGCTAGGCCTATTGTTTCGCTTCGAAGCCGCGGCGGTCGACGCTTTGGAACATGATCAACGCTGTCGTAAATCGTCTACTTATGAAACTGCCTTATAGTGATTCCTATCCTGCCATAGTAAAATAATTATAGGATTAACTCTGCCGACGCATTAATCGCAGAGCTAGTACGAGCAGATCGGATCAGCCGAAATGCACCAGCGGCAGCTGGCTTGAGCAGAAACTAGCTTGTATCACGGCTATCGCTCTTACCAGCAATTTTCTGCTGGTCAGCGATCCTCACGAGGACTTCATACTTGATATTCGGCTAAGTATTCCAGACGCCAACAAAGTTTAGCACGCTTTATTTCGGACATCGGTGCTAACGATCCGTCGTGTCGTTCGCGAACGGCATGCGGGAGGAGGGGCCACAGCGGCGGTGTTTACGGCGGTCGAGGAGGTGCTACCATCGTGCGGTGCTTGACCGTGCTATTGACGCCTTGTCGGACGACACTCCGATACTCCTGAAACCACGTTATATAAATAAGATATTTGTAAATGCAGCTTCGTTCTGCCGATCCCTGCGTCGCTTCGGTTGTTGCACTTAATGGGCAAAGGCCACCTAACCGATAAGGGCGGCGAGCTGTAACAGCCCGCACAGAGTTCGAGCAGCGTACGAGCAGACGACTTTCGCAGCTACCGGAAGTGTGTTCGTGACGTCATGGTTGCAGTGACCGCAGCGAATGGCAGCTTCTAGCAAGCCTTGCCAGTCAACCGACCCGTGACGTCACGGGATTAGGAAATAGTTCCATGCGACACCGCCAAGAGACATATCCTCTGCCCGCGAATTTCAAAAAACGCTGTTTTTAAAAATTAATAATAAATCGCTGGCTTTGTTCCAAGGAGTTACACTTTGCGTTAATGCTCAAAAGGATGTGTTCTAACCACTGAACACGTTTATCAATGGTTTCTTGGGGGCCGTTTCCGTGGACCTTTAAAGTAACTAAATCAAACTGCTGATTTTCGGTGTGAAGTAAACTAAACATGATTAATTTTTCTTGCTGTTAGCCGCACGTTCGCTTTTTATGCGTCTTAATTCGACCACTGGCGGTTGCATACATCAGGAATATTCTTTGTGCTCTTCTGCTACCCTTAGCATTTAACTACGGTTAATTCTAACCAGTCATCGAGATACAGACGCAACTAAAAGAACGCATACCAAATTTCCGAAGAACGAATGTTTACACGCCTACCAAAGATACCTGCCTTACCCGCATTGTTCTCGATGCAGTTTGCAGCGTTCATGCGTCAGGTCGGTCACAAAAGGTGCGCCAGGCGAGCCTCAGCGAAGCCACTTCTCTTACGATACAACACACCTCGACATGTTAGAACTAAGTATGGCTGCCTCTTACGAAGCAAGGAAGGACCAGAAAACTACGAACATGATCAGCACAGTAAACGGAAGAGTTGTATCCTAAGTCTTACTCGTGAGGGCCGCACTCCAGCCGCTCCACGTGAAAGCGCCGCGGAGGGGGTGTTGTTGGCATCCTTTCACATCCTGTAGGAACGAAGGGATACACTGCAGGGGCACTACACGTGCGCAGAAGAGGTGCAGAGGAGATGGAGAGGCTGGCTTCAAACTTCACTGAGAGGAGCTCCGAGTCCTCATCAGCCACGCCGCCAGGACACGTCCTGAAGGGCTCCTCCCAGGTGCTCCTGAGAATTGTGTATTGTTCAGACTCCGTCGAGTAATCTTGCGCGCAACCAAATACGCTGAATGCTTCTCGCACGTTTATAATTTCTGCGAGAGTGCTTACGGGGCGCTGCCCACAAAAAAAAAAACGGATGAAGCTTCGGCGGTATTCAGATATAAATAATACGACTTACAAACAGTAGGGGTCATTATAGTAAGATATTTTTGTGCGTGGAGTTTTCTGGTAGTTTTTTTTTTCATTTCATTATGCTGCTCATTGCCAGCTCTGCCAGACGTTTCGACAGCTTGCGAACGATTCTACCCGACAGATCTATCACATGCTTGAAGTATCATCCTTGGGGCAATTAAAGCGAAATCTAGAGCTATGTTTGACTTAGCTTCACTTGCTGCATATTACCGCACATATTAGTCTTGGAGGATTTTCGCAGTTTATCTGCCATTCTTGTGTACACCAAGCGGCGATGCCCCAAGTTAAGTTAAATGGGATCGACAGTTCCCAAAGCCGTTTCTTTGATTCTTTGCAAGTGCTTCGTAGCTGTAACCAAATGTTTTTGAACGAAAAAATTTATGAAACTACTTCCAATTTTGATGACAGCTATGCCAAACTCAGGTCGCGCCGGTATCCCTCTGACAGAGAACTCGCTCGACAGATTCGAGCTGTGAGTGCTTTCGGATGTCGTATCCGCAGCGTTGGAAAAAAAGAAAGCTGGGAAGAACTGCTGTGTTTAATTTTTTATTCCAAAGTGGGAGAAACGTCGATAGGCATCACTCTATTGCTTCCTGAGGGACAGCAGCCGGAAGAGAAAGAACTCGGATTGGCAAGCATGAATGAAGCGGAGTCAAGCATTGTGGGGCCCTGCACCACGTATCCGTAAGGCCCGTGCGCGCCGCGCATTCGAAGGCCGCGCCACTATCCCAATGCCCCCTGCGCGCTGCCTGTTTCCCTCTCCCCGCTCGTTCGGGGAGAACCGGTCCCGCGCGAGGGGGCTATAAAGGAAGCCTCGCGCCGCCGTCGCTCTCTCTTGGTCCCTGCATCTTCGTTCCTGCTTCGCTCCTGCTTCGCGCCTGGAGTTTCTGCACGGAAGACGACCCGCATGGCTGCAGCCCCCTGGACGATGACCTAGCACCGACTTCGACGATCCCTGTGAGATTAAAGATGTTGGTTACACGGCCCGCTGTGTGTTTGTCGTGCGCATCCCTCGGGCAGAAAAATCGCCCACAACTGGCACCCAACTGGGGCTGAATTAGCACCCATGTGGACAAATTTTCTGCCCGAGGGATGCGCACAACAAACACACAGCGGGCCGTGTAACAAACATCTTTAATCTCACAGGGATCGTCGAAGTCGGTGCTAGGTCGTCGTCCGGGGGGCTGCAGCCATGCGGGTCGTCTTCCGTGCAGAAGCTCCAGGCGCGAAGCAGGAGCGAAGATGCAGGGACCAAGAGAGAGCGACGGCGGCGCGAGGCTTCCTTTATAGCCCCCTCGCGCGGGACCGGTTCTCCCCGAACGAGCGGGGAGAGGGAAACAGGCACCGCGCAGGGGGCATTGGGATAGTGGCGCGGCCTTCGAATGCGCGGCGCGCACGGGCCTTACGGATACGGGGTGCAGGGCCCCACATCTTCCCCCCCCTCAGCGTCCGACTCGGGCTACGCCAACAGCCGGGCCATGTCCATGTCCGAACCCGGGTCGGACGACGACCTAGCACCGACTTCGACGATCCCTGTGAGATTAAAGATGCTTGGTACATGGCCCGCTGTGTGTTTGTCGTGCGCATCCCTCGGGCAGAAAAATCGCCCACAGCATGAAGCGGATAGATAGAGCATGAATCCCGCGTGTTCACGGAATCGCCAGGGAGACATTCTTTTTCTAGTAATAAAACTTAGCACCAATAATGAATTATTTTATTTTTATTTTTCGTTTCTTCGTTTTCCTGTTAAGCCAATTGTAGGCGACCAACGGAATGTCCTTTTTCTTTTGTTTTTTTTGCAAAGAATGTTTGTTTGGTTTCCTAAATTGTGAGGTTTGTTATCCCAGAGGAACTAAGGCTATGACGACCGATGATTTCGAGGACTACGGGTATTGAAAGCGCACTAATATCGCAGAGTATGCGGGCGCCTTGCATTTTGCCTCCATCGAAATGAGGCCGCTGCTGCCGGAATTAACCAGGACGTCACTACCGATAATCAGGAAGGACGGGGCATGACCTTCCCTCCCAGCAACGAACATCAAGACAGCGGATGGGCGATACGCGGTCAGAAAATGAATCTGCGCGCCCGGTCTAGTGCAAAGTTGTGAGGGGACGCAATGTGGCTCGGCTCTATTGCGCTCTCAGTCGATACGTAGGCCCGTACAAAGTAGTGACGTTGGCTGCTGGGGTGCACTGGCTTTGTCATGACCTCGAGGGTGACAACCAGGGTCGCTTCACTAAGCGCCCTGAACACGAATAGCTGTGGCAGCGGTAGTATCAGAAAGGAAACTTGGTTACTAGGCGAAGAACCCTACGCCAGTGAACACAAGATATAAAACTCCTACCTTACAAAACATTTATCAGGCCACTTCTTGAATATGCTTCAGCAGTATGGGATCCTTATACTAAGATGAACATTACCAAACTCGAAAACATCCAGAAAAGGTCAGGAATATTTGTTTATAGTTCGTACAGTTGGCACACTTCAGCATCTGCTCTTGTGCAAAAAGCTAATTTAGATCCTCTCCAGTTACGTCGCTTTCATGAACGACTGAAGTACACGCATCTTCTCTACCATTCTAAGCTAGGATAAACCGGAAGATACATATCGAACCTGTTATTCGGCACAATAGCGTGCAAATTATTCTAAAAAATTGTAAGAATACACTTGCAAAACCAATGCGTTTAAAAATTCTTTCTTTCCAAGAACAGTCAGCGAGTAGAACGCACTTCCTGCTGATATTGCGGAATGCCCGACTGCCGAGCTTCAGCTATCAAAATGGAAAAATTGTTCTGGCTATATTTGCGTGTAGTGCTTCTTTATTACTCTTGGCGTTTGTCGTAACTGTAGTTTGCCGTTCTTTATCTCTTCGGGGTATTTTGCTCCTGTATTGCTCTTACCGTTTCTTTGCGCATTTGGTTTCATATGTCTGCTTTTAATTATGTATTTTTCCCTTTTAATTTTTATTTCTTGTAGTCACTTTCACTGTACGAAGAGCATGGTGATTTGTAAGTCTTTCAATCCATTTTTGAGTGGCAGGTCGACACCGGGATGATGATGATTGATTTGTTAGGTTTTGCTCTTGTTAAGCTGGTTTTCTTTTCTGCTGTGTATTTTATTCTTAAACAATGCATGTAATCCCACTCTAGTCTAAGGCCTTCTGTGAGGCCGGGAAGCATTTCTGAAATAAATAAATAAATTGAGTAACTTTAAACAAATAAGACAAATTTATCGCGCTCTTCTTCGAAACATGAGGAGTAGTTACGCAATTTTTTGTGAAAATTTTCAGTATTGGTATGCCGCAATTTTTGCTTCTGTTTATAATAGTGCCAAGTGCAGCTAAATGGCCGCTTTACAAAGCGATTAGTCAGCAGCAGTAATGCTTGGTCGTTTTAAACCGCCTTGTTGTTATCTGGGACGAGGTTTTTCATCTCCTATTACTCATTTTTCATAACACCCACCCAGATCCGAGTGCCTTGAATTCATTTGCGAGGAACGCAGCGTTAATTGTCATCCATAATTTGAATACAGGTGCTTGATTCCACATATCCAAAGGCACTAGTGCTATTGTAGTGGGCTCATAACGACAAAGGTATCGCCTCGCCGCATTAACGCGTCATGTAATCCGGGTCACGCTCTGCGTTTCCGCGTGCAATTCACAAAGGGCGGATTTACAAATCATACGCAAAGCTTACATTAGAAGCCGGTCTTCGACGTCAAGGCTCCCCTCGTCATTTAGCACGCGATCGGCCCAGTCGTCACCCAGTTTGTCGAAGGATGACCAGTCGCCCTCCTCGTCACTGAGTCTCGTGGGCTCAGTAAGGACGCTGAAATAAATACCTTAATAAGTTAAAGCAACAGACCCACTTTCTTAAAAAGTAAACCGAGCTAGGTGTCTTCGAAACATGGGCAGAGTTAGGTGAAGTTAATTCAGCATGCTGAAAAAAAAATAATATTGACTTTTAAGCCAACACCATTCTGGAAATGCTCGGCGACAGCATTGGAAACAATTAACGTTACTGCTGCATGTACTTGGAGAGCGAGTCTGCCACCCGCTTAGACCCATGCCGACTGGAGCTGCATGACGAATGTCCAAACTCAAAAACGAGCATGCGCACCCTGACGTGAGGAATGCCTCGGACGTGGAGGACACGTTTCGAACTGCATGCTCACCTTTTTCTGGTTGCGCACTCCTTCCTCGTTTTTCAGTTTTGACTTTTCCGGCCATGATTGTGACTGCGGCGTCATCGCCTTCTCGGCTAATCATCGAATTTTGTGATTAATGCAGGACGGAAAATCGCATGATGTGAATTAGTATAATGCTGTCTTTTTGATATATCACTATGTAGTTCATTGCGCTCCGTAATAAAAAAAAATTCAAGTTGCACAGCTCCTCGCTCTGTTTCATCAAATAAATTCACAACCTAAACTGACACCTCTGTAAAATTCCCAGTGGGGATACTCTCAAGGATGAGCTCTCTTACATATTCGCGTATACTTGCCGGTATTTAGACGACAATCTAGCGTTAAGAGTACCAGGAGCTGATGAGAAGTGCTGCATCAGGACTACATAAGTACAGAAAGGCGAAACAGCATATAGCTTCAGAGCAGGACGACTAAGCTAGTGCTATTCGACTGTGATCCGAAATCCTTATACCATTGCAGGAAGCGGAAGCATATCTGTTCCGTAGTGCAGAGACAACGCAACTCTGCGGAGATGTCTCACTTTATTAATGCCTGTAAGCGCAACTTGAATTTAAGAAATATTCGACAACAGCAATATTTTCTGATGTTTTCAATTGCTTGACTAAGCGAGGGCGGAGTCCGAAGCTTCCCGCTTTCGCATGTGTAACCGCAATCAATTGTCGTGAAGTCGTAGGGGTGGGCAGCTTAAGCTTTCATAAACATTCCCCTGACGGCAACCAATTTGTTCTGAGCAAACGTTACTGCGTCAAAATCTATAAAATCTCCTTCAAGCAACGTAGGTTATCTAAATTTTGAGCACATAAAATGTCTTCTCGCTTCGTTGAACTATTCACTTTTCGCCTTTCCATACCAACCGCAGTGCTTTATAAATCGATAGAATGCTCCTTTCAATTCCACCATGTGGCTTGCTGCTTTGGAAGGACAAACGTGCATTGGTTTACGAGAGAATTAATACTTGTTAGCTGTTCGGCAACCTAATTCTATCGCCTAAGCCTGCGTGGCAGTTATAACCCTTTCAAAACGCGTATTCTTTCTGTCATAATTTTGTTACCTTTCATTACTATTTGGTTAATACTATTTAATATACACTGCAAAACAGGAAAATAAACGCCGACTCGATAAAGAAATCATCTAGTTGGGCACAGCGCAACATATTATGACGTTACAATCAGTAATAAATTGACACAAGGAATCATATTACTTTGATATTTAAGCGATACGACTCTACGCAAATGATTGTAAATTAAGTTTAAAGTTAACTAGACTGGCTACTTTCTAGCAAAGAAATAGATTGTGAAGCGGGCCTCGGTGAACGAATATGACTTCAGAAAAGAGCAGTATTATGCAAGACACTTTAATCAAAACTACACGGCTCAATTAGCCAGAAGTCCTAGATTATGTGGAATGGCTATTTATAAGGATTGGTTATTTGAAGAAATATTGGCTATGAAAATTGTTAATTACAAGAATTATTTTGGCAGCAGGCCATACGTGCGGCAAAACTTCTTTTTAGGACCTGACGTGACTGTACTAAACGTGTTTGTTAAATTTATTTCTCAAAGGCACTATCCGTGTTTCATCACTGGCTAGGACAATCTACCCAGGGTAAAAAGAAAAATAATCAACGCTGAAGAGCGACCAGGAACTTGAAAAAATCTCGGGAGACACGTAAGCAGCGCCACTGCTATCGAGTTTTCCGCGTCCCTAAGTGCACGCAACGCAGAAAAGGCTGAGAAGGTGAGAGGATATGGAAAGTAAACGCTGCACAAAGCTTTTACCGAGCATAAGTGTCGCCCTATTTCGGGTGGTAGAACTCCTAGCAGGTAGGTAACCACGGCGATGGAGGAAAATCTCTTCGTTCTCACTTAATATACCCATTCGAAGCTGTAGTCTTTCTCGCCCACCGATCGTAGAAACACACATGACAATTCAATACATCGGAGCAAAAAAGCAAAATCTGCGGCACAAAAACTAAAAAAATTGGGGAAATCTCATAAGGTTCAAAAACGCCGCACCGCCTTGAGCTACACACGAGACCCGGCTCCAGAAATACGGAGACTGTGGGGCTAAAAATACAGTTTTAAGACTTGCATTTCATTCAGCTTTACTCAGTGCTCATTAATGTGTTTATGTTCTGCGTATATTAAGAAAGTGGCGCGTTTTCATACGTAGGAATGAAAAACAATGGCGAAAGTTTGCAAATTTCTTTCAGCAAAGCTAAAATTCGTCAGATATGGTAGGCATGCACTGCAGGAAAGCTGCACAACAAGAACTCGTCAGAGTTTGTTCTGTCTATGCCCAGCCGTTGTTAGGCTCCTCCCCTGAAATAACTGCAAATCTCCGTCACGCGTAGCCGCCCCCTCCCCGCTGCACCCTCCCCAGCGCAATCTCTCTCCCTCCCATACGTCATGTCTAAGGCAGTTGAAGGAGGACAAATGGCACTTAGCAGAGTTACTTTTCCTAATACGCAATTACGGTGGCATAAAACACGTATACTCGTTAGTTTGCGTATAGCTTTGTTCAAGAGCATAGCAATAACATCAGCCACGCGAGCCACAGTGCATAGGGCACTGTCATGCGCTTGGTCACGGTCCCGTGTCTTTTGTGGGGTTTGGCGCCGGTTATACCGAGCGGTGATACGTGCACAATTTCTCCCTCGGCCCGGTGCTCGGTTCATATAGAGTGAACCTCACGGGAACTCGGTCTTTGACGTCCACCCCAGACCCGTATTTCAGTGCATAGTGGATATACTTTGCATCGATGGAGGGGCGAGGTGGTCAAATTAAGTTCAATAATGAGCATTTAATTCCATAAGAGTCAAGCATCAGACCGGGGAAAACCCTGCCTCCACTGGAAAACATGCGGGTATTCGGCAGCTCCAGGACTAGAACCCAGTACATCCCCAAAGCCAAGCGGATGCTCTACGGCATCGCCTCGGTTGTGGTGAACGGCCATCCTCATACCCAGAGTTTAAACACACACACCTTTCTTCCTCGGCTTCTATCGGCCGTCCATTCCATGGATGGGGACAAGAGTTGTCGCAGGGATTTGGAATAGATATGGTCATAAGAGGGGACGATGTCAGGAAAGTAGACCGCGACGTCGGGGCGGCTCGTAGCATCGAAATGGAACTGGTTGACGCACGATGCAGCGGCCTGGAACGAAACGTAGCAAAAAAAAAAAAAAAATTGCATGGCACATTTTTCAAACCTTCGCAACGTAGTTAACCGAAAGTCCTAGACTAACTGTAATGATCAGTTATTAGAATTGGGCATTTGGTTATTTCAAGAAACATTAGTCTTTATAAAGATAGACAATTAAAATAGCTATTTTGATACCAGACCACACGTGTGCCAAAGCTCTGCGTTTTCAGATTCTGGAGTGTCTACTTAGGCGTGTTTGTTTTATGTCTTACTTGTTTTACGCCTTAAGTGTGTTTGTTTTATGTTTGTTTCAGAGAACTACTCGTGCTTTATCAGTCCACAGGATAGTCCGAACTTCCAAAATCAAAAGATCGAATGACAACTAGTGTGCAGAAAATGTCAAGAATCTCTGAAGACACGCATGCGTGCCACTGCCATCGTGCGTCTTCGCATCAATAAAGGCGCTCACCACAAAAAAAAGAAACGATATGGGAGTATATGGAAAAGAAAACATTTCTCCCGAACATCAGCGTCCCATTATGTGTGGTGGTTCTGAAACGCTATCAGATCAATTATTCTTGCCATGGCAGAAGGTCTGTTATTTCTGGTCAACAACCATTCAAAACCTCGTCTTTCCGTGATACTGATCGAATCAAATTAATTTTTCATCCAACACGGCTGAGTGATCAAAGAAGGAGCAAAAGCAGTGGCACTAAATCAAAAAAGTTGGGAATAACTCATAATCTTCAAAATCAGGCTAGACGCTGGGCTCGGGCCCAGGACTGCGGAGACCGCAATGGGACATGGAGGAAAACAGTGCTGGACGTGATAGGGTTATAGCGTCAGTTATTCGATTAAGCTCGAAAATCTTTTATAGATATCCATAAAGCCTACAACGCCTGTGTTCAATGCAAGCACGAGCAATATGACTAGTCTAAAACGGTCTCTCAATTTGCCCCTTTAGGTGGGGATATGAAGCCACAGTCTAAAGTTTTAGTTTTGGTGCGACATAACTCAGTTCCCGTTGACGGAGCATATTGATAATGCGTGAGTGTGATGCCTAAATGGCGTGACGCTTTTCTCTAGGCATGAATATAAACTAATGGCGTCAATTTTCAAACTGGGCTAAGCTGAATTTGGAGCAGTTGGTATGCATCCGATGAATAGGGGAGGCACGCAATAACATGACAGTATTTGTCTTGTCTATGTTAATGTCCCGCCCAATGTCTATGTCTATGTATTTGTATATGTCCCAGCCCTGTTGCCCTCTCCCCTGCAATGATTTAAATTTCTGTCGCTTTTTGCCATCCTCCCCCTCTCCCCCCCCCCCTTCCTGTGCATTTAATTTCCTCTATGTCATGTCTCAGGTAGTCGATATATACATATATTATGTTGAGGTATGAAAAGGAAAGAAAAATGAAGAGCCTCTGAAGAAAATGAAAGCCCAATTGATTAAGACCAAGTGCAAAGTCAACTTGACATTATGGTATGGATACAAGAGGCAAATAATAAAAATATCGGGGAAAGCAATATTGTAATCACATACCGCACTTTAAAAAAAAAAAGAATCAGTCGATACATACAGTACATATGCAGTAAAAAGATGTATTCTCATCAGAGCTGGGGTTGTCAAATATGCAAATTCTTAGCAAAATATACTCCTTAGGGCACCCTTGCTTTAGTTTGCTAATAGCGTCAGCATCGATGCATTGTGCGAATCTGCATACAGCACTGTTACACGCTTGTTTGCTATCCCATGTCTTTAGTGCAGTTTACCGCCTTCTAAATTATGACACAATATGTGCAAGCTTTCCTCCGGCACGGTGTTCGGTTCATCTATGCTGAACTGCTTGGATATATAGTCTTTTACGCTCACCAAAAAGTACATTTCAATTATGGGAGACAGATTTTACATTCAAGGATAGTGAGGCGACCAACGTCATTTAAAGATTTGCTTCTAGAAGGATAGGGAGCCACGTTGGGGAAAAACGTGGTTCTTTTGGGAAAAAAATACGGGTTTCCGGAGGCACAAGGAATCGAACAGAACAGATCCCCGCTGGGAAGCAGTTGCTTTATCGTAAAGCCACCCCATCGGTTGAAATAAACAGCCAGCCTCCTATCAGTAATATTAAGCCATACCAGAAAAGGTCCGGAGTCCTGGACTCGCGGCTCGGGCTCGAGTTTGTGTCCCGGAATCTCGGTGTCTCGGGATCTATGACTTCGGTGCCCGATGAGTTGGAACTTGCATGTAGCGACCGGGATAGGGAGCACAAACAGGGAGCGCTGGTCGCTGTTTCAATAGGACTTTGTGGCGACGAACTCGTGTCCGCAAGAAGAGGACAGGAGACTCCACGGAGAGGGCTCGAAGTCGAAAACCGGCTCATGACGGCGGTTTTGGTGCGGTTGTCCCTTACATATCGAGATGAAGAGTGCACACGAGGACATGCACACTTCTTTCACTTCGTTTGCGAGATCTCATTGGATGCCGGCATTCATCGCTGCGGAGAAAGAAATGCAAGAAAAAGAAAAAAACACCAAAACGACAACCAGAAAAGAAATCTGGCTTGAGCGTCCGCTGTTATTTAAAACCGCCATCGACGACTGGCCGGGCTTTCATTTCAATGCCAGCACTCTTCTTGAACGATGGGGAGCTGGTCCCATACTTCTACTTCTTCGCTGTAACCAAGCGTCTTCCTTTTGGGGTAGTGCTTATGAAGCTCTGTGCCGAAGAACGCCTGGAAAACATGAGACTACTTCCCCTTCTACATTAGCTTATCTCTGGCATCGTCGCTGAAAGATACCAATGATAGGGTAGCGTGAAGCACCGTGATCAGACATGATTAGCTCATGGTGGGGGGGAGTGCGACTCCAGTGCAGACATTGATTGCTAATATTGCCCAGATTAATTAACTTAAAGGTGTCAACACAACACAGACACATTGCCTCTGTGTACCATTTTAAGTGGTGTTTTATACTGTTGCGCCTGCTCTTTGTATATTTTTGTCATGCAGTTTTCTCTAGCTTCCCTATGCATTCAGCAGCAGCAAGTCAATATTTGCTTTTCCAGTCCGGTGCCCGAAGACTAGGAAGTAAAGGCGAAGGGGGGACCAAGAGCATATTTTACACCAGCAACCTGCGTTTCCTTTTTCTTTGTATTCCAGCCGCTTTTCACGTATTTAGAGGCACCGTGTTAATTAAATAACTGTACTGCAGGTTTTCGTTATCTCCAGTGATTTCAGCTCCTTCGTACTTTGAGCTTTCCTCTAGCAGTAGTGGGAATAATATTTTTCTAAAGTATGAGGCGGAAAACCGCGTTGCTTCTTGGAACGATTAGTTCGGGTCCCTGGTCAATACACCAAGGAGTGATTACCAGGCAGAGCATGTTGAGTATTTTTCTGGTACGTAAGGCTGGCAGGTACGCAGAAAATCCGGCTGCAAAATGCCTCAGTTGGCAGGTGGTAAAATGGTTCCGTTTGGCTGCTGTATGGCGTTTAACCTCCGGAAGCAACTCATGCTATGGGGGACGCCATAGTAGAAGGATGCGTAAATTCCTACCTGTTTGGGGTTCTTGACGTGCACTAACGTGACCTTGTTCTTTAACGCGCCGTGGAACACATGGACGTCTCCATCGAAAAGCGGCTGCCGTGGCCGGGATTTAATCTCGGATTCATAGGCACACCTGGGGAGAGGACTAACCACTGAGTTACCGCGGCGAGGCAGGGGGAATGTTGGGCGAGGGAAATTCTCTCCTCTTCTTGTAATGAAACCTAATCTCCTGCCAGGCTGGTACACGATAAAACAGCTATGACCTGGCAGCTGTCGTGGTTGCCAGGTTGCAGTGAAAAAGAAAAATTGCCCTCTGTTCTTTGGGAGAAAAGGGAGTGACAGGAAGGTGGTTGCCACGGCAAGATTTATTACTCTCAACTATGTAAAATATGTATATGTGGGTGGATGTGTTGCGTTCCTGCATATTATCGGCTATATGTATAACTTGTGCTCGTGAATTTCGGCTCACATCTCTAAGGCTGTCGCGTTTTCACAGCTTCTATCCGCTTTCTTGCTTGTTGTTGTTGTTGCTTGCGCACTCTGCCCGAAAGTGATGATTAGCTTGGCAACATTCTATGGTGTAGAATATACCAGGGGTGTTTTGGCGACCGAAAATATTCCTGCCAGTATAAAAAATCATAAAGATGACAGAAATATTCAAATCAATTTTGTGTGACCTGCAATTTGGGATTTCTTCCCGGTATTTCGTGGCTCAATTGGCGATCAGGTCATTTTCTGAGTTGTCTAAATGATTCTGTTGGCGCTTAAAACTTTAAGGAATGGTAACTAGCTGTTCATTTCAGTCAATCGCTTCTTCTAATTGGATGCGGCCCCTGAAATACTCAGTGTTACTTTATCTTCGCTTTGTGCTACTCTGCATGATGAAGCTCATTTTGAACTCGCACGAGTGTCGCGATTTTGGTCCGTGTCCGGGTATTTTAAGGCTCCTGCAACACACAGATGAGGTGAACGAAAGATGAATTTATACATATATACAGTCATGGTACTGGGCACAACAATACCGACACGGAAGCCGAAAGTTACTGGCTTCACGCGACTGTCTTCGCACAGCGACGGTCACAGAGACCCGCCACGTCCACTCCAGGCGCGCACCACTGCATGCGACGAATCTCGCGACGGTCTCGACGGGTATCGCCCGACCACCGGCCGAGCACCTTCTTTTAAGCGGGCCAGAAAGCAGTTTGACTTCAAACTATGCAATCCGGGCACTGTAGTGGCTGCGGACCAAGGAGCTCAATAACGAGCGCACTGGTTTCCCGCCGCGGTACGAGGAGGAGGGAAGGGAGGGTGCGCCTGCGTGGCGCCGGCAGTCGTCGTGGCGCCAGAATGTCTGGCATCTGCTCGGACGAGCCCAGGCATGTTAGACGCCGAGACGTCTAAGTGCGCCGGTGCCATGCAGAGCAGCACCGAGCTTGAGTGGGGCGTCAGGCGCTCGCCCACACCCGCTCTACTATAGGAACCGCTCGCCGCAGGAGCCGCGGCTAGAAGCACTATCATAACACGATCGTTCGCGCTAATCCTGCGCTCGCTACCGACAAGAACATTTCTATAACCAGAACGTTTTTCTCATTAGAAACTGGGCATTGGTCGGTCAACTATAGAATCGTCTTCTCTCCTTGGCTGCTGGTAGAACGAAAGGAAAAAGATGGTTTGCACGGTATGAAAAAGAACTGAACAAGGGTAAATGGGGTACGCCTCAGTTCGCAGATGAGCCAATGTTTAGACAAGTGGACTTGTCTTCATCCACTTGTCTAAACGTGGGCTCATCTGCGAACTGAGGCGCACCCCATTTACCCTTGTTCAGTTCTTTTTCATACCCTTTGGCTGCTGTCACTCCGCATACACGGCAATGAGCAAGCCGATGAACTCGCCACCGCCGCACATCAACTCCCTCCCAGCGACGAACTTCTCGCTTTGGAGGACGTGCGCGCGGTAATCTATGACCACCTCCGTCAGCAACACCCGGACCCACGCATCGTGCCAGGAGAGCGCATCCCTGCTGTCGGCGCGCGCTCATTGTCGCGCCTACAGCGTGCAATGCTCATCCGAGTGCGCGTCGGCTGCGTGTGGCCTGGGGTAAGACGGGTGCGCCACGGACTGTCGTCGAGCGACGTGTGTTGTGATTGCGTTGCAGTGTAGACATTGGAGCACATGCTGCTTCGCTGTACCGCATCCGCAGAGCCACGTCGCGAGATGCTCTCGGCTTATAGGGCTCTCGGAATCATCCCGGACAGCATCGAGACGCTCCTGTGGCCGCGAGGCAGTGCGCGCACCCGTGACAGGGCAATGGTGAGCCTCTGTGCGTTCATCGAGCGGGCAGGCTTGAAGCCTCGCTTGCTCTTAGCCAAGTAGTGCGTGGGTGACCTGAACGCTCCGTGTGTGCTACCTTGTACGTATGCTGCCGGACGCCCCACCCCGGCAGCTGGTGCATTGTGTCGCGTGCGCGATCTGTCTGCGACAGGACGCTACGTGCGCGCGACTATATATATACATCACTGGTATTATATATATATATATATATATATATATATATATATATATATATATAATTTGTAAACAATTGCAGTGGCCGCTCGCGCGCAGGCATTTGTGGACAGTGCTCGGGCACTTGCGCGCGAGCGATGCGAACTCGTTGACCGTCTGTACTTTGTAAATAAAGTACAAAGCTCCCCTTGCCCTTTCTTCCTATCGCTCCCCTCTCTACTTCCCCTCGCTATCCTCTCCCTAACCCCTTTTCCTTGCCGCCGGCCGCAGATCAAGTGCTTCAGTTTTTAGATAGCAGTTGCAGCGGCCGGCATTACCGTTTCCTTCTTTTTAATTATTATAAAAAAAAATAAATCAACCACTACCACCACCACCGCAAGCGCGGTCCATGAACAGTAACATGGACAAAGCGGGGGAGTTTCGGGGAGCCATATATGGTGCCTGGAAAGACATCCAGTACTGCTGTCAGGTGTCTTCATTGCTTCAACATACAACAACTTGAGGGTATACTTCGTCTCACAAGATGTTTGAAGCAGTGCAAAAAGCAGAGGCACCCGGTCTAATCAGGATCACGCGCACTACAGTAAGCAGTTGTGCTCCTACGCACCTCTCGCCCTCAAATTTATGAGGGTGACAGTAGGAGCACAATTCCCTATTATACTGCCCATGGGCGAGAGGCACTTAAGAGCACAATTGTAAGGGCTCCTCTGCCTTTCACAGTGCTGCAAGTATCTTGTGAGACGAAGTATAGATAAGGAGCGGAGGTGGGGAGGGGGGGGGGAGGAGGCGGCAGAAAAGGAGCTGGGCATTGCTTGTTGGAGGCGAGTGCATTGTGTGCACCCACTCCTTTCTAAGAATTCGCGACAAGATTTTCGTGTCGCTTTCAAGTGCATGCGTCCTGGGGTATAGCTTCTACTGGAGATGACCAGCACAGAGCGCCCGGAACCGAGCAAGGTTCTTGGTTCAACTGTTCTTGCGAATAAAAAAATCGTTGTGTTATGGCTGTAAAGCACATACAGTTAAATTAAAAATTTGCGCTCAGATATGACTTCCGCGAACTTGTGAGGCTTAATATAAAGGAATGGGCTAGAGAACTGCTCAGTGTGCTTTGCCTTTTCATTACACATGCATCTATCTGCTAAAGAGTAACGAGAATAAAATTCTCTCACATAATTTTCGTGAAAGGGCTCATTTTTATCTGCGCTCTTGGCTAAAGCAGTGTGCAATAATAAAAAAAAAAGACGCCTATGAATAGAAACACATTTACTGTATTTTGATAAGGTGTCCTGCCCAGGTATATGGATATAGCTAGCAATATTTGTAATCTGCATTTCTTGCAGGCTAAAGAAAAAAGAAAAGCGGGAGAGCGCACAACCCAATGTGGGCAGAGAAAACTGGGGCGTCGCTTCTCTTTATGAAATGCAACTGAAATGCCACACTGGTAAATTTCATCAGAGTAACGTCACGTGTGAGCTTGTTCGATACGAACTGACCGCGCTAATCACGCCAACGTGTTCTCTTTCTCCATAAAGCACGTAGATAGGAATATTTTCTACCTGATTTGTTGTCATAAATTTTCTATTGTGTGCAATGATGGTCTCAGACTTTATTAATGCCGGTTTCCCATTATCCATCCTTCCTTCTGTTATAAACTATTCCATTGTGTTATTTTTTGTGTGTGTGTTCCAGGGCTACTCTTGTAAAGTGCGTCGTCAAATGAAAGCTGCTATGGTTTGTCGGCATGGAAAAATGTAGAAATCAGTCAGTAAAACAGTTTGGCGTGGCTCATCTACACAGTTTGTAGATTTTTAGCAATAAATAATCACAAGTATATCAAAGCTGTTTCGCAAGTACGCTATGCGGACAGGCGTACAGAGAAAAAATACTAATTACTGTTGTCAGCCCCCTATTTAAATACGATGCAGTAATTTAATATTTAGCCTCTTATATTATTAGTTTGTCAACTTGGAGACGGTCATATTTCTAGGCAGCTCCAATTTGTAGAACATTTCTAGAACACGTGTGCTACCAGAGATCCAGCTCTATACAAAAAATTTGAATTTCAGTTCTCGTATTCATGTGTAAACGTCACGATGGCCGCCTAAACGGCTTCAGCTGCGGCGGGATGTTTCATGACGCTGCATGTGCCATTGGCATACTAGGCAGGTCTCTAACTTTCGCTTTTGGATGCCGAACTAGAAGAGACGTTCGGATCAAAAGCTAACCACGTCAAGGATGTTTTTCATGGACTGTCTCTGTCATACATCCGTATTCGCATGAATATAATGGTAAGGTTCGGGGCGTATGTCTCGAAAACCGCACGTTCACTGAGGATGCAATCGAATGGAGTAGCTTATGCGACTGCCTCTAGTTTTATAATATAACAACGCCCGGCAGCCAATGTTGCCTGAATGTTCATGAACCGCTATCAGATAAGGCAGACAAGGATTATTTCTGCAATTTGTGTACACCTCGTTTCATAACCTACACACATGAGCAATTTCAATGTGCTGCTTATTGCGCACCTGAAAGTAATGAAGACTAATTATGAACACCGAGGATCGTAGAGGAAGGTCTCATTCTTAAAAGTCATGTCTGAACCCAACGGAACAGTGTTGTCAAGAAGTGCATGCCAAAATACTTGAGGTGTTGGCAGTCTAAGGGGAAAATGTTGACCAATGCTCACTAGCAGTCTGGCTAAATAACCAGGTAATGTTGATCAATATTTTACAAGATGCAGTACCGCATGTTGGCAGCGGGATCTTAATGAGCGAAAAATATTTGCCAGCATACATAAACGTGTATCAGATATTGGCAGTCATACCTAAATGAGCGAACAATTTTCGCAAACGCACACGAGCGTATATGAAATGTTGGAAGACCGATCGATCTGATGGACGATGCTGCAAAGCTCACACCAGCATATGCGAAATATTGGTGAGCCACACGTATTGCAGGACAATGTTTATCACTGGGTTCCAGACATAGTACCAATGTCAGCAAGCAATGGCATACCTGGCCCGTTGTAACCAGCTTATAGAATGGCAGGACCCTTATCAGAAACATACTGGCAACAATGTGCCGCCCTTGGGCCGTGTTTTGCCAGCACAGTTCCAATATCGGGCCGGTTAACCTGGGGCCTATAAAAAGCCACGCGCTGAAAATAATCTACGTACAGCGTTCCGCTTATGTCATTAGTACTAAACTCCTATTATTCCACCTGAATGTCATCGAAGCAGCATCCATCTTTCAGTAGAATTCACGCACTCCTGTGGAAATGTTGAAAACGAAAGATGTGTTGGAAACATCGCGTGACACTTCTTGCGCTCCAAACGCCTCGTTGGAGTCTCAATAACAATATATTCTTTTCTCAGAGTCAACTCGGACAATTCGATCTCTTGGCCATCCCCTTATCAAGCCTGGGAACTGGATTGGGAAATAACGCTCGGCCTGAGCCCGTTTGTCAAGCCCTCTTCGCGGTGGATGAGCGCACCGGGCACTTTTCCTCGTCAGGAAGTAGAGGTGCCTAGGCCGCCACGTCCCCGCTTCTTCGTGCTGCAGCTTTGAGGCGGCGACCACGAGTAAGGCTCAAGCTACCTTTCTCCCGTTTACTATCGATCATGTACCGCATTTTTCTAATATTTCCTTAGTTCTAAAGATACATTCATATATAACTCTAAAATGGTGAGTTCTGTAAGAAAAGCCCTCGTAGAGGGCTTTTCGTGCCTCCTGCCTCGGGCCAGCCCTAATACATGAACGTTACATGCGGCTAGCTTTTGTAAGCGTGTAAAGGCTTGTAAGCGTGTAACGGCTGGAAGTTTGTGTTCCTTGTTTCTTCTTTATTTTTTTTTTTTTTTGCTCCCTGACTGGTTAGAAGTGGCCGATTCTAACTCTGGTTAGAATCGACCACCGTTAAGTGCCAAAGTCCGCTGCCAGAAGCAAGCTATAAGAGAACCTTCCTGCGGTATACAACTCCCAGCTTTCGAAGCACGTCTTTGAGCCAGAGAACTTGCTGCTAGTAAAGAGAAAAAACAGAAACGTATATTTTGCGCAGATTCGAAAATAAGTTTAATTTCGGTATTTTTGAGGCATGGTACAATTCACACAGCGCTGAAGAATATATCGAGTTCACCTTATGAGCTGTTCATCGTAGTAGGTCTATTGCGCACTGACATCACCTGACGCCGCTGTGTCGTCCTGATGGGTGTGTCCAGATTGAAAGCCGGCGCCATTGACATTTATTTGGCAATATACGTCCTTGCCAACGGCAAGCATGTCATTTTCTGGGCTCAAAAAAGAAATCTGCTTGCAATATCTATATCTTGGGAGGAGGGGGCAAACGTGTTTCTAGCAGTGTGCGAAAAAAAAAAAAGCGTACATCAGGCAGACATAAATTGCTTATTTCTAAAATTCGGTGACAGAGTAACTATAAAATAGAAGTCATTAGTTGTTTTCTTTTTGCTTTGCCTTGTGTTGTCGCATTAAACAACAAACCTGCGCTCTACACCCCTGTGCATTGTGCTTTATTTCTTAGCATCTTCGTGCTTTCCACAGTTCGCTGGTCGCGCCGTCGTCTGAATGCCACCTGCTCTCGCAGGTGGCTTGTCTACATCACGTGTCCCTTGCCGATGCTGACTCGCACAGAAGCACTGAAGACTTTCTGCTCGGAGCCCACTCTGCCGCTTTATGTGCGACCACCACGTGATAGGCTCGCGCACGATAGAGGAGATTTAAAGCGAGACTCTAAAAAAAATATAAAAATTTTATACATGCATTGTCATCGTGGCGTTGCTTGTTAGTCTATCAAAATGCCTCAAGACGGAGGTCGTCTACCTGTTTTCCTAAGAATTTATTCCAAATCCCGCTTAGCACGAACCTTTAATCCCCATCGGCAGCTTAGTTCACACAAAAACCCTGAAACGTTTAGGTGTCGTACAGAGCAAGTAAACTGGAAACGTTTTTTTTTCTTTTTTTGAAGCACCTACTCGGGCTTGCCTAGAACTTTCTTGGGGATTTTTTTACCAGACTATCATGAATGTTTTTCTACCATTGAAGCAAAGGTTCCAAAAACGCTCGCAAGCCGTGCATGTCCCCATGACTTCTGCGACTTGTAAAGAAGCAAAAAATGGTCGCATGATTGTTCAGCACTAAGGATACCGCACTACTGGTCCGCTTTAAAGCATTTCGGATTTTTTTGAACAAAGAAATCAGGACAGCTAGGACTACTTCCCACAATAACCTCTTTGACATGAAACTCTTTAATAATCCTAAAGAAAATTGGAGGCGCCTTAATAAACTTTTAAATAGAATTACTCACCCAAATGACATGAAAAGCTTAACAGAGGATGGTTTTGACCTAAATGGGCATTCTTTGGACAATGCTTTTAACGATTTTGTTACTACAATCAGGAGTCGATATCTCATCCGTGTTTTATTTAAATTTGTGGGCGATAGAGTTTCTCAATCTCTATTTTCGAACCGACCGATGAAAATGAGGTGTATAATTGTACTTTAAAAAGTTTAAAGAATACGACAAGCTTAGACTCTTGCGATAATCGTAACATCAGTAACTCGTTTAAAATAACGCTGGATGCAACCTTGATGGGCCGCACAAAATCATTTTCGGAACCTGAATTGCCTACCTTGCTGAAGCCCTTTGCCACGGCGTGGTCGAGTTTAGCGGGAGGTTTAATCCAACAAGAAGAATTTTTTCATGCATTCTTAGGGATCATATGTTTGGGCACATTTACGTATACATCATGCATTCGCTACATTGCTTAATATGTTTGAGGCAGGTATACTCCTTACTCAATCTTCCCGCATTCGTTTTGTCGTTGCAATCGTCAAGGCAGTACTCGTGTGCGTTAGGAATCGGCTCCAAATGCTTCAATGGCGGATTCGATTCGTTATTCATGCTGCAATAGGAGGACTGAAACTGAGGGAAATATCCACTAGATTTTCTCTCTCCTCAATCTCAATGGAGCGTCACAGCCGAAGTCTGCCGAATCCTGAGAAAAACCACATAGATTTTTTGAGAACCGCACCTCATCTTACTTTTCAAGCACTCCTAACAGGAGAGGAGAACAGCAGGTGTTTTGTAACTAGAAGAGCTGCGTACTGATATTAAACGCGCAACGTGTTCTATCAAAGAGCTCATAGTTGATGGCACGAGTAAAAACGATTGTTGAGCGAGTTTTGCTTCGGTACGAAATCAGTGGTCACATGTTACCCACCTACATTTTATCGTTCCAAGAAAAATAGCGAGGGAGCAGAATTACGTCAGCTACTTTTTACTTATTTATTCCATCAGTACAACTGGAGGGATCTCCTGGCAAAAGGCCGCTTTTGCAGCTTAACGGGGCCCGGAAAAAATATACAAAGTGTTGCAAAGCAGTGACACCGAAGTGTAGGAGAATTACTACAAGGGAATGATGCATGTAAAATAGAGAGAAAAATACACACAAAAATAGAAACAAAATATAATACACTCGATAAATGCAACTATTCCATGCAAACTATGCAGGTTTCAGGGTCAGCTACTAGAAAACTTTGAAGTATGCGTAAGGACATGTAAAATTCACCCAGACATGCTGACTGTTCTCTAGTGTACAGTTAAAACAGATGTACATTCATAGCAAGCAAAATAGACACATCAAATAGTACGACACAATCAAAATGTTAAAACTTGCTCTGTACATCAGTGCGCACCTACAAGATCAGAAGTAACAAAAATACAAAAGTCTCACAGCTCCACAAAATATTTCCGCAATTTTTTGAATTTGAAATTTTCATTGTATTTATATTTGTTGAGTATGTGAGGAAGGTTGTGTTTTAGTGTTTAAGTGTATAATTAGTTCTAAAATAAGGGACAAACCAAGTATCGACGCTGCGAGTATTACAGAAATAAGTTTACTTAGAAACCATACGCCAGCAAGTAGATAAAATGCTTTGTGGAGACGTCATCCAGGCAACCAACAGCCCATGGGCGGCTCCCGTCATTCTGGTGAAGAAAAAATACGGAACACTTCGTTTTTGCGTCGATTACCGCCGCTTGAATAGCATAATGAAAACGATGCCTACCCTCTCTCCCGCATCAACGACACACTGAATCGGCTCTGCAATGCCAAGCACTTCTCGTCGATGGACCTAAAGAGCGGGTACTGGCAAATTGAGATCGACGAAAGAGACCGCGAGAAGACCGCGTTTATCACGCCAGACGGCCTCTTAGAATTTACGATTGTACCATTCGGCCCCTACTCTACACCAGCGACGTTCCAGCGGGTGATGGATACCGTTTTGCGGAGCTTGAATTGGCAGATTTGTCTGAAATACTTGAATGATGTCGTTGTGATGCCGAAGCGGTGGCCTTGTTGTAGAGCATCCGCCTCGCATTCGGGAGGTACAGGGTTCGATCCCTAGTGCCGCCAGGTACCCACCGGTTCCCATTGGGTACACAATTTCCCCCGGCCTGATGTTCGGCTCTTCTGGGGTGAAATGCTTGGGAAAAGGGGCCATGAACCAAAATGTTGGCCTAAACCCGATCTGTTCAAGCTTTGAAGACCGACTGAAAAGGCTTCGGAAAGTGCTGAAATAATTACATCATCAGGGCTAGCGTTGAAACCAGAGAAATTCCAGTTTGCCTGCGAGGAACTGTGGTTCCCAGATCGCATCATTAGCAAGGGTGTTGTTCGCCCAGACCCGGAGAAAACAGCTTCGATCGCACAGTTTACACCGCCTGCCGACAAGGAAGCTTCACGCAGATTCCTTCGGCTATGCGCTTACTATCGGTGAATTTGCCATCAACTATTCGCGCATCGCCAAACCGTTGACGCAGCCTACAAAGGCTGACTTACCTTTTAAATGGGAAGCGCCGCATTATGATGCTTTAAGGAACTTAACGGCCGCTTACACTCGCCTCTTGTACTCAAGAATTTCGAAGAAAATGAGGAGACAAATTTATACCGACGCAAGCAGCATTGGCCTGGATGCTGTTCTGGTTCAGAAAATTGCCGGACAGGAAAAACGTATCAGGTACGCCCGCCGTTCCTTGTTGGAAGTTGAATTCAACTATACTGCGACAAATAAAAGATGTCTTGCCATCATTTGGGCCCCATCAAAGTTCCGCCCCCATTTGTACGGACGACCATTGAGGGTTGTGAACGATCACCATGCATTGTTCTGGCTCGCCAACTTAAAGGATCCATCCGGCCGCATTAGGCGATGGAGCCTGCGTCTTCAAGAATTTGACATCATAGTCGTCTATGAGGCTAGTTGAAAGTATTCCGGTCCAGTGTGATTGTTACAGGCCCCCGTTGACGCGCCGCCGAAAGAAGACGACGAAGACGCTTTCTTGGGACCAGTAAACGCCAGCAGTTTTGCCCAGCAGTAGCGCTTTGACCTCGAGTTGAATGACCTAGCTGGTTGCCTCGAAGGAAAGATCGCTTCTCTTCCTGTGGTGTTCAAGCGTTATTTATAGTCATTCGCTTTAAAGAATGGCGTCCTCACGAAGAAGAACTTTACAGCCAACAGAACAGCACAGCTTCTTGTGCCCAAAAGCCTCATACCGGAGTTTCTGCAGGCGCTATACGATGAGCCGACAGCAGGGCATCTCGGATTCGCGCGCACGTTGCGCCAGATATAAGAGAAATATTACTGAACACGCTTGCCTGCAGACGTTGCGCATTACCTGAATACATGCCGTGGGTGTCGGCGACGCTAGACGCCCCCAATCAGACCAGATGGTCTACTGAGCCCCATATCGCCCCCGATTAAGTCCTTTCAATAAATTGGGATAGAGTTTCTCGGCTCCTTCCCAACTTCATCAGCGCGGAATATATGGATGGCCAATCACAAAAAAATGGGTCCATCGGGGCAACCAATTACATGTCTCAGTACGCCGAAGCGTAAGCTCTGTCTAACAGCACCGTACCATAAGTTGCCAAGTTTTTTGTCGAACGAATTCTCCTGTGGCCGCGGCGCTCCTGAAGTGATCATCACGGACCGAGGAAATGCATTTACAGCGGAAATTACTCAAGCCATCTTGAAGTACAGCCAGACAAGCCACAGGACGACCGCATACCACCCGCAGATAAACTGACTCAAGGAAAGTCTCAATAAAACTATAGCGGAGACGCTCGCCATGTGCGTCGACGCCAAACAGAAGACCTGGGACACCATCGTGCAGTACGTGATCTTCGCGTATAACACGGGCATCCAGGAGACAACCAGAGCGACCTCGTTCAAGCTTATGTAGGGCCTACGACGACGCTTGACGCGATACTGTCGCATGGGACAAAAGAAGACAACCTAGACGTCGCCGCCAACCTGCAGCGTGAAGAGGAAGCCCGACGGCTGCATATACAACTAGCGACGACGCCACGCAGAGTACACGGCAGGAGACCAAGTGTAGGCATTGACGCCAATTCGCCGTCGTGGACTAAGTAAAAATTTACAGCACCGATACTTTGGGTCATACAAAGTCCTTCGGCGCATAGGACAACTTGACTATATGAACTCATACGCGATGGCATGACCACATCCTAGCGGCGCCGGAATGCGAATAGTTCACGTGCTGCACCTGAAGCCTTGTTTCGCGCGCTAAACGCCCGTATTTTAATTGTTAGCAATTTATTTGTCTTTTTGTGTTTATTTTGTAAACATCGAGGCGATGCCTTTCCAAAAAGGTAGTATATTCTACAATCGGTTTAGATCTTTGTTGCTTTTCGACAGCCGCCGGTATGAGGCCTTATCACTGGGATTCTAGCGCATGGATCAATTCTGTATTTGTTTTTTCATGCTCGTTGCCGCGAGATGCTGTTTTATCGTTTTCTTGTCGCACAGGATGCGTCGAGTTGCATCTAGCAAATTTCGGCCACTTGCGCGTGTTTCTGCAATGTTCCAGGTTGTGATAGCCACTGTCTGCGGCTTTATCTGGATGTTTCTTCGCAGCCTTTAAATTTAGCGTTGACGAATCCGACGGGCGTTCGTTGATCGACGACCGCCTAGCACGCTTCGTGCTGTCGCCGTCGCAGATTGCTTAGATCTTTTGTGGGCGCAAGTCAACCCAATAAAGAGTCTATTCCAGAATGTTTCAAGCCTCCTCATATGTTGCCTACGGCCTTGTCACCACTAAGTGACACTATGAAAGACTCCGTATTGGAGGATTCCGAAAATCCGGACCACCTGGGGTTCTTTAACGTGCACTGACATTGCACAACACACAGGCGCTTTGCTTTTCGCCTCCATGGAAAGGGGCCACCGCGGCCGAGATTCGATCCCGCATCCTCGGGCACATCAGTCGAGCGCCGTAACGACGGCACCACCACAACGGGCTAAAGTTTCGGCTGTGGGAGATCGAGCATAGCATCGAACACAACCAGCGTTCCGTTGAACGCATCAAAGTTCACCGGCGTTCTATTGCAATAATTTATTCAAGGGAAAGGGAAGAGACATTATCTATCGCCCTTGTTCTTTGGACACCTGACAGCGCCTTAAGGCAATGGAAGAAGATGGGAGTGAAACCGGAAAGAGAGAAAGACGTGCCGTAGTGCAGGGCTGCAGAGTAATTTTGACGGACTGGTGTTCTATAACGTGCACTGATATCGCACAGCACACGGATGCTTCCCCATTTCGCCTCCATCGAAACGCCGGGTTCGAACTCGGGTACTCCCGAGCTGTAGTCGGTCATCTTATCCACTGCGCCACCACGGCGGAACAAACCGCCGTTCTAAGCCGAATCACTCTTCATGCCCTGTGCATGCGATGCCGGCATACGCTTTCCTGATCCACTCGGTCAGCTGTCCGCAGCGGTGCGTGCACGTGTAGTATGAAAATACCCTTCTCCTCCTTTCAGCGCCAGCACGCGCATCTTCTGGGATGCCGATACCATCCTTCTCCTCCTCTCTGTAACTAGTGCAGTGGTTGAACACCAGTGGAACGGCCCAGCTGGTTGCCGTGGTAGCGGAGCATGCGCGCTAATGGCCTACGCTCGGCTCCCCGAAATGCGCTTCTACTAGCCTAGTGTAATTTTCGTTACAAAAAGCGTTGTTGCTCTGGGATCTCTGAGGAGACTGAGGAACGAAAGTGCTTGGCGGGCAGATAATGTGGAGATTGCGAAGCAGTGTCTAGCTCCGCGCCAACGGGGACAAGGCGTTCAGTCGCAGTGAGAGGCGCGTAATCATAAGTGGCTTGAAGAGGTCCTACTTAGAGAGCACCTCTGAGGTTGCCTCACTGTGAGGCAGATTTTACAGTGAGATTCTTTCAAGGCGGTGTTACCGCTTCGTTGACCGTGAGTCTTCTCGGCTAAAGCGCTGGACGGAAGACTAAGGTACTATTCGACCGCCTAAGGAAAGAACAGTAGTTTACGTTAGATAGCCAAGCACTGGAAGTAGTAGGCGAATATGTCCACTTTGTACAGGAGTAACAGCAGATCTAGACTATAAAAGGGAAATAACAAGCATAATAAGATTTGGATGGAGCGCATTGGGCAAGCATTCGCAGATTGACTTGTAGCGTACCGGTGTCACTCAAGAGGACAGTATACAACAGTTGCATCTTACCTGTACTTACCTGTATGGGGCTGAATCCTGGAGGCTAGCAAATAGGAACCTAATTAGGTTGAGAAAAACGCAGAGGATCATGAAAAGAAAAATGGTAGTGGTAACATTAGAGATAGGAAAGATGCAGAGTGGGTCAGAGAAATAACTCAAGTCACTGACATTCTAGTGGAAATCAAGAAAACGAAATAGACATGGCCAGGACATGTTGTGCAAAACAGAAACCGATGGTCACTTATGGTTACAAACCGGATTCCAAGAGAAGGAAAGCTTAGTAGGGGGCGGCAGAAAGTTACGTGGGCATATGAGATGAAGAAGTTCGTAGGGGTCAAGTGAATGCAATTAGCACAGGATCGGGTCAACTGGAGGGATATGGGAGATACCTTCGCCCTGCAGTTTTTATGTCGGCTAATGATGATGATGATGATGAGCTTATTAGGCAACGTTCTTGAGGTGTGTTTGGGTGAAGGAGTACTTGGTGTGGGGATATCGAATGTCCAGATTAAATATTACTCTGAGATTTTATAGATATATCTAGCTTGCCTATGTGACTTTTTTTTATCCAAAGCATACTCTGAATATGATGATCACAGTCGAGAATTTCTCACATAGCCGTTATACAAGAGAAGAAAGAAAACGAATGTCCTTTTCCAATCTCGTGGCACGCCCTTGTGCCGCTAGGTGAAAAAGAAGGCGGTTTTAAAATATTAGTGATTCCCTTCGGAGTTCGGATTCCCACTTTCCTCGCCACCCGGATCTTGGCGATACTAATACGCCGACACGAATGCTGGCGCTCATCATCATGCAGGCCTAAAGTTGCAGGGGCCGGCAGGAAGACTGCTCGACTTGGCAGCCATGCAGCGTAGCATGACCACCGTAAGGCTCCTGCTATACCCGATGTCACTCAGCTCGCGGCTCATGGCGCTACCGTGGGACCAGCTTAAGCAGTCACAACGCCATTCTTCGCCAAGGAGCTTCATACTGAGGAAAGAGTATCTGCTGGCACTGCGCGAAGGCCGCCATCGGGAGGAGGGAGCCTCGAGGTACTCTCAAGGAGGCCAGGAAGACGTTTTGGCGATGAGGCTGTGTCCAGACAAGAACACTGCTTGGCGGCTGCTATACCCGAGGCCAATCCGTTCGCGGCTCATGGGGCTGCCTTGGGACCAGCTTACATCGTCACTACGTCCGTCTTCGCTAAGGAGTTTCATCTTTAGGAAAGGGTATCTCTGTGCACTACGTGAGGGCACCCACTGGGAGGAAGAGCTCTTTCGAGGCTACCTGCTCAGCGTCGTGGCTGCCGCAGCCGGTGCCACCGTCGTTGCTCGCGGTGAGATCCTGTTGGAGTCGTATAGAAGCAAGGCCATTCCCTGCCTGCCCAATTCGGCTCCGCTGAGCGAGGTGAACACGCCCGGGGCCGAGAACTGGGGCTTCACACATGTGAATGTCATCAGTGTTTCCTTCATGTGGAAGATCAACAAATTCAGTTTCCACCGAGAAGTGGGGGAAATGATCAAAAGCTCAACATCTTCTGCCGCGGCCAACGATACACCGAGGTTGTGCCTAAAGAGGAACCCCAAGGGCCTGGACGAGAAGAGCAAGGATTACCTATCCGTGTACCTGCTACTGGTGTCCAGCAATAAAAGTAAGGTACATGCCAAGTTCACATTTTCTATCCTCAATGCCAAGCAGGATTATGGCCTGGTTATGGTTATGGCGAGTAAAATGGCATATCGTTTTTTTCCAAGGCAATGACTGGGGCTTCAAGAAGTTCATTGGGAGAGATGTATTGCTGTAGAAGGCAAACGAACTCCTTGTTGACGACCAGCTCACACTATATTGTGAAGTGAGCGTTGTTTCGGACTTGGTGAACATTTCGTGGCTGAAGAACATAAAGAAGTTCAAGGTCCCTCAGTGCCGGCTGTCGAGAATTTTGTCACTTGTTTGAATGCCAGACGTTCAGCGATGTCGTCCTGAGTGTCAATGGGCAGGAGCTCTACGCCCACAAAGCTCTCCTTGTCGCTCGCTATCCTGCATTTGCGGCTACGTTCGAACACGAGCTGGAAGTGCAGCGGAACAAATTGGAGTTCGCCCACACGGACCACCAGGTATTCCAGGAATTCTTCGTGGTGCTCCGTCAGACGAGTTCTGAAAGCGGGGAAATCGCCTACCAAAACAGCGTGGGAACCGTGTTGGAATTCTACCTTTCGTCAACAGCTATCATTTCAGAAGGCCATTTCAATATTAAAACAAGTCATTTGTAAAGGTTCTTCGGTTGCACCTGTGTTATTCAACCTATTTTTATCCGCTGTTGACAAGCGCATTCAAGCCAACCTTTCTCACCTTCCTGTTGTAAAAGTGTCCAGATACGTTGACAATATCTTAATTATTTTTAGTAAATGACATGCGAAGAAATGTGATTCTGTCGGGAAGTGCTGAGCATTTTTTCTGAGCACGGTGCCGGGTTAAATTCCACTTGGAAAGCACCTACAGAGGGCCGCATGCAGTTCTTAGATATTGAATTGAATTTCGCCGACAGTAATATTTGCTGGATGTACCATCCACGAACCAGAAGCGTCTGTTGCGCTTTGACAACGCGCACGCAAACATTGTTAAGCGGGGGATCGTGTCTTCCTGTCTTCACGGAGCCGTGACTAAATCATGCACGCATCGCATGGCCGATAGCAATCAAGAGCAGTTCAGACTTCTTCAAGAGATAGGCTTCCCCGTGGATTTCGTACTAGCAGTTTCTGAGAGTGTTTTTCAAAAACTGAAAGCCCCAAAGGGTCAAGTTATCGAGCAGGGAACAGACGTTAACAAAAACAAGACTCCTGTTCAAGTAACGCCATATTTTCATAGGTTTTCCCATAAATTCAAAAAGCTGGCAGCGCGTTATACCGTAAACGTCGTTTTCTCTGCTCCATGCAAATTTTCCCAGGTCAACACTAAGGAAGGGAAAGAACAAGATGCTTCCACGAGGAAACATCAAACGAAATTCACGGTATGCAAGGCTTACGTTGTGTACAGGATTTCTATCGGCTGTGGGCTTCTTTACATAGGGCAGAGAGGAAGATGCTTTAACTAAAGGGCGAGAGATCATAGATTGTGCGTACGTAATAAATCAGACAGCAACCTTGCCGACCACTGTAAAGCATGTTAAACAGAGGGAGATAATGAATGCTATCCAGATATAGATAATACATATTTTATAAGAGCCGCTAAATGGAAAACAGAGCGCGAAGTCATGGAGGGGTATTTCACAAGAAAAGCCGGGCAGATTTGCGTCAGCACGCCTTCTATTAATTTACTTGACAGTAAGGTTGCATTCCTGGACGGACATCTGTCGGTGTTAACCATTTCATCAGTGGTGTTTCCCTCAAGACATTTTCCTATTGTATTTGAACTAGGATTGTCTTCACTTTTCTTGCTCGTATTCAATGCTTTTATTGCGTTACAATTCATGTTTTATAGCCGTTACATTTCCCTTTTCTTCTTAATCTTGTTAAACGCAAATCTCATTCCACCCTAGGCGGTTTTGTCCCTTCGGCGCCGTGATTCTTATTTTCTTTCTTTCTTTTCTTTTCCACGCGCTGTCATCCTGATAGTGCTATTCTTTGCGCATGCTCGCTGGCTGATGAACAGCTCAGTTCAGTCGTTCAGTCGTGTCCGACTCTTCGTGACCCTATGGACCATATCACGCCACGCTTTCGGGTCTCTCACTATCTTCCTAACATAACATAACTTCATCTGCAGCGCCTCAAGTATGCCATCTAACCATCGCGTTCGCTGCCTACCCCTTATCCGGTGACCCTAACCCTTTCCCAGCATCAAATCTTTCTTCAGCGACGCCTCTCTTCTCATCAGATGACCAAAGTAGCTGAGCTTTAACTTTAGAATATGACCCTCCAATGAGCAGTCAGGGTTTATGGTCGACAATATCCACTGATTTGATCTTGTGGCCGTCCAAGGAACTCTCAAGATTCTCCGCCAGCACCACAATTCAAACGCGTCAATTCTTCGGCGGTCAGCCTTCTTCACAGTCCAACTCTCGCATCCATACGTCACGACTGGAAATACCATAATACAAGTTATACGGATCTTGGTTGGCAGACTAATGTCTCTGCTCTTTACTAGGCGGTCAAGGCTAGCCATGGCTCTCTTTCCCAGAAGTAGGCGTCTCCTAATTTCATGGCTGCAGTCTCCTTCCGGGGTTATCTTGGAGCCCAAGAAGAGAAAATCTGTCACAGCTTCCACTTCTTGTACCTTGATGCTCCAGGACTTGATGGGGCAAGACGCCATGATCTTTGAATTGTAATGTTCAGTTTAAGCCCGAACTTCTCACTCTCTTCTTGTACGAGCATCAGAAGTCTCTTCACTTTCTGCCATTAAAGAGGTATCATCCGCATATCTAAGGTTGTTGATACGTTTCGCAGCAATCTTCACTCCAGCTGAAGACTCGTCCAGACCGGCCTTCCTCATGATGCACTCAGCATGTAGGTTAAATAGGCAGGGCGACAGTATGCAGCCTTGTCTCACTCCTTTCTCAATCGGAAAACAATCAGTAAGACCATGCCCAGTTCTGGCTGTGGCCTCTTGCCCTTCATACAGGTTCCTGAGGAGATAGACGAGGTGATTTGGAACTCCCATCTCTTGGAGAGCTTGCCTCAACCTGCTGTGATCTACGCAGTCAAACGCTTTCGCATAATCAATAAAGCAGAAGTAGATGGGTGTTTAGAACTCTTTTGCTATTTCATGATCCAGCGAAGGTTGGCAGTCTGGTCTCTAGTTCCTCTGCCCTTGCGAAACCCAGCTTGCACGTCCGGAAGCTCCCCATCCACATACTGCTGCAGCCTACCTAGGAGGATTTTCAACGTCACCTCACCTAGCTAGCATGCGAAATAAGCGCGATTGTGCGGTAGTTGGAACAATCTTTGGCACTGCTATCCTTTGGAATAGGGATGTAAACTGACCTCCTCTAATCCTGTGGCCACTGCAGGGTTGTCCAGATTTGCTGACATAATGTATGCAGAACGTTAACAGCGTCGTCATGGTTGAGGTTTTGAAGCAACTCAGCTGGAATGCCATCAGTTACGCTAGCTTTCTTCTTAGCAAGGCTGGCTAAGGCCCATTCAACTTCTCTCTTCAGGATGCCCGGCTCGAGATCAGTAATCACAGCCGTCTTATGTTGGGTTTGCACATCCGGGTCCTTCTTGTACAGTTCTTCTGTGTATTCCTGTCACCTGTTCTTTATCTCTGAGGCTTCCGTGAGGTCCCTGCCTCGTTTGTCCTTTATCACGCCCAGCTTAGCACAGAAGCTTCCTTTGATATCTTTGATTGTCTTATACAGAGCTCTTGTGTTCCTCAATTGGCTGTTGTCCTCAACTGCTTGGCACTGTATGTTCAGGAAGGCATTCTTATCTCTTCTTGCGATTTTCTGAAAATCCGCATGGAGAGCCTTGTATCTTTCTTTTTCCCCCATAACTTCTGCCATCCTCCTTTCCTCAGCTATTTGCAAAGCCTCTTCAGATAACCAGTTTGCTTTCTTGCATTTCGTTTGCTTTCGAACTACCTTAGTAGCAACTTAGTGTATTACATCACGCACATCAGTCCACATCTCTTCAGGCACTCTGTCTTCTAGATCTAATTCTTGAAATCGATTACTCACTTCAACAGCATATTCTGATGGAATTTGATCTAGATCATACCTGAAAGGCCATCTAGTTTTCTGCGTTTTCCTCAATCGAACATTAAATTTGACAACAAGAAGCTGATGATGGGTGCCACAATCGGCCCCAGGCCTTGTTTTTACTGCTTGTATAGCGCTTCTCCATCTCTGCCGGCAAAGAACATAATCAATCTGATTCCTGTACAGACCGTCCGGTGAAGTCCATGTGTACAGGCGCCTCTTGTGCTGTTGAAAATGACTATTCGCTATGGTCAGGTTATTTTCTTGACAAAACTCTACTAGCCTCTGCCCAGCTTCATTTGCCTCACCGAGACCGAACTTGCCTGTAATTCCGGATATTTCTTCACTCCCCACCTTAGCATTCCAGTCTGCAATGAGAAAAAGGACGTCTGATGAGGGAGTGCGGTCTAAAAGGCATTGTAGGTCAGCATAAAATCTGTTAACGTCAGCTTCTTCAGCAGTAGTGGTTGGTGCATAGACTTGGATAACTGTTATGTTGAAAGGCTGACCTTGCATCTGAAGTGAAATCATTCGGTCGTATTTGGGGTTGTACCCTAGCACTGCTTCGCCCATTCTTCTGTTTGCTATGAGAGCGACCCCATTCCTTCTCCTGGATTCGTGCCCACAATAAAATACATAATGGTGGCCGGAATTAAATTCTTCCATTCCGGTCCACTAGAGCTCGCTGATACCCATGATATCAATGTTCAATCTGTCCATTTCTCGCTTGACGACATCCAGTTTACCTTGCGTCATAGATCTTACATTCCATGTTGCTAGGTGATATATCTCCTTGCAACATCGGACTTTCCGGTCGCTTCCCGACACATCCACAACTGAGCGTCCTTTTAGCTTTAGCCCAGCCGCTTCATTCGTCCTGGAGCTACTAGGAATCGCCCTTTGTTCATCCCCAGTAACATGCGTTCCGCATGGGGGGCTCATCTTCCGACGCCATATCATTAATGCTATTGTGACTGATCATAGGGTTTTCTTGGCAGGAAATACTGGAGTGGGTTGCCATTACCTTCTGCAGTGAATCACATTTTGTCAGAACTCTCTGCCGTGACCTGTCTATCTTGGGTGGCCCTACACAGCAGAGCTCACGACTTCATCGAGTTTCGCAAGCCCCTCCGCCTGTCCCGTTACTTCTGAGTCGTCCGTGTCTTTTTTGCACTATGTTTTCGAAAATAATTTCCAACTAGCTCAAAATAAGCATCTGATTAATACAATGTGCGCTGAAGCCGACTCCGATCCGGCACCTAGTGGCAGCGCGCCTCTCCCCCCATATTCAGCCGTCGTATGCCGCTTGGACGCTGGGACCGCATCATCGTTCACTACTAGACTTCATTACATCAGCCAACTGTTTTTCATTTGTTTGACCAGACCCTTCATCCTTCATATCATTCCTTGTATGCCCCGAGGCAATAAACATCGCAAGAAAAAAAAAAACAAATGTGCGCGGAAATGCGTCGTTTCTTCTTTTTGGCCAAGAGAGTGCGAGGCTACATTTGAGACTGAATTTTTTGTAGCATGTGTAGAACTTGGAATTTTTTAAATATAGTGAACTACAGATTACACAAGTAAATAAACTGCTTTACGTGTCGTCAAGATTTAGGAATTAAACATTTTTTCATTCTTTTCTTTGTGGCTCGCGGAAACCAAAGCGATTGCTTTCGCATTTACACCCACTGAGCGCTGATGTCCGACTGTGACACCATGTCTCTATATCTATAAGTACTTGCACTGCGAGCAATATATTTTTTTTTTTGCGTATTTATCGGACGATATAGATAAAATTAACATCCAGGAAAAACATTTATGTTCGAAATACGAAATTCTAGGCCGAAAGTGTTAATTTGGACAGTTTCTGTTTATTGCTTTATTCCCTCGTCCCCTCCCATTTTAGGAGAAACTGACGATAAATGGAAATTACTTTTTACAAATAGAGCATTGCTTGCAAGTAACTAGGATGCTGCGTTCACTGAGAAAGTGGCACGCTGATTGGAACAGTATCTTGCCGGTACTCATGAATGGGACAGAAACTTGGAGGTGAATGAAGTCGTGTCAAATTAAGGACAACGCAGCGGGCTATGGTACTGTATTGCACTGTCGTATTGCATATTACTATATATAAGTTTTTTTTTTTATTCTCATATCTAACTACATACCTCCCTTACTATTAGTTTCACGTGTGACCAATCCCCCTTGTGGGTATGTGCCATTATCTGAGGGCACAACAACGACTGAATATGATAGGTGTTAAATTACCAGGCGGGAAGAGAGGCAAAGTGAACCAGGGGACAAAGTTCATTTAATGACATGATAACCAGGAAAAGAAGTGGGCAAGTGTAGTGCCTTTACTGCGTAGGCAAGAGAACCGATCTTCGTTAAGGGGGACGAACAGGATTCCAGAAAAAGACAAGAGGCACAGGGACGACAGAAGCTTAGTTTGGCGAATAATATCGGGATGTTCGCGTAGATCAGGTGGCTGCAGTTGGCACTGGGCAGGCTTCCCTGGAGAGACGTGGAAGAGGCCTTTGTTCCGCAGTGGACATAATTGGTTCGTGGCGGTGCTGATGATGCTTAGAATAAGCTGTAGGAATAGTCCAAAAATTCTACGAAATTTTCACCATCACTGGCCGTTCTCGCAAGCTAACTACAGGGCACCCAGAACGTTTTCGGTGCGACTTTCTTAGCCTATCCATAAGCACTGTTATCTTCCGAAAGAGTCCCATGGCGTCCCTGTAGGTGTTGATGACGCGAATTGGAATATAGAAGCTGGAAAATTTTAAATTCAATTTTTCACATCGTTTGCTGCCATAGATATGTCAACACAGCTAGGGCGTTTACAATGAACTTTTACTACGGACAAAATATGATAATATCACATTTCAAAAAGCTGCCGCCCCCCCCCCCTCTCTCTCTCTCTCTCTTTATTTTTTGTTTAGTATAAAACATTCCTCAGAACTTAAAATGGGTATAGGGCCGTTCCCAGTCGCCTTCTTTGTGTAATTCATCATCATCATCAGCCTGATTATACCCACTGCAGGGCGAAGGCCTCTCCCATATTTCTCCATTTAGCCCGGTTCTGTGCTAGCTGCATCCACTTGACCTCTGCGAACTTCTTAATCTCATCCGCCCACCTAACTTTCTGCCGCCCCCTGCTACGCTTTCCTTCCCTTGGAATCCAGTTTGTTACCCTCAGCGACCATCGGTTATCCTCTCTTCGCACTACATGTCCTGCCCATGTCCATTTCTTCTTCTTAATTTCTACTAGAATGTCGGTAACTTGAGTTATTTCTCTGACCCACTCTGCACGCTTTCTATCTCTTAATGTTAACCCTACCATTTTTCGTTCCATAGCCCTCTGGGTTGTCCTCAACTTAAGTAGAACTCTCTTGGTTAGCCTCCAACTTTCAGCCCCATAGGTGAGTACATGTACCTTTGTGTAATTATTTCTGGCAATTTTATACACTGTTATATGTACAGCCTTGCAGCATATTAGACCTGCATATGTAATGTCCTGCGATTTTCGAGGCAATTTTGTCATATTGTGCCAACACTGAAGTGTTCGCAACATGCTGCATTTAGGTACATGTACACCGCTTCTATATATAAGCAGCGAATGGCTCCACGAACGCGAACTCTCGCTATGAGTCCGTAAAGATGCTTCACAAGCAAAACGCAGAGGGGTGCGCTTGGGAAGTCCAGAGAATGTAGCAACAGCGTAAGGATTGTGAGATGTGATAGCAGATGTGATGCCGAGATGGGATAGCAGCCCTGGCATCAGGAAGTATGCGTTTTGCACAGATGAAGTCCCCCGATGCAAGAGACTTGTGTCTGAGCGCCGCTTCAGCGCCACCCTTTTTCGTGTTCCTCGAGCGACAGGCTCTTAACGGTGGTGTGAGCTTCCTTGAGATGGTCACTATAACCGCCTCATTCGGTAGTGAAGGCACAGATAGGCGATGTAAACAACCGGCTTGCGCAGACATTCGCAGTATCCTTGAGTGTCGCCTGGAAATATAGACAATTGCTTGGATATTTTTTGCGACATACACTGCGAATTCTGCCTTTCAAATGGTCTAGTAACCTTCATTGTGAATTTTATTGGCTTAAGATAGGCCAATGTTCGAAACAAACACGTATATAAAACCTTTGCTCTCGAATGAAATATGGAGCACGCAGAACTTAAATAGTAGTTATGACACGGGGAAGTACACATGACGAGCTGGAAAACGCTATGAAAGAAACTGCAAATTACAAGCAGGCTAAAAAAAAAAAGCGATTACATGACAACTATGAGCTGTTCAGGATGTATGCTTCAATTATACTCAAATATTGAATGCAGTTATTGAGTAGCTTGATCCAATCCGATATAGTATGCGGGGGAAATGAGTTCTGGAATGAAGTGGCTCTCGCAAAATAAGGTGTTAAGGGTAGCGAATGATTATGATGGGTCTGCCGGGTACTGAGCTGAGTTAAATGTGCGTTTGGGTCTTAGGCCTATTTGCCATTCAATAGCAACTGCAAGAACATTTATGCGCAAGAACGTCGGCCTTGAATAGAGCTCGTGAATGTTGTTGGACGCCATCAGAGGAGATATGAAATCTGTACGACCGTGCACAGACTGAGTAAACGGGACAGCTCGGCGCTGAATTCTTTCTATTGCGCCGACGTTGTTTTTAGAAAATGTGTCCCAAATGACACAAGCATATTCTAGTTTCGGACGGATGAGAGGTGCATGTGCTAGGTGTTTTACCTGTAGCCTCACGCCTTTAAGATTGTGCCGTAATAAGCAGAGTTTGCAGAAGGATAATGAGGAATATTGTAAATCTTTTTTTTTTCAGTTCAGTTCATTTATTTTTGTTAAATTCGATGCTGCATCAAGATGATTGTCCCGGATGGCATACGCAAATTGATGTGGACGTTTCTTCCTTAAGACGCGAAGAAATACCGATATAGTGAAGGTATATTCGATGCCCCAGTTAGTCTTCCAGTCGCTTAAAGAATTCAGGGCCGAGTTTATTGCAAGCTGGTCGTTTTCTGAGTTGATTTTGCTAAAAAGGGCACAATCATCTGCAAACAACCGAGTTTTTAAGTACTAGTTTATAACGTCTACCATATCGTTGCGAAATATTAGGAACAGAAGAGGCCCTGACACTTCTCCGTGGTGCAGTTGATATAAATGGAAGACTAGGCGAGCTGCAATTGTCAATGGTTATATGCTGAGTACGATGGGAAAGATAAGAGGTAATTATAAAACCAGGAAGGCAAATTGCTTGTAGTTTCGTAATCAGTTATCGTGAGGCACACGGTCGAAGGCTTCACTAAAATCTAAAGACACCTGACCGGATATGTCAAGCGCAGAGCTGTGGAACTGATCAAGATTTGACAGCTCAGTGACAGTGAAAAGTCCCTTTCGAAAGCCATGCTGGCAGGATGATAATATGTAGGTTCTATTTAGTAGTCAGGGATGTAGTTCGAAACTGGGTGTTCTAACGTTTTGCAAGATAAGAATAATATAGAAATTGGGCGGTAGTCATAGACGGAATGAGGGTCGCCTATCTTTAGGATATGTAAAATCCGTGCAGACTTCCTATCCTCTGGCAACGTCGCAGATCGCAGTGACACCTGGAAAATAACCACGAGGAACTGAGCAAGCACCTCTAAATATCGTCGAAAGATGCTTTGGGTATTTTGTCTGGGCCGGGTGAAGATTTAACATTCAACCTGAGAAGCATGTTAACAAGGTGTTTACATCAGGCGAATGAGTGGAAAGAGGGAAACACTGTGAAAATGATATTAAAACCTGGTGCGGTATTTGCTATGGAATATTTAGAAGCACGCCATAGTGAACTATTTGGCCAACTGGTTTATTTTATTCTCCATAGAAATTCAAAAAACAAATTGCGGGTTGTCTTTTATGAAGTTTGGGAGAGTGGTGTTAAAACATAATGTGCTTGGCTCGAGCCATGGCTAGAGATAAAGCAAGACAAGCTGCGGTAAATGCATTGGTCGCAGAACCCTTCTTATTCAACCGCTTTGCCTTTCGCTTTAGGTGTATAATATCTCTGGTCATCCACGGTGTTGATTTACTGGTTTTCCTAACACGATTCGAAATAAAGTTCTAGAGACAAAAAAAAAAAAAAAAGAATATATTTTCGAAGATACCTCACAATAAGCCTACATTATCACTGTTGAATTCTTCCAACTGAGCATCGAGGAAATATAGAATGCCGATATCATCAGCGTGTGCATAATCTTTGACCATTTTCAAGGCAGGTGATCTCTCGTAATGTCTAGCAGATAACGGAAAGGAACAGCAACCAGTCTGGAGGTCACATAATCCATCGTCGATAGAATCTTTCCCCTCAGCATGGGATTGGGGAAAGAAAGCCAGATCAAGGCTATCAGAAAATAGGTTGGAAACAAACGTCATATTTCGAACAATTTGCACAAGATCGTGATCAAGCATTAAATCAAAGGTGATATTCCCGTCTCTGAACGACTCAGAACCCGATTAAAAATTTTCCTGATCAATATTGGGAAGACTAAAATACATAAAAATTATTTTGTGCCTGCAAGAACCTGTCATGTGAGCCTGCAAGTTTTTCAAGAAATCCGGTGCTGAGTCTGGTGGCCTGCAAGAACCAGATAAAATGAGCACCTTTCAAAGAATAGATATTTTAGGCACTAACGGTCAGGTTCCTACGTGCGTCAAATGGCTGAACTCAACTGCTGCAAAGTTGGCGCTGAGGAATGGTTGGGCTCGGCGGTGCACCCAAACCAAAAGGCGGAGGCGACATACAGTACAAGACGAATGAAAACGAGCGAGGCTGTTAGTGTACGCTCAACCACGTTGCTTTTCCCCGTGCTCGTTCTAAATGAAGCACTTGTGTGTGAGACTTTCGTGCGGACATAAAAGTTTATTTTGCCCACCGGAGCGTGCTCCGCGGTCGATATTCCTTTCGTTTCTGTTTCTTAAAGAAAAATAAACAAAGGCCCGATTACACTGCTTTGAGATCTGATTTCTCCATGCATTTAGGGACATCGTACAGTACCTTTACTTCAGACGATGCGCAAAAGCCGGCACTAGACGTGGAATCGGCTGTTTTACCGAAGGGCACCATTTGTAAGGTTTGTTTACCTCTGCCAGCGCGCCCTCGATCACGGCAACAGAAGTTACCCTGGAGCGCGTTTAATTTAAAACTTTAGCTGCTTCTTAATTTTTTTTGATGATTGTGAACTTGAAATGCGGTTTCTTGAAAACCTAAAGCTTTAGTTAATTTATTCACATGCTACATCGATAAAAAAAGTTAGCAAACAGCTTCTTGACGTCCGAATAAACCTCTTGCCGCGAAAATAAGCGGCCCGGGGCGGCACCCTGGCGATCATTGGCTGGCGAAAAGAACAGTTTTATTATCCGATATTCCAGCTATAGTAGTTATTGAGTAGCCCAATTCAGACATTTTGTCGGAAATGAAAACGAGATCAAGAAGGATTGAGCTCGTGTTGGAAGTCGTGCATGAGGATGTTTCGACAGCGTGTACTAAACTGAGAGAAAATGCGACATCTAGCGTCAGTTGAGAATGACGACAAGACGAAGGCACTTTAAACGCGCTCCAGTTAATTTTGGGTATATTGAAATCACCACACAAAATATGGGAGCCACGCTTGCAGTGCGGAAGCATGAAATTATGCAACGATTTCAATACAGAAACAATAGCATTTGGCGGCCTGTACACGGCGCCAATTCAAATACTGCGAGTACATAAATGAACAAGTATCCACAGCATTTCAACATTGGTGATATATGTGGTATCAATGCGTATCTGATGTTTTTCCTTCGTACAATTGCGATACCACCGCCTCTTGAATTACGATTGCGGCGAATTATTTCGTGTGATTTGGGTACTACTTCATCAGGAATACCGTCATGCAGCCATGTTTCGGAAAGGATGGTGACATCTGGATCATATGCAATAAATAACCATCGAAGATCATCTGTTTTGTTCGCAAACTGCTAGCATTAATGACCATTACAGAGAATTGTTCATGCCAGGGTCAGCTGCCACTGCCCTCTCCGCAACGTCCTTTTGGGAACTTCAGCGTAACCAGCAGGTATAGTTGGTTATTCCCGATGCAGAGGTACCAGCACGTTCCGAGCATCATTCCATTCGGAATATATGTCATTTATTTTAACGATAATAAACGTAGAGAAAACCTTATGACCCTTGTCTGTTTTTTTTTCGTGTGCGTCCACAGTTTTTTTCTTATGGCCTGAACTCGAGATGGAAAGACCTCCCATATGCTGTAATATGCGTGGTTCAGTTTGTCACAATTATTATTTTCTCCTTGTCTCTTCCATCTTGCAATTAAAATATAACAGGGCGGCATTTGTTTCTTGCGGCTTTTCCGAGGCGATAGTTACGCTCTATGGGAACGTTGGAAACTTTCAACTTGTGCTTCAAAATGTCGTAAGAAACTATCTTTTGTAGTGAGTCGGGTGTCGCCAGTGTACTTCTTGAGGCCGTAAACAATTAGAGTGTGCCGTCTGATGCGATTCTCTAGATCACCTTTCTTTAAGAGAATGTGGTCTACGTCTTCTTGCAGCTTGTCAAACGTCGTAGTGTAGTTGAGAACGGTAGATGAAAGATCAAGTTTGCTATCAATACAATTAAGCTTTTCCACCGTTTCATTTCGATGATGGTTTACTGTTTCCTTGAGTTCCTTCATGTCTTCCATAATTGTCTTAATCATCTTTGCTGTGTTTGGGCGGGGACGAGACTCAACATCACCACATGAAGCCATCAGATCGATTAAAAAGTGGTATGGGGAGGAAAACAAGGAAAACACGCCGTGGGCACGGAGCAAGCAAGATGCATATCGCTACTTTTATAACACTGAACTAAACGATCGTCTCCCGTCTGCACAAGGAATAGAAACGGATGTTTCAGACGCATGTCTTCGATGCCTGCGGCGTGCTCAATTGAGAACAATTAAGGTAGAAAATTAGAGGGAGAGGTTTTGGTATAGGAGGAAGGTAATGGAGGCATTCTGGAAAGTGATTTGAACTATGTGGCATCACGCTTTGATGTGTGGGAAACGCGCCTCAATATCAAAAAAATGTTATGTTTAGTTCACGCGAAAACAAGAGTCCTTCCCCTCAAAATACAACAACAATAGCAACTCCCTTTACCGTGTTGGTAATTTCAAGCATTTAGGCGTATACTTCACGTCCGACTGTTCATGGAACAAACATGTAGACTACTTGGCTAACAAAGCTAGTACTCTATTGAATTTGTTTAAGCGAAATTCTTCAAAACTGCACTTCTTAACCTCAAATAAGCATTCTATATCACTAATATACGCTCTGGTGTAGAATATGCATGGCCAGTCCGGGACCCACACACGCACCACCTAATTGAAAAACCAGAACGTATTCAGGCTATGAGAGACGCAGTAGTGGAGGACGCCGGAAATTTCGACCGCCTGGAGCTCTTTAACGTGCACTGACATCGCACAGAGAATGTGTTATCGACAAGTTGGTTCAACCTGACTGAGGAAACTGTCGCCGATAAAGGACAAATTGGACACAACACACATGGGCGGCAGACGGGAAAATGTGTAAATGACAGACGGAACGAGCCCTAATGTTGTGCATTGAAAGGGCTCAAAATAAAATCGCACTAAAAATACTTGAAGCAGTTGAAAGCAGAAAGTGAGACGAATCTTGCATAAGTAGCCCGTCAGTCGCGTTATCAACAAAGGGGGTATCGTTCCTGGTGATCACTGCACAAACGACGCGTGTATTTTTACGATACGTGTATGATGTGAACCTTTCATGTTTATCACCTCGCTGCAGATAGTCGGCGTTCCTGCAAATAAACTACTAGCTGTTATTGCGAGTTAAGTGGATTGTCTCTAATTTGTGTGTTTTGTTTAGAGCCAGTTTCCTCCGACTTGCCATAATGAATTTAGTGGTGAGATAGCGATTAAACGAACTTAAAAAGCGAGCTCTCATGTGGCGCGAAGAGAGATTTGAAACGTCACGTTCTACATTCTCAAGTTTTGGTATTCTAGCCACTTAGGAGTGACTGTCCTCCGATGTTCATGTTCTCTTTATTCAGATTTGCCCGCGTCTCACTCCACTCTCGATGGAAGCGCATATGCCTTCTGGAAAGAGAAATTGACGATGCTTTCGGCAAGGGTACATGTGCATTGCACAGAATACACGTCTCGCGTGCGAGCTTTGGAAACGGTATTTGCGGGCCATTTGCATGGGCCCGAAACAGGGCGCATATTTCTTCCAAACTTTCTATAAAAAAATGACTTTCTGAAGCCCTGAAATGCGACGTCCATAGGCGTCGCGACGCAGGGTCTACAGCGCTCAATTCGAGCTCCAAGTGGCCTCGTGCCACCTCAAGTAGAGCATTAAGCTTCGCACCATGCTCCAATGAAATCCACCGTAAATTCGTGGTCGTTATTTTTGAGAGTGACGGTACGAAATGAAGTACATGACACGGCACGGCAGATGGAGCAGTTCAAATTTGGCGCTATTGGCTTGCAACACGTCAACAGCGGACGTCTGATCTGCAGATATATCGTGCGCGCCCTATGCGCTGTTTCGCTTTCGTGCGGAAAAAAAGGCGCTGCATTTCATAGCGCTGCTGTGCTTTAGAAAAATGTTTTCTCCATTCTTTTATTTATCGTTTCAAAAAATAACGTGGCATCGTCTTGGGCACGGTTTCAAACAAAGTCTTAATGGCGCTAACAATCGAAGTATGTTAATAAAGAGTTAGATATTTGTATATTTTGTTGCATAAATAAAATAGTTTTGCAGAAAATAGTGTACGGCGAGGCTGAGAGCTCGTTCCTGCATATATTTGGTTCTTATTGAACGTCTTTTTTGTACGAATTCTCGAAAGTGTTCGCTCAAACACCCGGTATATACTTGCTACTAGTTAACTTCATGTGGCTGCAATTTTGCGATCTTATTATCAAAACTGTGACTGAACAGCTTGTAGTATAAGTGCTCCGCGGGGAGTATCGTATGATTTTCTAGGTGGGGAGAGGGATTTGAACTGATGGTACACGCACAGTATTTGTCAAAAGCACAAACACAAAACAAATACAGCACAAGGGACCTGCTTCTAAGCTTATTAACATGGCTCGTGGGCACCTCCAGCGTTCCGAAATTTGCAGCTGACGAGTAAACCCTTCCTCATGCTTCTTCACCATAGGTATTCTAGGAGTGCCGCCACGTGCCCTGTTACATACATGGATTCGGAGCCAACTACCTGGGTTGTATGGTTTTCGGAAAGACCGTCCCACCGATTGTACGCTTTGAAGCCAGTGTATCGGCGATTACGGCTTCCAAACGCCAGTTGGTGCACTGTAGCCTACGCCGAAACCGCAAACTCGTACAGCGAATACAATACCAGCAAAAATGAACTTTAATGTATGTCGCAAACTTCACTTAAAAATATTTCAATCCGCGAGAATATAATTTTTTGCGCGCGTAAGTTGCCTCAAGTGTCTGTGGCCATTTTTTTTTATTCCTTTTGGCAAGTCTAGCTGTTTTCAGATGGACGCACAAACAACGGCTTGTGGTCTGACTTAGACCCCTAGTGCTAATGCATTGAAACACTTCATCGAGAGGAGAGGAGAGGACACAAAATATTCTCACTATATAAAATAAACATCCGTGCTTCTCTCAGTAAGGCCCAAAGTCTCAAATAGTTACAGCAATAATTCCAAATGTATATTTGTTACCAACACCGCAATGGCTCAGAGCTAAGAGCGCTCGATTACTGAGCCTGGGGAACCAAGTTCCATCCCGGTTGCGGCGGCGGCGTTTCGATAGAAGCGAAGCCTAAGGTGGCGAAGCAGTGTGCAAATTCAGCGCACGTTAAAGAACCATAGGTGGTCGAAATTATTCTAATCCCTCCCATACGGCGTCCCTGATAGCATGAGTTCTTTGGGACGTTACACCGTATAAACCAAATCAAGCCAAACCTAAGGAGGCCAGGATCACCACCCCGCAGACCAATCAGTTAATTATGTACATGAACGGCAGGTTCAATGAGCGTAAGCAGCTAATTTGTTAGAAATTGGGACTCAGCGCGTAGCAGTAGAACCGGGGTTCGGAAGAAAGAAGGGACACATGCACCTGCACATTCAAAATGCTGAGTCAAAGCCTCACATAATAGCACTAAAGGAGGATAGGGGGCTAGTTTCACTAGCCAACTATAAGGCATACCATCAGTTTCGTGTGGCGAGGAAGCATGATTTACTCGCCGCATTGCTAGCTCGCAGGAACATTACAGCGATGCAGCATATGGAGCCAAGAGAGATTACACCCTAGTAGAAGTTCTCAGGAAAAAGGGGGGAACAAAACCTCTGCATCAGTATACAGCTCGACTAAAGACAGAAGCGCGGGTGTGGATCTGGTATGAGTCCCAGTCCGTTCCGGCGTCCTGGATAACGGGACTTTCACCATTATGCTCGAGGCTTTGTCAGCAGAGTCGGTTGGGGATCTAGGAAGCGGGTGCCATAGAGGTGAAGCGCTGTATACGTACCAGGCCATTACCAACTAATAAAAGGAGCTTAGAGCAACCCTGCCTCCTCCTCACGTTTTGCTCAGCTGAGAACAGGCTACCACGTGGCGGTGCCCCTGAACGCGTTTGCAGCCATTCCCCTGGACTTACTCGAATATCTTTCCTGACCTAGCAACCCCGTTCTGCAAATTGTGCGACGAGCCTGCCACATTATACCATACATTCTCGGACTGCGCGAAGGATCCGCCTCCAGTAGATATGGTCAAATCACCCTCGATTGAAAAATGGGAACTTGTTCTTGCCAGTACCGACCCGGACGATCAGTCCTGGGCCACGCCAAGAGCGCTAAAGGCTGGCCTAGGGAACACTCTTTGCAGTTATAAGATATAGACATGGAATATAGACATAGATAAAGAATCCTCTTTGAGTATCGTGCAGTCACAAACTACAGAAAAACTTTGAGGGCCCGATTCGGAGGCGATAGAACAGGTTGGTTTCCTACGGTTTTAAGCTCTGTCACTGAGCAGTTACTAAGAAACGTGAAGAAAAAAAAACAACAAGGTTGAAAGCAAAGCGCCGTAAAAGAGAACTCACCCAGTGGCAATTCCGTAGTCCCAGAAAGTTGCGCATATTCTAAAGCATGTGGCGGCCAAGTACAACGCTCCCGTCGAGTTTTGTTGCCCGCAGGAAGCTCGCATCATTGTGCCGAATGATAAATGCTGGAAAAGCTAAAAAAGTGTTTCAAACGAAATATGCGGACCCATTTGGGGAATGTGCTTTGGGGTTGTTTATAGCAACCCACTAGCGTGCGGAAAAATTTACGTTGGACAAACGAGACATTGTATCAATGAAGGTTTCGGAGAACACAATTGCACTTGAGCGATAGAACTGGTTCAATTCGGCCGCTTCATAACAAGGAATGCGGGAAGGAAGAAAAGAAGAAGCAAGCTTCAAGAAACCAGCAATGTCCGCGAGAGTAAAGACACAATCTCGCGCGAATCGTTGGAGGACTACAAGAGTGGGAGTCCCCACGTTAGCACGGCTTCGAGCAAGATTCGTAAAAAAGAATGTAAGTTTTTAGATATGATATAGATTCCGTTGAATCGCCTGTGACGTCTCATTTTGCCTTTTTCAGGATCTCACGTGTGATGAGTCTCCTGTACTTCCCTTTTTCTCCCCCCCCTCCCCCCATCAACTAACCAATCCCTCTAATGAGCTGCGCAAGCCATTTCTTACCTCCTCTATCTCTGTGCCGCAGCAATTGATATTTACCGAACTGAACGCACTGAAGCAAAGCGCGAACTAACTGTAGATGAAACCTCGAATTGATTTTGACTACGTCCGGACTGTGGAAACTAGGAAACTCTCGTCGCTTTGTAGCGAGAAGGAGAGAATATCGCCGGTTTCCTGTGCAACAAACACACAAACACAATATAACAATGAATGTTAATCAATTCAGAAATGTTCCAAGGAAATTCAGGCCACACAAATTTGGAATTTCTTTTTGTATTCTCCGACTTGGACAGCCTTTTTGTCTCTAACGAAAATTTCATCGACATGATGGATTTGGGTACATTGTAAAAAAGAACATTGCATCAAACAAGAGCAAATTAGATTCGAAATAATGCATTAGGCTAATGTCGTCATCCTCAGTTAGAGCTAACTATCTATGCTGTAGCGAGATCCTGAACTCTTCTTCCCTCCCCCTCCCCCTCACCGCTAATTGGTTGATTAACTTCTTTCTTACTAATATCTTGCGTTACCTCTTCAGATTTAGACTTTGAGACATTACCATCCTGTGGTCACTGCATCGCACCTTCCTGATTACCTCTACACCCTGCATAATGGAGGGATTAGAACACATTATGTAGTCAATTTAATTTTGTCTCCCCGTTAGCACTTTTCCATGTCCAGTTCCGGTTCTCCCGTATGCTGAAAAGGTGTTCATGATTTTTAAGTTATTGCGCTCTGCAAACTCAACTAGTAACTCTCCCCTGCGATTCCTAGAACCAATTCCATAGTCACCCACTACCTGGTTTCCTGCCAGCTTTTTCCCTACATTGGCATTGAAGTCGCCCATTAGTACAGTATACTAAGTCTTTCTTTTCCGAATTGCCAATTATACGTCTTCATACAAGTTTTCAACTGCCTGGTCCTCAAGACAACATGTAGATGCGTAGTCTTGTACGACCTTCAATTTATACCGCTTGTTAAGCTCAATTACGAGGCCTGCCACCCTCTCCATAATGCTATAGAATTCATCTATATTACTAGTTGTATACTTTTTGTTAAGAAAACCTACTCCTAGCTGTCACTTAAATCTCGATAACACAGTACATGCCCGTCCCTCAGTAGAGTATATGCCTCATTCGCCCTCCTAAGCTCACTGAGCCATATTACATCCGAATTCATATAACATCTAGTTATTTCAATAGCACTGCTAAACCAGCTTCACTATACTGGGGTTCTAGAGTTTAACGTTGCCAGGTTCAGTTTCCAATGGCGGCCTGTCCAGCAGAGCCAGAAATTCTTAGCACCCCCTGCTGCGTCACAAGTCTAACCACCGCTGTGGTCAGCTGCTCCGCAGCCGGTGGGGATTGAAGGCCAAGGCTGTGTAGTACTAATCATGGGAGGACATTATCCTAGAAGCAATGAACAATAATTTCAGAGATATCATTACTGAGAGCGCTGTAGAGGTAGGTGGTAGAATAGTTAGAGAGGATACCTGTAAGCTAGGGAGACGAAAGATTTGATTATGAAACGCCTAAGTATGAAAGCTTCCAATCTAACAGACCAAATAGAATTGGCAGAGATATCAAAGGTAATCAATAAGCTCAAAGTGGCCGATACAAGGAAGTATAACATAGAGAAAATTGAGCATTCTGTAAAGAACGGGGGAAGAAGAAATTGGACATAGGCAAAAATCAGATATATGCGCTAAGGGACAGGGCGGGCAATGTCATCACGAATGTGGACAAGATAGTCGAAGTAGCCGAGGAGTTCATTACTGATCTCTAGAGTAGCCAAAGAAGTTAGGACAATAATGAAATAGGCGGTAGGAAAAATGCAGTCAGACGTTCCGCCAGTGACGAAGGATGTATGAAAGCATTAGAAACTATGAAAAGGGGGAAAGCTGCTGGAGAGGATCAGGTAACTATTGATTTGTTGAAGGACAGGGGGGAGGGGGGAAGGGGGGATATGCTAGAAAAACTGTCCACTTTGTACACGCAGTGCCTGGTGTCATCGACGGTACCTGAACCACGGAAGAAAGCAAACATAATCTTAATTCATAAGAAAGGGGACACTCAAGAATTGAAAAATTACAGACCAATCAGCCTACTGTCTGTTACATATAAGGTATTTACCAAGGTAATCGCTAATAGAATCAGGACAACTTTAGACTGCAACTAAGCAAAAGAACAAGTAGGCTTTCGGAAAAGGCACTTTACAGTCAATCATATCCATACATTCAACCAGCTGATAGAAATAAGCACGGAATAAAACCTGCCGTTATACATGACAGTCATTGATTACGAAAAAGCATTTGACTCAGTTGAAACCTCGGCGGTAATGCAGGCATTGCGAAACCAGGGCGTAGACGAGCGGTACGTGAAAGTGCTGGAAGATATATATATATATATATATATATATATATATATATATATATATATATATATATATATATATATATATATATATATATATATATATATATATATAGTGACTGCACAGCAACCATAGTTCTGCATAAAGAAAGTAACAAAATTCCGATAAAGAAAGGTGTTAGGCAAGAACACACGATCTTCTTAGTACTATTCATAACGTGCTTAGAGGAAGTATTCAGAGACTTCGAATGGGAGGACTTAGGAATAGGGGTAGGTGGCGAATACCTCAGTAATCTGCAATTTGTGGGTAACATTGTCTTGCTAAGTAACTCAGGAGATGAGCTGCAAAGAATGATTGACGACCTAGACAGGAAAAGTAGAAAGGTAGGCTTGAAAATCAGTATGCAGAAGACTGAGATACTGTTCAACAGCCTAAGGAAGGAACAGCAGCTTACGTAAGGTAGCGAAGAGCTGGATGTAGTAAGCGAATATGTCTACCTAGGAGAGGTAGCAACCGCAGATCCGGACCATGAAAGGGAAATAACAAGGATAATAAGATTGGGATGGAGCGCATTTGGCTAGCACTCGCAGACTATGACTAGCAGCTTACTGGTATCGCTCAAGAGGAAAGTATACAACAGTTGCATCTTACCTGTACTCAACTATGGGGCGGAAACGTGGAGGCTAAACAAGAGGGTTCTACTTAAGTTGAGTACAACTCAGAGGGCTATGGAAAGACAAATGGTAGGGGTGACATTAAGAGATAGGAAGCGTGCAAAGTGGGTCAGAGAAATAACTCAAGTCACTGACATTCTAGCGAAAAACAAGAAAAAGAAATGGGCATGGGCAGGGCATGTTGTACAAAGAGAGGATAACCGATGGCCACTTAGGGTAACAAACCGAATTCCAAGGGAAGGAAAGCGTAGCAGGGGACGGCAGACAGTTAGGTGGGCAGATGAGGTTAAAAAGTTCGCAGGCGTCCAGTGCATGCAATTAACACAGGACCGGGCTAATTGGAGGAATATGGGAGATGCCTTCGCTCTGCAGTTGGTATAGTCGGACTGATGATGATGATGATGAACATGTTAGGCAATGTTCATGAGGTATGTTTGGGCGAAGGAGTACTTGTTGCGGCAATATCAAATGTCCAGATGAAATGTTACTTTTATATTTTAAAGATAGATCTAGTTGTTTTACGCGACGGTAAATATCAGATCCAAAGCATACGCTGAATATGATCATCACAGAGAATTTTTCATATAGCCGTTATTGCTCTCTCGCCACGAATACAAGAGAAGAAAGAAAACGAATGTCCTTTTGCAGTCTCGTGGCACTCACTTGTGCCGCTAGGTGAAAAAGAAGGCGGTTATCAAATATTAGTCATTCCCTTCGGACTTCGGATTCCCATTTTCCTCGTCACCCGGTTATTGGCTGTACTAATGCGCCGACACGAATGCTGGCGCACGTCATACAGGCCTAAAGTCGCAAGGGCCGGCAGGAAGACTGCTCTACTTGGTATCCATGCAGTTTTCTCAGTGCACGACCACCGTCAGGCTGCTGCTGTAGACAATGTCACTCCGCTCACGGCTCATGGCGTCACCGTTGGACCAGCGTACGCCGTCACTACGCCATTTTTAGCCAAGGAGCTTCATTCTCAGGAAAGAGTATCTGCTGGCACTGCGCGAAGGCCGCCATTGGGAGAAGGGAGCTTCGAGGTACTCTCAAGGAGGCCAGGCAGACGTTTTGGCGATGCGGCTGTGTCCAGGCAAGAACACCGTTCGGCGGCTGCTATAACCGATATCACTCCGTTCGCGACTCATGGGGCCGCCTTGGGACCAGCTTACACCGTCACTACGTCCATCTTCGCTAAGGAGTTCAATCCTTCGGAAAGGGTATATGTGTGCACTACGTCAGGGCACCCACTGGGAGGAAGAGCCCTTTCAAGGCGGCCTGCTCAGCGTTGTGGCAGTGCGGCTGGGTCGGGGCTTCTGGCTGCCGCAGCTCGCGCCACCGCCGTTGCGCGCGGTGAGATCCTGCCGGAGTCGTATAGAAGCATGGCCATTCTCTGCCTGCCGCTGAGCGTGGTCAACACGCCCGGGGCTGAGAACTGGGACTACACACATGTGAACGTCATCAATATATCCTTCATGTGGACGATCAACAACTTCAGTTTCCGCCGAGTGAAAGTGGGAGAAATTATCAAAAGCTCATCATTTTCTGCAGCGGCCAACGATAGCCTGAAGTGGTGTTTAAGGATGAATCCCAAGGGCCTGGACGAGACGAGTAAGGATTACCTATCCCTGTACCTGCTGCTGTGGTCCAGCAATAAAAGTAAGGTACACGCCAAGTTCAGATTTTACATCTTCAACGCCAAGCGGGAAGAGACAAAGGTTATGGCGAGTAAAGTGGCATACCGCTTTTTCCAAGGCAAGGACTGGGGCTTCAAGAAGTTCATTCGGAGAGATGTCTTCTAGAAAATACGAACGAACTCCTTGACGACAAGCTCGCACTATATTGCGAAGTGAGCGCTGTTTCGGACTTAGTGAACATTTCGGGGCAGAAGAACACAAAAGAGTTCATGGTCCCTCAGTGCAGCCTGTCTGATGACTTTAGTCACTTGTTTGAAAGCCAGAAGTTCAGCGATGTCGTCCTGAGTGTCAATGGGCGGGAGCTCTACGCCCACAAAGCTATCCTTGCCGCTCGCTCTCCTGTATTTGCGGCCATGTTCGAACACGAGCTGGAAGTGCAGCTGAATAGAGTGGATATCGTTGACATGGACCACCAGTTATTCCGGGAATTCTTCATGGTGCTCCGTGATACAATTTCTGAAAGCGGGGAAACAGCCTACCAAAACGGCGTGGGAACCAACAGCGCTTCGTTCCTTACCCTGTTGGAATTCTACCTTGCATCCATAGCTATCATTTCATAAGGCCATTTTTATATTAAAAAGGCATTTGTATCGGTTGCACCTGTAGTATGCAACATATTTTTATCCGCTGTTGACAAGCACATTCAAGCCAACCTCTCTCACGTTCCTGTTTTAAAAGTGTTCAGATACGTTGACGATTTCTTAATTATTTTTAGTAAATGTCAACGAAAAGATGTGATTCTGCCAAGGAAGTGCTGAGCATTTTTTCTGAGCATGTTGCTGGGTTAAATTTCACTTGGGAAGCACGTAAAGATGGCCGCATGCAGTTCTTAGATATTGAATTGAATTTCACCGACAGTAATATGTGCTGGATGTACCATCCACGAACCAGAAGCGTCTGTTGCACTTTGACAGCGCGCTCTCAAACGTTGCTAAGCGGGGGATCGTCTCTTCCTGTCTTCACGGAGCCGTAACTAAATCATGCACGCATCGCATGACCAATAGCATTCAAGAGCAGTTCAGACGTCTTCAGAAGGCAAGTTTTCTCGTAGACGTCGTACAAGCAGTTTGTGAGAGTGTTTTGCAAAAACGGAGAGCCCCAAAGGGTCACTATATTGAGCAGGGAACAGAAGCTAACAAAAACAAGACTCTTGTTCAAGTAATGCCTTATTTTCATAGGTTTTCGCAGAATTTCAAAAAGCTGGCAGCACGTTATAACGTAAACGTCGTTTTATCTGCCATATACAAACATTCCCAGGTCTGCATTAAGGAAGGGAAAGAACACGAAGCTTGCACGATGAAACATCAAACGAAATTCACGGTGTGCAAGGCTAACATTGTGTACAAGTTTCTATCAGCTGTGGGCCCCATTACACAGTCCAGACAGGAAGATGCTTTAATGAAAGGAGAGAGCATAGATTATGCGTACGTAATAAATCAGGAAGCAGCCTTGTCGACCACTGCAATGCACGTGAAACACAGGGAGATAATGGATGCTATCCAAGGATAGATAATAGAGAATTTATAACATCCGCTTAAGGGAAACAGAGCGCGAAGTCATGGAGGGGTATTTCATAAGAAAGGCCGGGAAGATGTGGGTCAGCACGCCTTCTAATAATTTAATTGACTCCGCATCGAAATACATAGTTACAGATTCCCAGGCAACTTATAGACACTATATGCGTGGCAGAATCATACCACTGGCCTGCAAACTTCTGAGTCAATGTTGGACTTTAGCTGCACAGAAGGAGCTAATAGGGGTACCAGGTCACCAGGGAGTTGAAGAAAACGAGCGCGCACATGCTTCGTCCCGAGCTTTTGTTCCCCGGAATTCTTCTATCCCCTTGCTGATTTAGGCTCCTCCTCTCCGTTAACAACATATTCAGAGATATTACAGCATTTGCGCCTTGAAAGGCAGACATTCCGGAAGCCCGCTAAGTGTCTTAGTAAATTAGAAGAGTGTCACTTTCGAAGGTTACAAGCTATGTCATTTAATAATCCAGCAACACTTCACGCCATTTACCCCGAATCCTTTTCGGCGCAATGCAAATTTTGTGGCCAGAAGGCAAAGTTATACCATATGGTATGAGCTTGTCAACAAAATACCAGCATTGATATAATAAATCAGCCAACGTGGGAAGGCTGGGAGGCGGCCCTCTCCGGCTCGGACCTCGAGGAACAACGAGCCCTCGTTGAAAGAGCACGGGCAGCGGCTTTTACCAACGGTGTCCCGGACTAGAGACCCGACCAGCCTGCCTTTAATCTAAGCCAATGTCAATAAATGTATTCATCATCACCATTGACAGTGAGGCTCAATTCTTGGACAGACATCTGTAGGTGTTAACCATTTCATCAGTGGTGTTTCTCTCGAGACATATTCCTGTTGTATTTAAACTAGGATTGTCTTCGCTTTTGATTCTCGTATTCAAAGCTTTTATTGAGTTAGAATTCATGTTTTATAGCTTTTACATTTCTCTTTTCTTCTTAATTTTCCTTAATGCATATCTCATTCCACCCTTGGCGGTTTTATCCCTTCGGCACCGTGATTCTTATTTTTTTTTCTTTATTTTCTTTTCCACGCGCTGTCATCCTGATAGTGCTATTCTTTGCACATGCATGCTGATTGATGGTGGGGATTATGAGCTCCTATATTTTCGACGTGGTGGTTTTTCCTAAAATAAGGTTGCAAGTTAGCGCCTGTCCCGTTACTTCTGTGTCTGCGTGTCTTTTTTGTGCTATGTTTTCGGACCGTTATTACCAACTAGCTCAAACTAAGCATCTGGTGAATACAATGTGCGGTGAAGCCGACTCCGATCGGGCACCTAGTGGCAGCGCGCCTCTCCCCCTATAATCAGCCGTCGTATGCCGCTGTACTCACCTATGGGGCTGAAACGTGGAGGCTAACCAAGAGGGTTCTACTTAAGTTGAGGACAACCCAGAGGGCTATGGAACGAAAATGGTAGGGGTAACCAGAGGTGGGCAACCTCATGAGGTCAACCTCAACCTCAAAATGACCTCAACCTCACGGAGTGAGGTGAGGTTGAGGTGAGGTCGGCAATACCTGAAATTTTTTTGAGTGAGGTCAGCAAATGAGACCTCAACCTCATGCGTGAGTTTGAGGTTGAGTGAGGTCGTAACTTAGTAAGGTCGGCTTGTGAGGTCGAAATTATTGTTTCCCACAGCGATAAAATAGCCGGCAAAACACCTTTCATAATGCCTGTTGTGTACACTCTTTTTGGCTACCAACGCGCACGTAACTAACAGTTTGCGTCTGTGCGTTTGCGTTCGACACGAAAAAAAAAGGGAGGGGGGGGGGGGGGCGTAAAGTGTAGCGCGGCAAACGAGTGGGGTCGGACGACGGCTGCAGACTCGCAAGAAGGTGAAACAAGATCCCGCCACCATTCCGAGCGAGTTTGGGAAGTAAAGAAAGTCTGCGCAAACTCGAAGGGTTTCCAGACCTGCGTGGGTGTGTCGGCTTCTCGGAAAAAAAAAAAGCTAGAATAGTAGAAAAGAGGGAAGCGCAAGATCCAGCAACTAAGGAATTGCTTGGTAAGGATGGCACGAGAGAGGAGGTTTCAGAGAGGCATATGGAAAGAACAAGGATGCAGAAGAGACTAGAGATAAATGGCTTGACGAGAAGTCACCCCACAAAGACTGTATTTTAGTAAATAAAATCTGCTTTTGCTATTGTATATGGTACGAGTTAAAACGAAAGAAAGCAATAGGACGGTAGATCGTAGTTGTATCAGTGCAATCCACTCTTTTATTATTATTGTTATTATTATTATTATTATTATTATTATTATTATTATTATTATTATTATTATTATTATTATTATTATTATTATTATTATTAGTCACTAGACATTAAATTAACCCTTACATAAAAAGATAAATTTGATGTGCCCTTCTCGAAGAATAATTGAAGAACAGACATGTGACTGACGAATGCTTGCAGTCATTCCTTTCTCATACCCTACATGAGCTTGCGCCTTTTTCATTTACATGTTTGTTTATCGAGAGCCTCCCTTCCGTTTTACAGCTTGCAGCTAGTGGCGGGCGCGCCTTTTGTTCGTAAGCTGGCTTCTGCTCTTTCGGTTCCGCAGCCGGTGTCCGATCTCAACTAGTGGACAAAGCGCGGACCCGGGAACCCCTCGGCATTTCTTGGAAAGTAAGCCACTGCACATACGCGCGCCTCTGGGAGTTTGTGAGTTTTAGGCATTTTTAAGTGCGTTTCTGTCAACGGGTCCGAGAGTTACAAGGACAGTGGCAGTGTGGGTGAGAGAGCGAGATGTGTGCGCGGTGCTCGAGCGTGCGAATGCGCGAGTGAAGATCTGCGTCTCCTCTTCTCTTTAGTTTTTCAGTACACTTGCACCACCCCTATTTTTCCTCACTTCTTATTTTCGTTTTGTGTGGTCACTTACCAGTGCCCCCTCTCGCATTTGTGCTCCCGCGTTTACTCACAACCGGCCGCTTTTTTGCGGTACGGCCAATTGTCACCCTTCCTCCTCCCCCCCCCCCCCCCTCCGCCTAAGAAAAAAAAAAAGACAAAAAAATCAGAAGGTACAATTCTCAGATTTTTCCTCTCGCAACGTTCTTTTCTTTTCTTTTTTTTTTCTTTGCTTCTTTAGCTTTTGGTTGTGCGCTATACCTCCGACTGGCGTATTCCTGCTGGTCTAAAGAAATATAAAGACAGGCCCTTCTCGCTTCTTGGAACGCCGCGGCGGCTGCGCGGACTTCTATCGTTTGTCGACCATGCAGCCATCTCATCGTTTCGCAGGAGGGACACGCTAGTCAGTCTTCAAACTCTGCTCTTCCTCCGTGTAGACGCGTTACCACCCTGCTCACCACCCGCTAGTCTTCCTCTCTTAACGGATATTGTGCAGTCGAAGAAAAACGAAACAACTCCCGTAGCATGGGTTAAGTGTTCGCGCTTCATTCTCCCAGTGGGCGTAGTTCTCTCGTCGCGACTAGAAGCGTCTCAGCCCCACATTCTCATCGACACCAATCATTCCTGGAACGTCTGCTTGGAAGTCCCCCAAACGGCGTCGGTGACCCACCTGAAATCGTCAAAAAAAAAAAAAAGGCAGCATGTACACAACATTCTGTGTTCTCCGCCATTTACCGTGGCCGTCTTTTTCAAGCGAAGACACGCAGCCATGCCGTGGTCGGCGACTTGCTGTAATTTATGACGAAAGTTTCCGCCCTTTCCAGCTGAGGTCTGCCCTTCTTCTTCGAGGTCGATGGCATTGTTGCGTTCGACGTCGAGGGTGCATGACATGGTTGCGGTTATGGCAGGTGTGGTTATGGCAGATATAGCGAAAAAATCTAAATATACCGACGATGATGTGCGCGCGCGCAGTTGTCGATTTGAAAAAGACATCTAAGGCCATTTCCGTTACAATAGCCACGCAAAAGAAACGAAAAGCACTGTAAACTTGGAATGCATTCACTGCGACAAGAAACTTTGTGGACAAAGATACCAGCTTTTGAGCTTCTCTCGGCATCTCAAGGTAATCTGCGAATTATCCCTAATCCAACATATTATTTCTTTAACTTACATCAATGATAAAAGGAATGTTTTGGGGCTGCAAATTCACCGTTAGTTATTATAAGTAGAAGGGAGGGTAATCTTTCCAATAATTTGCCACGGCGTTCGATACAGCACAACCCACTCGTCAGGATTATCGAAAGTAGCGCAATGTCAAAAGTCAAGCACGATTTACCTTTTCGTATAGCTAAGCGTCTCTGCATATGGCAACATTTTGTTCTGTCCGCCTCTTGTGATAAGTCCCACGTCAGAAGTCCATTTGATAAAAGAATGTTATGGTACTACAACTTCCATATATACGTAAGTGGTCGATCTACTTTTTTTTTTTGTAACAGAGACGTAACACTGAAGAAACATTAGATTGCTTGTGATTTTGTCATCCGATTCGATTTCAAATCGCAGGACAATGTCTTCCCCAAGAAATTATGACTTGCTTGTCATGAGGAAACACTATTTGACGGTCACTGATATGTGCGACGTTTCACTGCAGACCTTCGGGGGTTCGCATCCAGTAGCGCCAAGGACACACAAGCATTAGAGCGGGAATTAGGTCAAAAGCCACCATATCAAAACAAAACAAAAAAAAAATAAAATTTGAAGAGTTGAAACTGACCAATTATACTGCCGTTATTAGGTCAGCCTGCTATGAATCAGCAGCCCCGCTGGCAAACGTTCATTTCAATTTTTTTTACTTTACAAGTAAGCCTCATCATATTCAATGTTGTTTAAAATTTATGTCGTCATTCTGGCGTGTCACCGCACAGGCCTTGTGCCATGACGTTTTATAGTTATTGTTCTCAAGTGAAAAACCTTTTCTTTTTTTTCTTTTTTTGAGGTCGAGCGACCGACCTCAAACTCACAGTTTGAGTTTGAGGTGAGGTTGAGTGAGGTCGGTGGTGGCATCAGAAAAATTGAGGTGAGGTCACCTGGTCAAACCTCAACCTCACGCTTTGAGGTTGAGGTTGAGTGAGGACAGGAAATTTTTATTGAGGTTGAGGTGAGGTTGCACTTTTTGAGGTGAAATGCCCACCTCTGGGGGTAACATTAAGAGATAGGAAGCGTGCACAGTGGGTCAGAGAAATAACTCAAGTTACCAACATTCTAGTGGAAATTAAGAAGAAGAAATGGACATGGGCCGGACATGTAGTGCGAAGAGAGGATAGCCGATGGTCGCTGAGGGTAACAAACTGGATTCCAAAGGAAGGAAAGCGTAGCAGAGGGCGGCAGAAAGTTAGGTGAGCGGATGAGATTAAGAAGTTCGCAGGGGTCGAGTGGACGCAACTAGCACAGAACCGGGTTAAGTGAGAAATATGGGAGAGGCCTTCGCCCTGCAGTGGGTATAGTCAGGCTGATGATGATGATGATTATGCCGCTTGGACGCAGGGACCGCATCATCGTTCACTACTAGACTTCATTACATCAGCCAACCGTTTTTATTTATTTGACCAGATCCTTCATACTTCATAACATTCCTTTTATGCCCAGAGGCAATAAACATCGAAAAAAAAAAAAATGTGCGCGCAAATGCGTTGTCTCTTCTTTTTGGACAAGAGATAGCGAGACTGCATTTGAGACTGAAATTTTTAGCCTTTGCAGAACTTGGAATTTGTTCAATATAGCGAACTACAGATTACACAAGTAAATAAACTGCTTTAAGTGTCCTCAACATTTCAAAATTAAACATATTTTCATTCTAGTCTTTGTGACTCGCGGTAACCAAAGCTATTGCTTTCGCATTTAACGCCCACTGAGCGCTGATATCCGACTGTGACACCATGTCTCTAAATCCATAAGTACTTGCACTGCGAGCAATATATATATATATATATATATATATATATATATATATATATATATATATATATATATATATATATATATATATATATGTATATATATATATATATATATTGAGTATTTATTGGACGATATCGATAAAATTAACATCCAGGAAAAGCTTTTATGTTCGAAATAAGAAATTCTAGGCAGAAAGTGTTAATGTGGACAGTTTCTGTTTACTGCCTTATTTCCACCCTCCCCTCCCATTTGAGGGGAAACAGGATAAATTCAAGGTACTCTTTACGAATAGAGCATTGCTTGCCAGTAACTAGGATGCTGCGTTCACTGAGAAAGTGGCACGTTGATTGGAATAGTATCTTGCCGTTACTCATGAATGGGACAGAAGCTTGGAGGTGGATGATGAGTCAACTTAAAGACAACGCAGTGGCCTATGGAACTGTATTGCACTGTCGTATTGTATGTTTTTTTTATTCTCATATCTAACAGCATAACTCCCTTATGTTTCACGTGTGGCCAATTACCATCGTGGTTATGTGTCATTATCTGAGCGCACAACAACAACTGAAAATGATAGGTGTTATTTTAAGAGGCAGGAAGAGAGGAAGAGTGAGCCAGGTGACGAAGTTCATTTAATGACATGATAACCAAGAAAAGAAGTGAAAAGGTGTAGTTCCTTTACTGCGTAGGAAAAAGAACCGATGGTGGTTAAGAGCGACGGACAGGATTCCAGAAAAAGACAAGAGGCACAGGGACGACAGACACTAAGGTGGGCGAATAATATTGGAATGTTTGCGTAGATCAGGTGACTGCGGTTGGCACAGGCAGGCTTCCCTGAAGAGACGTGGAAGAGGCCTTTGTTCTGCAGTGGACATAATTAGGCTCGTGGCGGTGCTGATGATGCTTAGAATAAGCTGTAGGAATAGTAAAAAAATGCCACGAAATTTTCACCATCATTGGCCGTTCTCGCAAGCTAACTGCTGTACGCCCAGAAAGTTTTTGGTGCGGGTCTCTGATGTCAACACAGCTGGGGCGTTTACATTCAACTTTTACTACGGACAAAATATGAAAGTATAGCATTTCTAAAATCTACCTCCCCTCCCCCCCCCCCCCCCCCCCCCCCTTCCTTTTTTTTTTCTTTAGTGCAAAACTTTTCTCAGAACTTAAGAGGGGTAGGCCCTTTCATATCACGCGTCTTCATCACATTGTCTACCCATAAATAAATGCGTGCACACTCTCTTCAGAACAATATTTCGAAATGACTTGATGAACCTCAAGGGGAAAAAAATGCTTGAAATACTTTAGAAACAACGTGTGAGTAATTTCCAATGAATTAAAATGAGAAAAGACGGCAAAATATGTACCTTCGAAACATCTTGTCGTTACATCGGCCAGCTCCGCCCGCTGCGAATCTATAGAAGTTGAGTACTGTGTCAATCACACTTAGCACTAACATGGCTTCGCGTGACTGCACACGGGCGGAGACTCATTGCGCCCAAGCAAGTAGCAAATTTACGCAATACGGTGGGCGATAAGAAGCACCACTTGAGGTCCTCGTATTCGTACGCCACTCTGTATAGATGTGTGACTGGATTACGTGCAATGGCGCTAACCACGTTCCGTGTTCCTGCCAAGTGTGATTGACACTGTACAATAACAATAACTGTTAGAGGCTACATTCCCAGCCGCAGACGTCGTTTAAAGTGCCAACGTATTTGGCCATGGCTTTCAGAATTGACGGGGGCGTAAAATGTGTGCAAGATATCTATTTATTTATTTGATCATGCTGCAGACCCAGGGAAGAGTCCTGGAAGGAAGGGTAACAATTCCAAAAGAAAACACGAAAGCATTAAGTGCAAAAACATGACCGTAAAATTTACACAAGTACAAGCAAGATGTAGAAAAACAGCAAATCAATGCACGGCCTGTTCTAAAGAATAAAAGTCCTGAAGTGAAGTGAAACGGCAGGTTATTCCATCCGGTTATGGTGCGCGGGAAAAAAGAAAATTTGAAGACGTTAGTTCTGGCAAAGTAAGGTGTTAGTGATTCGGTGTGCGTATTTCTTGTTGCCCCACACGATGCCGGTTTAAGATACAAATCTGGAGCCACTAGAAATTTATTATTTTTTAGTAGAAAGAGGAATTTCAGCCTTTGTATTCTGCGCCGAGATTCAAGGGACTGTATGGTATGTTTAAGCATTAGGGTAGATGGTGAGTCAGTGCTGCGATATTTAGAAAATATAAACCGAACAGCCTTGCGTTGAATTCTTTCGAAAACATTAACGTTAGTTTTTGTGTGTGGATCCCAAACAGTGCACGCGTACTCAAGTTTAGGTCTAATCATGGTGTTATATGCTAGCTGTTTGACGTCGGAAGGAGCTTGTTTTAACTTATGTCTAAGAAAACAAAGGTTACGGAAGGAAGACGAGCATACAGTGTCAATATGTTTGTTCAAGCTAAAGTTATTCGTTAGTGTTACGCCGAGGTATCTGTAATTTTTGACTTCTGAAAGGTTCCGGGTGGGAAGACTGTATGAAAAAGAATGGCGGTTCTTTTTGTTCGTAATCCGCATAAATACTGTCTTGTCAGCATTTAATTCCATTCCCCATTTATTACGCCATTCGCTAATACAATATAAGTTATAATTAAGTAAAATGTGGTCGCCTGGAACATTAATTTCATTATACAGAACACAATAATCGGCGAACAATCTAATTTGAACAGAGTGAGTAATGACGTCGGTAATATCATTAATATAGATAAGAAAGAGTAGTGGCCCAAGGACATTTCCCTGCGGGACACCGGAGGTTACTGGAAGTTGGCTGGAACAGTGTCCATCGATACTGACATACTGAAATCGGTCGGGATAAATAAGCTGAAACTCAGTTGATAATAAATGAAGGGAGACCAACAGTTTCCAGTTTATGGATAAGTTTACTGTGCGGAACTAAATCAAAGGCTTTCTTAAAATCTAGACATATGACGTCTACTTGGCCGGAATGGTCAAGAACGTGAGCAAAATTGTGAACCACGGATGTGAGCTGGGTGACTGTAGAAAAGCCTTTCCGAAATCCATGCTGGAATGGCGATAATATGTTGTTGTCGTCAAGAAAGGATTTTATGTAATTCGCTATAATATGTCCAAGACGTTTGCAGCATGACGAGGTCAGCGATATGGGGCGATAATAATTAAACAATGCGGCATCACCTTTCTTATGTATGGGTACTGCACGGGCCATCCTCCGGTCGGAAGGCCGACTTGAAGACAAGAGAGAAGCTCGAAAAATGATCGTAAGGAAGTGGGAAATCATTTCAGCATAACGATGTAAGAATGAATGAGGTAAATTATCAGGGCTAGGACTTGCTTTTGTTTTAAGATTCAACAACATTGCAAACACACCAGGTTGAGACACAAGATTATGTGTGGGCTGTGAACAAGAAACAGGAGTTACAAAATTATCTGCAGGTGTGGAAAACACGCTGTGAAGATATAAATTAAACTTTTCAGCAATATCTGTTTTGTTGCTGAGCAGCGCCCCCTCGTGCCTCATCGAAGATAGGAATTTCTTCTGTTTGCTAAGAAAATTCCAAAATTTCTGAGGGGCATTATGTATAAACTTCGGCAAAATAGTTTGAAAGTAATGGCGCTTTGCAGCCGCTACTGCTTTAGTCAAAGAAACCTGCCTCATTTCGATGGTGCTGCTGGGAACACGTGCTCTTCTTAAGCGTTTGAGTCTTCTTTTTTGATGCAAGATATCTCGCGTAATCCAGGGATTAGATTTTCGAGTTCTTTTTATTCTTAATGGAATAAATTGTTTGATACAATGTGTAGTCATGTGTTTATATTTAAACCGCAGAACAGAGGGGTCACTTCCTTCTAAGCTGCTAAGACACAGATCTAAATAATCTAGTACGCTCTCAACCCTGGCACGCGAGAAATATTTTACAGGTACGGTTTTCGACTGTCCGGCAACTTTATCAGCAACAAAATCGCAAGTAAAGTACACCATCTCATGATCAACAATCCTTGATGGATCGAAACAGTAAATGTTTCAACAGAACGGCTCACAAAAATCAAGTCAAGAACGCAAAGAGATGAACCATGAATACGTGTAGCTTGTCCCACTATTTGTTCTAAATTGTTACACAGCATGATATCAAACAGATGGCCAGAATGTGCGAAGTGTCGTGAGACAGCAGAAGCTAGATCCCAATTAATACCGGGTAAGTTAAAATCACCAACGAGAAATACGTTATTTTGTTTGATGGATGACATGTGTCCCGACAAATCGAGTAAGAACTTATGAGGAGAATTTGGAGCACGGTAAACCGCGAATAGAAGGATGGAACGGCCTCGAAAAAGTAGCTTAAGCGAGATGCTTTCGTGATCATCGATTTGACGAGTTAAAGACGTCTGAATATTGTTTTTACCGAGGACGGCCACGCCCCCACCTCTTGATAATCTGTCACGGCAAAATACTTGATAGGATGGGGGAAAAATGTATTTTCTATTTCCTCGCGTGGCCACATCTCCGTGATGACAACAACATGCGATTGTAACCAAGAAGAATAGAGTCAAGCTGATCCCTTTTATTGACAATGCTCCGCGCATTTATGTTTAGAAGTCTGAATACTTTTTTTATCTGCTCACTGTGTCAGTCATTCTGTTGTGTACTTTGCGATGGCAGTTTCATCCTTGTCTTTGTAGTGCCATCCCATGAAAACATTAGGCCCGCCACGACCAACTTCATCATCATCATCATCAGCCTGAATATACCCACTGCAGGGCGAAGGCCTCTCCCATATTTCTCCAATTAACCCGGTTCTGTGCTAGCTGCATTCACTAGACCCCAGCGAACTTAACCTCATCCGCCCATCTAACTTTCTACCGCCCCATGCTACGCTTTCCTTCCCTTGGAATTCAGCTTGTTACCCTAAGCGACCATCGGTTATCCTCTCTTCGCACTACATGTCCCGTCCATGCCCATTTCTTCTTCTTTATTTCCACTAGAATGTCAGTAACTTGAGTTATTTCTCTGACCCACTCTGCACGCTTCCTATCTCTTAATGTTACCCCTATAATTTTTCGTTCCATAGCCCTCTGGGTTGTCCTCAACTTAAGTAGAACTCTCTTGGTTAGCCTCCACGTTTCAGACCCATAAGTGAGTGCAGGTGCCGTATACTTTCCTCTTGAGCGATACCGGTAAGTTGCTAGTCATAATCTGCGAGTACTTGCCAAATGCGCTCCATCCCAACCTTATTCTTGTTGTTATTTCCTTTTCATGGTCCGGATCTGCGCTTACTACCTGTCCTAAGTAGACATATTCGCCTACTACTTCCAGTGCTTCGCTACCTAACGTAAACTGCTGTTCCTTCCTTAGGCTGTTGAACAGTATCTCAGTCTTCTGCATATTGATTTTCAAGCCTACCTTTCTACTTTTCCTGTATGGGTCATCAATCATTATTTGCAGTTCATCCCCCGATTTACTTAGCAAGGCAATGTCATCAGCAAATTGCAGATTACTGAGGTATTCTCCACCTACCCTTATCCCTAACTGCTCCCATTCCAAGTGTCTGAACACTTCATCTAAACAAGCTGTGAATAGTACTGGGGATATCGTGTCTCCTTGCCTAACACCTTTCTTTGTGGGAATTTTGTTACTTTCTTGTTGCAAAACTATGGTTGCTGTGCAGTCACTATATATATCTTCCAGCACTTTCACGTCTGCCCCTGATTTCGCAATGCCTGCATCACCGCCGAGGTTTCTACTGAGTCATTTTCGTAATCAATGAATGCTATGTATAAGGGATGGTTGTATTTCGAGCATTTTTCTATTACCTAGTTGATGGTATGGATGTGATGAATAGTAGAGTACCGTTTCCGAAAACCTGCTGGATCCTTTGCTTGATTGCAGTCTAAGGTTGTCCTGATTCTATTACCGATTACCTTAGGTAGTAAATATCTTATACTTAACTCAGAGTAAGCTGATTGGTCTGTAATCTGTAAGATCCTTAGCGTCCCCTTTCTTATGAATGAGGATAATGTTTGCATTCTTCCATTGTAACGGTACCGTCGATGACACCCGGCACTGCGTAGGGTGGCCAGTTTTTCTAGCACTATATCCGCCCCGTCCTTCAACAAATCTATAGTTATCGATCCTCTCCAGCTGCTTTCCCCCTTTTCATAGTTTCTAATGCTTTCTTGACCTCGTCCTTCGTCACTGGTGGAACGTCTGACTGTTTTTCTCTACCGCCACTCATTACGGTCCTGACTACTTTGGCTACTGTAGAGATCTGTATAGAACTCCTCGGCTACTTTGACTATCTTATTCATATTCGTAATGACGTTGCCCGCCTTGTCCCTTAGCGCATATATCTGGTTTTTGCCTATACCCAATTTCTTCTTTACCGCTTTAAAGCTTCCCCCGTTCTTTACAGCATGCTCAATTTTCTCCATGTTATACTTCCTTATATCGGCCATCTTGCGCTTATTGGTTAGCTTTGATATCTCGGCCAATTCTATCTAGTCTGTTCGATTGGAAGCTTTCATACACTGCGTTTCTTAATCAAATCTTTCGTCTTCTTAGACAGCTTACGAGTATCCTCTTTAACTATCCTACCGCCTACTTCCATCATACGACCAACTTATCACTCACTAATTTAACTTTCATTTTCTTGTCCCTTTCTGCTAATTGGCGCTCTCCCATAAAAGTTTTCGTTTCTTGAGGGTTTCTTTGGAATAGTCGTTTTGAATAGGCACATTCTTTCCTTTCAGCTTGTATGAGTTTTTAAGGACTGCCTGGTTTTCGTTATAGTTTTGAAAAAATATTACTACAGGCCTGTTGTCAGTGCTTTTTCCTAAACGATGAATTCTTCCCACACAACAGCAATGGACATCAAGCGTTTCAGAGAAGATTTCAGCCAGGACCTTCTGTTTTAAGTCAGATTCTGTCTGATTTGGCTCCTCACCTGCTCCGAAAACGACGAAGTTGGAATGCCTACTGTAATCTTTCATGTGAACCAGTTTTGATTTTAATTCTTGAATAGCGCGTTCCATGTGATCAATTCGCTCAGTTTGTTTTTCGAAATCAGCAAAGCGCGTACTCAAGTCAGATATTGTATTTCCCAAATTCCTTTGCTATGTTCTGAGGGCTACAATCTCGGCCGTTATCTTAGTATGTGCTGTGACTAACTGGTTCAGTAGTTCTGAGGCGTCTTCATTGGAATGATCAGGTCCAGGTCCAGGGCCAAAAATGATCACATATCCGACAACCGTGCTGCTGTGCCGCATTGTTCGAATGTGAGGGCGATCATTACGTTTACTCCAGGTCGTGCCAATCCTGAAAAAAAAAAAAAAAAAAACCCAAACAAAAGAGAACAGTCTTAAGGAAGGATATGAAAACGACTACACTGGAATAAGAGCATCTTCACATTCACAGCTAAAACAAACTACGCCAATGGGGTGCGTGGGAGACGGCACACCACACTGGAACCTGGCCTCTGCCCAGGCAAAGACTTAGGCAGGAGCACGTCCTCTCCAGGCTGGGAAAACAAAATTTGCCATCGAATTTGTGAAACAGGGTCCATCGAACATTCCCAATACCTCAGCAGCCGCAGCTCGTCTGTGAACTTCCATAGCCTTTGAGCATGGGATGGATGCAATCCTTCCACCTCCACCTCTGGAGCGGCGGCATAACTCTTCTGAACGAAAAAAAAAGCGCAAAATTTAATAACGGCAACGGAAAAACCACCAATATGAGTTTTAGTGACGTCCTCACACGTGGCTAAGCATGGCATTTCCAATGTATTGGAACTGCCGTGAACTTATTGGAAACTATACCGATGTAACTGATATTTTAAAGCGAAAGCCTTTATTGCCTCATCGTTGTCGTCAGCAAAGGTGTCAAGCTTTTGCGGCGGCTCTAATTGGTGGAGACGCGATGACGTCATGGAGGTCTCGAGCAATCACAGAGTGCCACCCCAGTATGCGCGAATGCGTGCCTTATATGGCCATATTTCAATCAATGATCAGTGGCTAATTAATTAGTAATTATTTATAAAATAAAATTATAATATTTACTAAGTACTTTATCATAAATAATTCAGTATTACTCATAATTGGCTAGTTAAATAACAACTACTAATTAGTTACCGTTGCGAAATAATTAGTTACTAGTTAATACCGTGCACCCTGTCAAATCAACCACACAGCAGTAAACGTAGAACAACTGCGAAGATACAAGGAGCGTGATCTCGTCGCTGCCAAGCAGAATTCACTGAATAAATGCACTTGCCGAATGTTAAAGAGTAGTCGCTCGCTTTACTCGTAGCTGCATTCATCGCTACATGCACAACAGTCGCGTAGCAGAATGCAGCACTTTCGCCTTTCATCACATTAGTCGCCAAAGTGTGCTCGAACTTTGTTAAACTCACTTTATCCGATAAGTTAATGTGGACAGAAACTTTACGCAGGACTTAACCATGGAGACGTTCTAAAATATATGCAAAACAATTCAATGCGATAAAGAGCAATCTGGTAGGCTTTCTGGAGGTATTGCTGTCGTAGTTAAAAGTGGTGCTGCAACTCGTGAAGCCGACCTTAAACCAATTATATAAAGCTTTTGATGTCGGCATTCTTGCTTTTAAAAGAGTAGCAATATGTTACATAGACCTAGTACCACATTTAGCTTTAAAAGTAATTACATAGAAGCACATCTAAAGCAGCAGTCAGATCCTCATCTGGTATTTGGGGATTTTATTGCGCGCTTCAGTGTTTTTTAAATGAACTAACCGATGAACGAGGCCATATTATAGAAGATTTGACTCTGTGCTACGACATCTCCTTCCTCAATGCCGGAAATCACACGTACTACTCTACAGGCACTGCAAAAATGAAGTGTCTGGATTTGTGTTTTAGTTCGAGATCAGTTTTTACTGACATTGATTTGGCTGTCCGCTATAGTCCATGCAGAAGGGATCATTTTCCGGTTATAATTATTTAACATCTTCACCATTCATTACCCTAAGTAAACCCAGGAGGGGGGAACTTCCCTGAGTTTATTGGCCCTTATTCAATTCCTAAGCCAGATTTGAAAAAAAAAATAAAATTCTCGGATAACATTTCAGCGTAGATGTGCTAAACGAACAGTTTACGGCATTGATGATTGCTTCAGGACACCTATAGAGCTAGTCTGGAGGCCTCAGGAGTTGTGCCAAAATATAATAATGCTTTGCATTCGGGGGAATGCAAAGAAAAACAAAAACAAAATTAAAGCTGTAGGAATGTTTCGCACATACACAAGGACAACCGCAACAATAACATAAACTTCACACAGGCAGAAGATTAAGCCCCGTGTCTGTGACAATATCAAAGAGGCTTCCTTGGAAAATTAAGTGTCAACTATAAACAGTTCAGTCGCATAAAAAAAAAAAAAAATATTTGTTAGACATAATTGGCTGCTTACGTGCGAGAACACGAAAACATTCATTTTTGTGGGCCCGAAATTTCGCTGCAAATATTTCTAAAATCATCAGTTTTCCTTACGATGTGTTTGTTGCAAATCAGACAGGCAATATTCGGACGATGTCACTTCAAAGGGATAATTAATTGGCTCCACGGAAGGGAAAGGCGCAGCATCTGTCAGTCTTGTTTCTGTGGAAACCTGAACCGAGCCGTAAGGAAAGGGAGGAGGGTTGTAGCGAAAGTGGATAGAAAGAAAGAGGAGCCGTAGAGGAAGGCTACGGAGTAATTTCGACCACTTGGATATCTTTAACGTGCGCTGACATCGCACAGCACACGGACGTCGGTTCATTTCGCCTCCATCAAAATGCAGCCGCCACGGTCGGGATCGAACCCAGGTATTCCGGCACAGTAGTCGGTCGTCTTGCCACTGCATCACCACGTTGGGGCTTCGAAGGGACGAGAGTTTGTTTTTGAACAACGTAGTAGGTGTAGTCTAAGTGCATTCGGGATTTGGTCTATATTTCATGCAATGCTTCAGCCGAGGTCTGCCATCATCAGTAACTGCGTAGATGGAGCCACGACGCTCCCTGGTTGCATTTTACGATTGTTATTCATGTGACCTCAGTACGCAACCCGAACGCACGTTAGCGTCGCCATGGCGGTGTAGTGGTTAGGGCGCTCGTCTGCTGTGCCCAAGGATGCGGGATCAAATCCCGCCCGTGGCAGCCACTTTTTGATGTAGGCGAAAAACACGGCGCCCGTGTGCTGTGCGAGGTAAGGGCCCGTCAAAGAACCGCAGGTGGGAAAAATTTTCGGAGTCCTCCACTATGGAGTCTCTTATAGCCTGAGTGGCTTTGGGACTTTAACCCCACAAACCAAACTAAAACGAAACAAGCAATAGTAAATTATACTTGCCCCAACATGTTCACTAGGAATATCATAGACTACTCCTTCTGCGCATGACACAAAACGCTGCTCATGTTTTACTTGACATCCTTTGCTAGTTTATTGTTTTTGTTCTTTGCGTCTCCTATGTATACCATAGCAAAAAATTTTCCCAGCCTATTGGGAGCCGAAAACAACACTTTAACCCCATATCTACTGCCAACTTGTTTGAGCCTTGATAAAGCTAAGATTATTTTCAGGAATCAAAACAAATTTACCAGGGAACTCAGTGAAGCTTATCACATCCATAAAAATAGTGACACGTGCGTTAGCACACCATCAGTAATCATCAATGATTGTGAACTGTCATTTTTGGATCCATAGCTGTATGTTTTGTTTTTTTGGTGGGAAGGGATAGCGCATGCATGTGCTTCTGGTTGTCATGTGAGAATATACTTTCTTGTATGCTTCATTAAACCTTCAGTTGTTAGTCCGAGCGCATTGTCTTGTCGTCTCTTCTTGTCCATCGTCACCTGTCGCAGCGCCGGTAAAATAACGAAGATGAACCAACTAGCTCAAATTTCTGTGTTACTACATTTCGCATGAAGGAAATGTGGGAGAGAATTCTTGTATTCGAAGGCATCTTCTTCCCTTTCTGAATTCAATTTCCAACAGCCCCTTGCATGTAAGCAAGTATAGAGAAACAGGCAGACATTTTAGGTGAACATTTTCACCCAATTTAGAGTTTTTACGTTGCATAAGATCTTTATCGTGCATTGTAAGGAGAAAATGCAAAGAACAAGATGTGCAAATCAATTCAACCAACTCATTTTCAGGTTCACCGACCAAGCCACTTGAGAGTTCACTATCCACGAAAATTGCCCTCCAGAGGAAGGTAAGTAGGTAGGTAAGGCTAAGTAGGTAAGGTAAGGCCGAAATCCTGTCCCTTTTCGAGAAAGGTGTGTCTGCACCGAACCTGTTTTAGGTGCTGACTAATCATCCACCCCGCATTGTAGCGTTTCCTGCTGCTGCCCTTTTTATTTCTTTCAGGCCACATGATCCCCGGTTCCAGGCTCAGAAATGTATACTGAAGAAAAATGTTTTTTATTCTTTGACCAACCTTCTCACCCTCCCTCCTCCCTCTCCCTTCCCAGTTTTAACTTCTTCGGCAGCAAAAGCGTATTTAAACCTCTGCCAGTGATGATCGCTCTGCCCAGGCGAAGACAAGTCCACTTGTGGAAAGTTGTCTCAACCTGCGAACTGAGGCTTCACCCCCCCCCCCCCCCCTCTACTCTTGTTCCGTGTTCTTTCAGATAGGCAATGTTAGGTTAGATAAGGTGCGGTAAAGTAGGCAGGTATAGGTATGTAGGTAAGGTAGGAAAGTTAGGTAGTCAGGCGGGTGGTAGATACATAGGCCGGTGAGTAGGTAGGTAGATAGGTGCCATCTTTGTTAAAAATAACCGAGCAGCCTCCAATCGACGGAGCAGGCACGATGAAGAGCGGTGGCTTTAAGATCACCATTGCTAGTCGCTGCTCTCCGGCTGCGAGTGCAAGCTGGCTGCCAAAAGAACGCTCCCTCGCTCTCTTTCGTGGAATGTAGTACGTAAGCGAGCATCACGTGCGGCGTCCGATTTCGCGCCTTCGGTATTCTTCGTGACATAGGAAGGCCGCCCTGCATATAGTATTACTCGCACAACGCTCGTTCTTTTTTTCGGTGGCGCGCTTTATTACAACACGTTGCACGTTTATACCAGCACGCAGTTCCCGTATCTTCAACAATACGACAAACATTTGCTTTCGTTTGCAATGTCAGCAAAGCAAGACGAGGAACGGATTTCAAAAACTCGACTCTCCTTTCCTGCAGTTGCTAGTTTTCTTGGGTGACCACTACTGGCTTTGCTGTCACGCTTTGCTCACCTGGAGAAAGGAGAAAAATGAGGCAATGTATCCATATGCGCCTGTTCTACATACTTTATTTCACGCCCTATGGCAACGCATAAAAGTGCGTAATGCTTTTCGCGTTGGTCGTTCCGTTTTCGTGCATGCGTGTGTTTACGTTCGCTTTATTTGCCCTGTGTAAATTCATAAGCGACGTTTAAAAATCTGCGATCAGAACAGCGTGTTCTGAGACGGTGTAGCGATGAATTACTTCACCAGCTGTTCCCTATTCTCGTAAAGAAATCAGCGAATAATAATGTTGAGTTCGTTTGGTGTCATTGCCTCCGGAGGCTTTTCGTTCACACGCATTGCAGTCCGTAGTTCACGCATAGCTCTCGATGTGGAATGTAAAACCTTTCGTTAAGTTTGCCAAAGGAATTGCAACGCGGTACTTTTACTCTCAGCGGCGATAGGTGGGATCCTTTTGGAGCTCCTGCTTTGCGTACAATTCACGAAGGTTCCATAGCCATTCATGAGAGCGCAAACGGCGTTTTTGTTACAAACGGCTTCTTATTAAAAGCGTTTTGACTTTGCACCTGCAAGCTGAAGTGACAAGAGCAAATTGAAATTTCAAACCGAAAATCATAGAGCACCTGCTCACAAATATAGTTCACAATCGCCTTAAATTAATTCCATATGTCGAAGACAGTTCCTGAAAGATCACAAAAGTGTTTTGAAGCTTGAAAAAAAAATCGTATACATTTGGAAATGTTATGTTATCTAGTGCGATTTCTCAATTATCCCGCCCAAACTTTGATAATTTCTGACTTAATGAGCAAAACGTATTCTGATCACAGTGATTAGTTTGACCATGGTGGTAAAATTTACGTAACTCTAGCGATAACCTTTTTGTACAACCGAGCTTTCTACCCCTCCTACAGCGGCCACCAACGGCGACCACTGCGCAACCGCTCTACATCGTGCCTGCTGTACCGGCGGGTGGGGCTCCATCGAGTAACATAACCTACAAGAGGGTTTGGTTTATGGGGTTTATACTCGCAAACAAACTCAGGCTATGAGAGGCGCCATGGCGGAGGGCTCCAGAATTTCAGACCCCCTCAACCGAACAGCGGCCGCCGAGGCCGTGATTCGAACCCGCATCCTTGGGTATAGTTATCGAGCGCCCTAACCACTGCACTAACACGGCTGGCTTCTTGCATAAAAATACCTTTTGGGCCCTTTCATACCCCGGCTAGGCGTTTTAAGCCTCGTCCAGAGGCCGGTGCTTATAATTGGCCTCAGATATTTGGCGAGAAGCGCGGCTATCTCTTAGGGTTCTGTAGGCTGGTGCGCTTCACCGCCTCCCTTAGGTGCGCAGTGAGCAAAAATCAGCCGCAGATGGCCTATGCTAGTGTCCCTTCTTGTCGGTTATGTTACTGTATGGGGGCTGCAGGGTTACTTTTGGCAAAGATGATAGTTAGTGATAGTTAGATGGGCTTGGTAAGTAGGTAGGGTAAGTAGGTACGTAGGGCGGTAAGTGTGTAGGCAGGTAGCGTAGGTAGGTAATTATCCCTGCGACAGGCAAAACTGCGAAACAAGGGTTTCAGGCTTACCGGCTGGGGTATAAGTGCGACTTTGCTAACAGCTCCCAGCACTGGGAGTAGCGGCAGTGTGTCCCAAGCTTTCCAATACGCGCAGCATTCTTCAGGCAACACCATCGCACATGCTTCAAGGCACTTTGCTGCCCTGAACCAGAACACTCGTTGGCAGTGTCCAAACAGTTTTCCCGTACGCCTGCGGAGGGAATCTGAATGCATGTGGTCACGGTCGCTCACGTCGCTGGCCGGATCCAAAGGACCTTCTCGTCCCTCCACATCATGCCTAGTAGGCTCCGAGGAGGAATTCCTATCGCTACTTCCATTTTCCCGTATACGAAAGCCATTTACCCCATCGCTCATCCGGCGCTCTCCCGACGCGCAATGATGGGGAGGGAAACAAGTATTAAACAGATTACAAAGCGTATATAGAAACGCAATTGTAGCGAATGTAAGCATATTATGTCCCATTAAGAACGATTCCTACCGCCATGAAAGAGCGCATTTAGTTCGCTGTTTTTCACCATCAATTCGCATGACATCACTCTATCTCCCCTTTTTCATGCTCTGGCCGACAGCGAAGCGACAGCTGTGCTTTTGGTCGCTAACTCAGGCACTGATAACATAGGGGGTGTAATGTGCCAGTGCGAACACGGGCCAGGAGCTCATCGCTATAATATAGCACTATCAAACCTACCCGTGCGGCGAAGATGGAGGCACATCAAAAATATGTGAGAGGTTCGCAACAGATCACGTTCCTCTCAAAGCATACATACAAGGAAGCATTCAAAACATTTATTTAATCCTGCGCTCTCAACATGAAAGTCTGCCTATAATGGGACGCAGTGCGTGCGCACATATACAAAATGCGCGTCCTTCCTGATATCGTTTGCGTTGTTGCAGACAGGTGTGTGGGTGATGTTTCAGGTCTTGCGTCTTCCGCCAGCCAGGACGTTATGAGCCATCGCTGGGGCCGTAACGTTATCGGCACTGGCATGAAAGAAACAGAAAATCAGAAGACCTCAGTTAGACTGAATTAGCGCCCCAGCGCACGCAGCCCTGATATCGTAGATAATATTGCACTGCATGATTTACGAAAGCTTAATTTGACTCCAGTCAAATTTACGACGGCCTGAAGGTCGACAACACAATATTCGCAGCTGTCTGTGGTCATGTCATATGCTTAACACGTAAAAATAAATCTGCTCCTAAATGCAATCGCTTCCTTCAGTTCGGGGGTATCTTGATGCGATGAAAAATTGTTCCGCTTTTTTCCGTTAATTGTATCATAGGTTTGCCTTGTCGTGGCGGAGGGGCTTGCGAAACCCGATGAAGTCGTGAGCTCTGCTGTGTAGGGCCCCCCAAGATAGACAGGTCACGGCAGAGAGTTCTGACAAAATGTGATTCACTGGAGAAGGTAATGGCAACCCACTTCAGTATTTCCTGCCAAGAAAACCCTATGGCCAGTCACAATAGCATTAATGATATGGCGCCGGAAGATGAGCCCCCCATGTTAGAAGGCGTCGCACATGTCACTGGGGATGAACAAAGGGCGATTCCTAGAAGCTCCAGGACGAATGAAGCGGCTGGGCTAAAGCCAAAAGGACGCTCAGTTGTGGATGTGTAGGGAAGAGACCGGAAAGTCCGATGCTGCAAGGAGATATATCACATAGCAACGTGGAATGTAAGATCTATGACGCAAGGTAAACTGGATGTAGTCAAGCGAGAAATGGACAGATTGAACATTGATATCTTGGGTATCAGCAAGCTCAAGTGGATCGCAATGGGAGAATTTAACTCCGGCGACCATTATGTCTTTTATTGTGGCCACGATATCCAAGAGAAGGAATGGGGTCACTTTCATAGTAAACAGAAGAATGGGCAAAGCAGTGCTAGGGTACAACCCCAAAAACGACCGAATGATTTCACTTCGGATCCAAGGTCACCCTTTCAACATAACAGTCATTCAAGTCTATGCACCAACCACTACTGCTGAAGAAGCTGACGTTGAGAGATTTTATGCGGACCTGCAATGCCTTTTAGACAGCACTCCATCATCAGACGCCGTTTTTCTCATAGGAGACTGGAATGCTAAGGTCGGGAGTAAAGAAATATTCGGAATTACAGGCAAGTTCGGTCTTGGCGAGCCAAATGAAGCTGGGCAGAGGCTAGTTGAGTTTTGTCAAGAAAACAACCTGACCATAGCGAGTACTCATTTTCAACAGCACAATAGGCGCCTGTACACATGGACTTCACCGGACGGTCTGTACAGGAATCAGATTGATTATATTCTTTGCCGGCAGAGATGGAGAAGCGCTATACAAGCAGTAAAAACAAGACCTGGGACCGATTGTGGCACCGATCATCAGCTTCGTGTTGCCAAAATTAAGCTTCGATGGAGGAAAACGCAGAAAACTAGAAGGCCTTTCAGGTATGATCTGGATCAAATTCTCTCAGAATATGCTGTGGAAGTGAGGAATCGATTTCAAGAATTAGATCTAGAAGACAGACAGCCTGAAGAAATGTGGACCGATGTTCCTTATAAAATACAAGAAGTTGCCACTAAGGTAGTTCCAAAGCGAAAGAAATGCAAGAAAGCAAACTGGTTTTCTGAAGAGGTTTTGCAAATAGCTGAGGAAGGGAAGATGGCAAAAGTTATGGGGGAAAAAGAAAGATACAAGGTGCTCAATGCGGATTTTCAGAAAATAGCAAGGAGAGATAAGAATGCCTTCCTGAACATACAGTGCCAAGCAGTTGAGGACAACAGCCAATTAAGGAACACAAGAGCACTGTATAAGACAATCAAATATATCAAAGGAAGCTTCTGTGCTAAGCTGGGCGTGATAAAGGACAAACGAAGCGAGGACTTCACTGAAGCTTCAGAGATAAAGAAGAGGTGGCAGGAATACACAGAAGAACTGTGCAAGAAGAACCCGGATGTGCAAACCCAACATAAGATGGTTGTGATTACTGATTTCGAGCCGGGCATCCTGAAGAGTGAAGCTGAATGTGCCTTAGCCAGCCTTGCTAAGAACAAAGCCAGCAGAATTGATGGCATTCCAGCCGGGTTGCTTCAAAATCTCAACCATGACGCTGTTAACATTCTGCATACATTATGTCAGAAGATTTGGACAACCCTGCAGTGGCCACAGGATTGGAGGAGGTCAGTTTACATCCCCATTCCAAAGAATGGCAGTGCCAAAGATTGTTCCAGCTGCCGCACGATCGCGCTTATTTCACATACTAGCAAGGTGATGTTGAAAATCCTGCAAGCTAGGCTGCAGCAGTATGTGGATCGGGAGCTTCCGGACGTGCAAGCTGGGTTTCGCAAGAGTGGAGGAACTAGAGACCAAATTGCCAACCTTCGCTGGATCATGGAAAAAGCAAGAGAGTTCCAGAAACCCATCTACTTCTGCTTTATTGATTATGTGAAAGCGTTTGACTGCGTAGATCACAGCAGATTGGGGCAAGCTCTCCAAGAGATGGGAGTTCCAACTGACCTCATCTGTCTCCTCAGGAACCTGTATGAAGGGCGAGAGGCCACAGTCAGAACTGAGCATGGTCTTACTGATTGGTTTCCGATTGAGAAAGGAGTGAGGCAAGGCTGCATACTGTCGCCCTGCCTATTTAGTCTATATGCAGAGTGCATCATGAGGAAGGCCGGTCTGGTCGAGTCTTCAGCTGGAGCGAAGATTGCTGGAAAACGTATAACAACCTTAGATATACGGATGATACCACTTTAATGGCAGAAAGTGAAGTGGACCTCATGAGACTTCTGATGCGCGTACAAGAAGAGAGTGAGAAGTTTGGGCTTCAACTGAACATTAAAAAGACAAAGATCATGGCGTCTTGCCCTATCAAGTCCTGGAGCATCAACGGAGAAGAAGTAGAAGCTGCGACAGATTTTCTCTTCTTGGGCTCCAAGATTACCCCGGAAGGAGACTGCAGCCATGAAATTAGGAGACGCCTGCTTCTGGGAAAGAGAGCTATGGTTAGCCTTGACCGCCTAGTAAAGAGCAGAGACATTAGTCTGCCAACCAAAATCCGTATAACTCGTGCTATGGTCTTTCCAGTTGTTATGTATGGATGCGAGAGTTGGACTGTAAGAAGGCTGACCGCCGAAGAATTGACGCGTTTGAATTGTGGTGCTGGCGGAGACTCTTGAGAGTTCCTTGGACTGCCAGAAGATGAAATCAGTCGATATTGTCGACCATAAACCCTGACTACTCATTGGAGCGTCAAATTCTAAAGTTAAAGCTCAGCTACGTTGGTCATCTGATGAGAAGAAATGAGTCGCTGGAGAAAGATTTGATGTTGGAAAGGTTGAGGGTCGCCGGAGAAGGGGTAGGCAGCGAACGCGATGGTTAGATGGCATCCTCGAGACGCTGCAGATGAAGTTATGTGATGTTAGGAAGATAGTGAGAGACCGGAAAGCGTGGCGTGACATGGTCCATAGGGCCACGAAGAGTCGGACACGACTGAAGTGACCATCGGTTAAGGTACCATGCATTTAATAACTGCCTATAGGAATCGCCCTTCCAATTCATCATTATCAGCGCATCTTTCATGGTAAGCCGCTGCACATGGGCCTTACCTGAGCACTTTTGGAGGGCTTATTTCAAAACTAAAGAAAGAACGAGAAGGGGTTTTCAACCTTAGCACAGTTTCGAAGCCTAGTAGGCGGACATTGCGCAATACCCTCGCAATAGCATTATTAGCGTCACATGGGCTGTGAGATTCACACTGGTTGACCGCTGATTTTGGAGAATATAATCCTTGAAAAATACAGCTCGCCCTATAAGCTATTAGGTAACGTAAATATATTTGCACATGGGGAATTTTAGCATTTCTGGAGGCACACAATACTTGCGTCACACTGTCACGAGTGCAGTCGGCTGACAGTGCGTGTTTCGTCAGACATCCTTTGGACAACAATGTATCGCGCGTATACCGGCTCGTCAAGGCTAAAGACACCCTCGTCCACCACTCTATCACCATGACCTTCCCATCCTTTATCACCATGTCGTTGAACATGGGTAACGACAACAGTGACGACAGGGAGAGTGGCGTCAGAAGCGAATCAAATTCCTAACTTGTTAACCTTAACAGGTGGAAACAGAAAGCAAGCAGCATGAAATCAACATGAATAAACGATTCCGCAAACAACGTACAGCTTAGTAATAGGGATCAAGTGACTGCACTGCGATGGCCGGTTCTACAATTTGGCTCTAGCATATCACATCCCAAACCCTTAGAAGTAAGCGGGGCAATATTGCCGCGAAACCTTCAAAACAGTATTTGTTGTTTTTTAACAGATGCCGGCATACAGGCTTATCACTTTGATTCTGGACCGCGTATCAGTTCCGTAATCTTTGTTTGTTAATGCTCGATGTCGCGAGTCACACCTTTATCAGTTTTGTTGTAGCGCAAGATGCACCGAGATCTGTCTCGAAGGTTCCGGCCCCTCGGGTGTCTTTCCACAATGTTCCAGCCCGTGCTGGTAGCTGTTTGCGACGTTATCTAGATTGTTCTGTGCAGCCTTTAAATTGAGCGTTGCCGAGTGTGACGGGCATTCTTTGTTCGACGACTGACGAGCACGTTTGTTGCCATCGCCGCCGCCGAGTTGCTTAGTTCTTTTTCGGGCGCAAGTCAGCCCCAATAAAGAGTTATTTCAGTACCATCACGCCTGTGTTTTCTTTTGGCGTGTACGGCCTTGTCACAATTACGTAACATCTGGTGGAGGTGCTGTCTTTGATCCTTCAAGCGAAGACCTCAGCCTTATTCCCGTTGCCCTGGAAGACTAGCCTACAGGTCGCCGAGCGAGCTGCCGACTCCAAGGCCTACACCCCAAACACGGTCTGCTGCCTGACCCTATTCGATCTCGAGAGGCATTGACGCTGACAATGGCGCAGCCTACAGCACCAGTTGTTTTCGTCCAACCCCATGAGCCCCCCTGCTTCCATGCACGACCGGATGAAGATGCGGAAGACTGCATAGACCTTTTCGATCGTGTGGCAGGATTCAACGGCTGGAACGACGCTGCGAAACTCAAGCAGGTTTATTTTGTTCTTCAAGGACATGCCCGAGTTTGGTTCGAAAATCATGAGGCAGCTATGAAGGATTGGAAGATTTTCAAGGAAGCGTTTTTGACTGCCTTTTCAAGCGTCGTCCGAAAAGAAAGAGCCCAGGCCCTCCTTCAGTCAAGACTTCAACTTCCTAACGAGCCTGTCCTGGCGTACGTTGAGGAGATGAAGCACCTCTTTCGCCGCGCCGACCCTAACATGACTGCAGGTGAGAGAGTCAAATTTTTAATGCGAGGCGTTAAAGAATCGCTTTTTGCGAATCTTGTCCGAAATCCGCCAAAAACCGTGGCGGAATTCGATACGGAAGCGTCTGCCACCAAGAAGACGTTGAACACCCGGATGCGCCACTACGAGCGACCACTTCAGCCAGACTACTCAAGCCACTACCCCAGCGCATCTGCAAGCGGTGAGAACCTTCGGGACCTCATCCGGGAGATCGTGCGAGAGGAGCTCCGCCGATTGATGCCATCATCGCAACAACCCCAGGTGGCGACGCTCGCGGACAACGTCCTGAAGACGTTCAGCAGGCGCTGGGCGTTCCTAAAGCGATGGCTGAGACAGTTCCAGCCCAAGAGGCAACAGTGATGAACTACGCTGCTGCATTACGTCGCCCTTCGCCCCAACGTGATGACTTTCCAAGCCCTCGCCGCTACCGTCCTGTTCCTGAAAACCGCCCCTTGGCCCCTGCCCGCCAAGCCTACAAACGACGAACAAGCCCCAGGAAGTGCGACGCATGGAGGACAGCGAACAACCGGCCATTATGCTTCCACTGCGGTGAGGCCGGCCACATTCTGCGGCACTGCCCGTTCCGACGAATCGGTCTCCGCGCATTTGCTGTCGACACTCCACGACCACGCCCAGGTGAACGACCGCAAGAAATCGACAACTATCTGCGTAGCGGTGAGATTGCGCCACCAAACCGTCGATCCAGGTCTCCATCGCCGTATAGGGCCCGCTTTGCGTCGCCAGGATGTAACTATGATGATAGTGTGCGCGGAAGGTCCCCAAGCCCGCGCAGGGGAAACTAAACAAAGCAATCTTTGGAGGTGATGTTGCTCAACGGCGAAACGACGAACATCCTCCGCCGCCGGCGACCACTAACGATGACGCAGCTATTTCATTGCCGCTCCACACGACGTCATCGACGACAACACGACCAGAGTGCAAGCAGACACGGCCGCCCAGCGAAGTAACAACGGTATGCCCCGGCCATGACCTGAAGAAACGACGGAGCCGAGATCGGACACTAAGGCCCGCGTGCAATGCGAGGATGCGAACAAGTGACCTTGAAGTTGATATCGACGGTCGCAGAGTCACTGCCCTAGTAGACACCGGAGCTGACTATTCAGTCATTAGTGGACCGTTAGCCTCTCAGCTCAGAAATGTTACCACCGCTTGGGATGGCCCGCCGATTCGCACAGCAGGTGGCAACCTGATTACTCCATCGGGACGATGCACTGCAGGAATAACAGTAAATGGGTGTACTAACCAACCAGCTTTGTGGTCTTGAAGCAGTGCTCCCGCGACGTGATTTTAGGCATGGACTTCCTAAATTAAAATAGGGTTATCATCGACCTCCGATCCAAGCTCATCAAGCTCTCTGCAGACAAAGCCATACCTGCTACGACGACTTCGACGCAACACGTCGCTCTAAACGTCCTCGACGGAGAATTGACCGTGCCGCCCCGATCAAGCGTCGCCGTCAGCGTAGGTAGCACAGACATCGAAACCGCTGAAGGCATCGTCGAAGGAAATATCCAATTGTTCATGGAACGAGGTATCGGCATCGCAAGAAGCATCGCGAAATTCAGGAGAGTACAAGCTCAGGTGCTGGTAACAAACTTAACTGAAGAATACCGGCATCTCAACAAGGGCACGACCATCGCTTTTCTCGACGAATTAGCGGACCTCAAAGACGTATTCGCCCTCGACGACCAACCACTGGAAGACGCACCGGACCAATTCCGTCAGCCCACATTTGACATCAACCCAGTATTGACCCACAGCAGGAAAAACCAGATTCGCAGTATTCTTCGAGACTACAGGGAGTGCTTCTCGTCATCATCGAAGGTACGACAAACACCACTGGCCAAGCACCGCATTGTAACGGACAAACACGACCGACCTCTGCGCCAAAGCCCTTATCGTGTATCGCCGTGAGAACGGCAGGCCATTCGCGATCAAGTTGAGGAAATGCTGCGTGATGACGTAATCCAGCCATCGAACAGCCCCTGGGCGGCACCAGTCATTTTGGTCAAGTAGAAACACAGCACACTTCGCTCCTGCATTGATTACCGCCGCTTGAATGGCATAACGAAGAAGGATGTCTACCCGCTTCCCCGCATCTACGACACTCTCGACCGGCTCTGCAATGCAAAGTACTTTTCATCGATGGACCTGAAGAGCGGATATTGGCAAATTGAGGTCGACGAAAGAGATCGCGAGAAGACCGCATTCATCACACCGGACGGCCTTTATGAGTTCAAGGTGGTGCCATTGCGCCTCTGCTCCGCACCAGCCACGTTTCAACGAGATGGACACAGTCCTGGCAGGCTTGAAGTGGCAAATTTGTTTGGTATATTTGGGCGACGTTGTTGTCTTCTCGTCAAACTTTGAAGACCACCTAAAACGACTGCAGACAGTGCTGGAAGCCATCAAGTCATCGGGACTAACGCTAAAAGCAGAGAAGTGTCACTTCGCCTACGAAGAACTCCGGTTCCTAGGTCACATCGTTAGCAAGGACGGTATTCGCCCAGACCCGCAGAAAAGAGCTGCAATCGCACAATTTCCACCGCCTGCCGACAAGAAAGCTGTGCGCCGATTCCTTGGGCTGTGCGCTTATTATCGACGATTTGTCAGAAACGTTTCGCGGATCGCCGAACCGTTGACGCAGCTTACAAAGCCTGACGTACCTTTTAAATGGGAAGCACCGCAAAGAGAAGCCTTCGACGATCTTAAGCGCCGCCTGCAATGCCCTCCTGTACTTGGCCACTTTGATGAAAACGCGGAGACCGAAATTCACACCGACGCGAGTAGTGTGGGCCCAGGAGCCGTTCTCGTCCAGAAGAGTGCCGGACAGGAGAAAGTAATCGCCTACGCCAGCAGGTCCCTCACAAAAGCCGAAGTCAATTACTCGACGACCGAGAAGGAGTGCCTTGCAATCATCTGGGCGACTTCTAAGTTTCGTGCATACCTATACGGCCCATCATTCAAGGTGGTAAGCGACCATCACGCGCTCTGCTGGCTGGCTAATTTGAAACATCCTTCCTGCCGCCTTGCCAGATGGAGCCTACGACTAAGAATTTGACATGACTGTAGTCTATAAGTCGGGCCGGAAGCATTCCGACGCAGACTGCTTATCCCGCGCTCCCGTCGATGCTTCCCCGAAGGACGATGATGACGACGCCTTTTTGGGACCGGTAAGCGCCAGCAGTTTCGCAGAACAACAGCGATCAGACCCTGAGCTGAAAGCGCTAGCCGACTACTTGGAAGGAAAGACCGCTTCCCCTCCTGGTGTGTTCAGGCGACATTTATCATCCTTCACTTTAAGCAATGGCCTCCTCGTGAAGAAGAACCTCGCACCCAACAAGACCGCGCAGCTTCTCGTAGTGCCTAAACCCCATCGGCAAGAAATTCTGCAGGCGTTGCACGGTGAGCCCACAGCAGGCCACCTCGGATTTGCGCGCACGTTGCGTCGAATCCAGGAGAAGTATTACTGGCCGCGACTGCCTGCCGAAGTTGCCCACTACGTGAAGACGTGTCGGGAGTGCCAACGACGCAAGACGCCGCCGATTAGACCAGCAGGACTACTAAACCTGATTCCGCCCCCAATCCTGCCCTTTCAACAAATTGGGATGGATCTCCTCGGCCCCTTTCCATCTTCGTCTATGGGCAACAAGTGGATCATCGTGGCCACTGACTACCTTACCAGTTACGCCGAAGCAAGAGCACTACCAAATGGTACCGCGGCAGAAGTCGCCAATTTTTTTGTCGAACAAATTCTCTTGCGACACGGCGCCCCAGAAGTGCTCATCACGGACAAGGGAACGGCGTTTACGGCAGAGTTGACGCAAGACATCCTGGAATACACTCACACAAGCCATCGAGGAACAGCTGCGTACCATCCCCAGACCAATGGCCTTAGGAACGCCTGAACAAAACGATCGCGGACATGATCGCTATGTACGTCGACGCTGAACACAAGACCTGGGACGCCTGCCGTACGTGATCTTCGCGTATGACACGGCAGTCCAGGAGACGACCAGAGCGACCCCGTTTAAGCTTGTGTACGGCAGGGAGCCCACGACGACGCTCGACGCAATGCTGCCGCACGTAACCAGCGAAGACAACCTTGACGTCGCCGCCTACCTGCAGCGAGCAGAGGAAGCCCGACGACTCGCACGGCTGCGTAATAAAGACTAACTGCGCACCGACAGCCGACGATACAATTTACGACGACGCCACGCAGAGTACAATCCAGGAGACCAAGTGTGGGTTTGGACACCAATTCGCCGTCGCTGGTTAAGTGAAAAGTTGTTGCGTCGATACTTTGGGCCATACAAAATCCTTCGCCGCGTCGGACCACTGGGCTTTGAAGTCATTCCCGGCGGAACGTCAGCATCACAACGGCGACGCGCACGCCCAGAAATTGTACATGTTGTACGACTGAAGCCATATTACGCACGTTAAAGAATCTGTGGTGTTTAAACTTCGCAGTGTTTATGTTTAAGTTTCATTGTTTTGGAACATCGAAGCGATGTTTTTTTAAGGGGGGAGTAATGCCGCGAAACCTTCAAACCAGTATTTGTTGTTTTTTAACAGCCGCCGGCATACAGGCTTATCACTCTGATTCTGGACCGCGTATCAGTTCCGTAATCTTTGTTTGTTAATGCTCGATGTCGCGAGTCACACCTTTATCAGTTTTGTTGTAGCGCAAGATGCACCGAGATCTGTCTCAAAGGTTCCGGCCACTCGGGTGTCTTTCCACAATGTTCCAGCCCGTACTGGTAGCTGTTTGCGACGTTATCTAGATTGTTCTGTGCAGCCTTTAAATTGAGCGTTGCCGATTGTGACATGCATTCTTTGTTCGACGAGCACGTTTGTTGCTATCGCCGCCGCCGAGTTGCTTAGTCCTTTTCGGGCGCAAGTCAGCCACAATAAAGAGTTATTTCAGTACCATCACGCCTGTGTTTTCTTTTGGCGTGTACGGCCTTGTCACCACTACGTGACAATATGATATTGAGAATTAGGCACTTGATCGTTACCCAACGCCATAGTTCTCAGTTCGTAAATATAAAAGCACAAGAAAGACTACGATCAGAATAACCCTGAACGTCGCTTACCGCAAACCGCATGGCGCACATGCCTTATAGAATATGTGCACTTTTTCCTAGAGGCGTATTTATGGGTCGCGCTTAGAAGAGACCAGTGACAACGGTGGTCGCATATGAACCATGTATTTCAAGGACGTTCCTCGCATACAAAGCGTGGTTGAACACGCTTTATCTATGAGAAATTCCTGGCAGAGGGGAGGGTGCGGGATCATTGCAACCCTTCATCACCTCCATCGCTTCCTCCCCTACTCCTGATATATGCACCTATGATGCTTACTCGTCAAGGCAAGAGAAGTGCAATCAAAGTCCAGTCTTACCTGATGATGACAGGGCCGGGCTTCTTCCTGATCACCTGATGCCGTTCAAGTCCGAGTGGTCCGATACCGTATACTGCCAAAGCGTCCGCAGCTGGAACGAATTGAAAGAGTTCTCTGTTACACTTGGCACTAATTCACTTCCCTACAGGGCTGTTCAACGCATCGTGTACCATCAGGCAAAGGGAGTCCTTAACTTACAAACCTTACAAGCACAGGCCTTGAACGGAAGTGAGATGATTTAAGGTATGACTGCTACGAAATATTTTGCGGTGATAAGATCAGTGGCCGTCTCAGTGCGTGTCAGTGAAGGTGTGTCAAACGCCTTTTTGCTGCTGAGCTCCACGTGACTCAGGATCCTTAATCGCTCTAAACGACTACTTGGCCACCTAACCGCTCTGACTCATGGGTTAGGGCACTGGATAACTAAGCTCTATACGTCTGGGTTCGGCCCCAGTCGCGGTGGCGAGTTACTGTGAAGACGAGGCGCAAGGCACCCGTTTACTCCGCCCTTCCTTCAATACGGCGTCCTTTATAGCCTAAGTCTGTTGGTACGCTTTACTCTATAAAACCCCTTCTTGAGGATGCTGGAATGTACATATTTTCGTTTCCCTTGTCTCCCACTCATGCACAAGGCAGTGTGCTTGCTCAGGTCCTGCTGATTGCATGGACCTCTTGATATTCGTAGAGAGCAAGACTCCCTCACCAGTCCTTATATGCTAATGGACACAAGGCGTAAAAAGAGCTTCTGTTTACAGTGATTTTCAGTATTCTTAAGTATCTGAAAAATGAGCAGCCACTGCTTACGGCTGGCAACACTTTAAATCACGACCAGGTGAACGCACAGTACTAAAGATCATCTAGGTGCTCCTTTATAACTTTCACTTCACAAAGAGAAGTCCTCAGGTGCTTCGCTTAGTGGTCGCCCGAATGGTTGAGCTTCAAGTATTCGACCAGCACTTTGCAATGAGTTTTCGAGGATGTCGTCACCAGTGCAAATTACGCAAAGGCGCGCCCGATTTACCCGCTGCGTCCCCAGCACGGATGTTTGAATGACACAAATGACTACGCCGTTCCGAACTTAACCGCGATTGCGCCCCTTCCCCTTTGCTCTCCATATTTCATTCCTTTCCACTGCCAGTGTAAGACATTATAAGGCGTAGATGTAGATTTTTAACTTTTATGCACAGACAACGTAAATATAGGCATGCGAGCGTCCCATGGATTGGAATCTGGTAGGCCAATGCTATACTCGAAAAACGTCAATTTCTTTGCCGCCTATAGGTACAGCCAAGCATTGAGTGGTATACGTTGTGCAAGTTGCCAGGGAAAGGAGAAGGCTGATCCTTTAATTCATAGCTGGATGCCTTCGCTGCTGTGATGCTTTTAATGTTGATCCTGAAAGCGCATACAAAACACGGACAACCGCAAAAGACAGACACACGAGCGCTTTTTTCTGTTGGCGTGTTTTATATGCGTTTTCACGATCAACACGGCTAACGAACTCACCCAAACGCAGTCATTATTGAAACATGAATTCATCACTGTGCTTGCAATCCTTTGCGTTTTGTTCAGGAGCTCAGGGATGGTGTTTTTTTTTTTGTTTTATTTTCACCGTTCTGTGGCCGGTTAAATCAAGGCAGCGGTAGCAACACCGTCATGAGAGTAATGTCCTAGTGATGGGTGCAAGTGGTACATATATAGTGTTCTAGAATTGAGAAGTGTGCCGCCTTCAGCGCGCGGCAATGAGAGCGAGGTGGTCGCCGGAGCAATGAAAAGCGTAGTGTCGCTGTTCGGGGCGTCTGCTTCTGCTGTTCGTGTCCTGCGTCGGTTCCAATGCATCGGGTATGGTGTGTTGTTGATTACTGATCAAAGAGGGAAACACATGTCTCCACAAAGCGCGGGCTGGGCCTTCTCGCCCCCCCCCCCCCCTTTCCTCAACGCTTTTTTTTTTGTTCATTGCGCGCTCTTTTCCCGGTCTTCCCCATTCTAGCTCTTCTATTCTCGAAATACACTCGGGCAATGACGTTAGCCGTTCAAGCGAGGAATTTAACCTGCTTCTTTCAAGTCCGAATGATAAGCTTGACTGCCTGGTTGATGAGGGAAGGCTAGAGGCGTCGAAGCTACTTTGAATGCCCGTCCTCCAGATGATCATAACTACGTCACTGGGCAGAGTTCTAACAGTCGCAGAGCTTATATTGCATTGTATGTGGCTGGAAAGTTCATGTGCGAATTACAATTTAGTGCTCTGCGTATCTCATTTCGAGTAAATCTGCGCGGCACAAAACGAAGAAAATTTATTCATTTCAGACTTCTACCGCGGGGGCTTTCTTTATCCGTCTTCGGAGCTAATTAGCTCATAGATACGCTGGAGGGGTCTTTCAAATTTTTTTAGAGCGCAGCGCCGTGGTGCCGGTTCCTGTGTTTCGCGTCGACGTCGGCGTTGTCCCTGCTAACCACGAGCCCATGTACTGTGCGTTGTCAGTGCAATTTAAAGAACCCCAGGTAGTCAACATTTCCGGAGCCCTTCACTATGGTGTCTCTCATAGCCTGATACGCTTAGGGACGTTAACCCCCTAGAACCAAACCATATGCTAGAACTATTTATTTATATTCATATAAGGCGCAATTTTTTAATCCTGCTGGTTTTTGAAATTGTCCGCTATGTAGCGTCGTACATTTGATTGAGCTCTCGCTGATCTATTTCGTTTTGCATACGACTGCGTGTTCATATTGTTACGGACGAGCGCTCGCGCAAGGCCAGCCGCGGATAATTAAATCATCTCCCCACATGACGGTTGTGACCGGCCTCGTTTTCTCAGTGCTGCGGATTGCGGGAGAGGCAGGTGGCGGCAAGGCGTCACTCTTGCCAAGCGCCAACTCCAGGCTCCTTTCGAGCGCCTGCACCTTGGCCGCCAGCACAGCCTTTTCCGCCTCTGCGCTGTCGACCTTACTCTGGAGGCAGTCGAGCTTCTGCTTGTACTCTTCAATGAGCGCGCTGTATTTCGACAAGTGCACGACACATTCAGGATGTTCTTGGTCTGCATTTCAATATTCATTGCACGCTTAGCATGCTTGAGCGTGTTGTACGTGTCTGTGTAGCTGAGCTTGGACGGCGTCACAGCGGCGATCATCAGCGTCCGGTACGTCCCACCCAGAGAGTCCTTCAGTATGTGCGTCAGCTTCGAGCCTCGGTACAAAGCCCGCTGCGTCACATTCTTGGAAAGGGCATCTACGCATTTGCGGAATGCCAGGAGGGACAGGCTTTGTCTTGGTTGCCTCGCGTAGCCTAGCCCTGATGTTCCTGTTGACCGCGCTGCAGCGCGCTCTGAGCTGGCGAGATCGATGAAGCTCATCTTTGAAGCGCGGATACCCTTGCTGGTGCTTGTTACAGTCTCGGTCTGCAGCACATGCACCTGGAAGATGGCATCTGACCATGACGATTCAGCGTTGGCGTCAGTGGCGTGCTGAGTTCGATTCTTGTTTCTTTTCAGCAGCAAATCTAGAAGAGCATCAGCCTGTTTCACCTTGTGGATGGAGAGGTTGGAGATGGCGATGCCCTTGGCGGGGTCCTCGCGCACAACGAGCGGTGCTCCACTGGCAGAGAGCAGGTCACGCACCACCTCATTGTACACCTCGAGGTAGGCCACGGCAACGTCGCACGACTGGCCCTCAAAGCGCAGCTGATCTACGCGGTCGTACAAGTGGCTCACGATGAGGGACACCACACCAGGGCAGAGTTCCATGTCGACCATAAAGAACGTCGTGCCTGCACCGGTAGCCCCGTACGCAAACACTGAACATTTGCAGCCAGCCATCCAGGAGCGTTATTACGATTTCGTTCGTGGTTTTATTTATTTATTTATTTACGCATATACCTACCTCGCTCGCGTGGAGCATTATTGTTGGGGGATTACAAACATTGTGGCTCATAAGTAGGAAGTCAGCGAAGAAAAAAAAAACACCAAACACCAAAATATCAATAATAAAAAATAATGCTTCCAATATACAATGAAATTCACAAAAAAAAAGTGAAAATAGTTACGAAACTCAGAGATAACTCAATCGGGGCTGATGAAAAATTGATGGATGGGACATTGACTACACTTGCGGGCAGTCGATTTCATTCGTTTACCGAAAAAAAAAATAAGTTGGCAAAAATATTCGTGCTAGCCTAGCCTGAAACACGCTCCGTTGTGTTTTCAGTGCGAGCGAGCGTGGATTTCAAAACATAACACAGCACCAAGAAACCGGACACAGGAAGGAGACAATACACAAGACGGCACGGGCGCTGACTACCAATTTATTTGACATACAGCCGAAGCACGTATTATGGCTACTACAATGGACGACGTGGACACAATCACCTACTTGCATAGTTAGAGTGAACACTTTCGGAACACGCTTTGTTTATCAACCTAGACATTAACATAACGGATACGCTCAAATCATGTAAGATAAAATCAAAACATAAATCTGAAAAACAAAAAAAAAAAACGTTTGAAAGAGAAGTTGCATACGTACTCCCCGAGGCGCATAAAATAAATGCGAAAGGCGACAACGTACCGAGTGAATGAAACCGCTAAAAACAAACAAGACAGTAACCAACGCCAAACATTTAACACGGCTAAACAGTGAAAATCATTAACAGATGAAAAAAAGACAGACGGGTGACAGAAAACACGCACGACCAAACCATGCTTCCAAAGCACCACAAAAAAAAATCTACACAAACGGGAACAATTAAGCGACAAGCGCACGCAAAAAAAAAATGGCCATACGCGTACACCAAAATGCCTAGCTGAAGTTAAAATGCAAGACCCTAGCACTCTCCAAAAAGGCCACTTCGTTCTCTTAAAGAGAAATTGAAGGGTGCTGATGCACGCGTCTGCAGTATTTTCAATGTTAAAACCTTCAATTACTTCTCTTTCTATTTTGCTTTTTGCTGTTGCGAAAAATTTTGCGTCGGATAATAAAGGCCGACATTTATGGTCGGCTTGATTACAATGCTGTGCCATGTGGCTCACAGTCTTATTACGTTCAGTGCTCTCCAGCTCTTGGGTTAAAACATCGCCCCGTCTAGCCAATGTCCTTAGTCGGATCTGGTACACCACTCCTAGCCGGCATTCGGTGTACGGCGTCAAATGCTTCACGTCGCAACTCGCCCTTCTCTGCCGGTTCACCACCGGGACTATTCTTTCTAACTTATAAAGGGCGAAAAACACAACATACACATCGTACCTTCCCACTACTCTCTTGATATTATGTGACAGTTCATGTATGTATGGAACAACTACCACAGGTTTCTTTTCCTTAGGTTGATGACTTACTGCACTTTGCTTCACCTTCTGTTAAAGCACTTCACACAAGCCCGGTATAGGAGAAGGCGAATAGGCAGCCGAATAAAGACTTTCAATCTGGTGATTAAGGCTAGAATCAGCCAAGTGCTCACAACAATTCGTCAGGGCAGCCTGAAGCATGTCGGTTACAACTGCCCGCTTAACCAGCTTCGAATGCGCACTGTTAAACACACGCCTTTCCGATGTCATCTTATGCACTTCGGGGAGTACGTCTGATTGCAGCTTCTCTTGCAAACGTTTTTTCAGATTTATGTTTTGACTGTATATTTATGATTTGAGTGTACCCGTCATCATGTTAATGTCTAAGTTGAGAAACAAAACGTGTTCTGAAAGTGTTCACTCTGACTATGCAGTAGGTGATTGTGCCCACGTGGTTCATTGTAGTAGCTATAAAATCTGCTTCGGCTGTACGTGAAATAAAGTTTATAGTCAGCGCCCGTCACGTCTTGTGTTTTGTCTTCTTCAGGTGTCCGGTTTCTTTGTGGTGTGTTCATTTTTTTGAAAGCTTTGACCAACTAGCCCAGACCAAGATCCCAATCGAGCGTCGATGATGGACTTCAGTGTAGCCTGCATAAACTAGCGCGTCCAACAATATTTGTGGTCATAAAGATATGTTAGACATTGGACCCGTCGTTAAGGTTCAAGAAATATATTACCCAATACGCTCTGGAAATTGGCAATCTGCATATATCTTGCATTGGATGTATGTGTTTTAACTGCCGCAAATACACATTTTCCCCGACGACGGCCTCGTTTATACGGAACTAGGTCTTTTATTCATGCACAGAATCGATTTAACGCATTTAGTCAAGCGTGTAGGAGCTAAAGCTATACAAAAATATGTTGTGCGTCTTCGGGATCCGCAGAACTAGCGGTGGCGGAGACAGTTCACCCAGCTGTCTGCTCGGCACTCATTGCGCTCCCGAGGATACGCTGGAACGACCAGCTCGCCGCTGGCAGTCGGCACACGTTTCAATTTAAGACACTATAGTACATACTTCGCCGCCAGACGGTGGAAAGTGCCGGCGACTGGTTCCCACTCTTCGTGTCTGAGCTGGCTTCCGGTGAAGGGAGCGCACTGTGATAGTTCATCTTCTTTGGGGACCGGCGCGGATCTCTAGTCTTCCTTCGGGCCTCACGATCTGCTCTACGGTAGATGCGTCCGTGCGCGGTACCCCGCGATCGAAGATCAGTCACCGTCTTGTGACCTGCGTAGCGATTACGGTCAACTTATGTGGCGCTGGTTTCTTTTTTACATTGAACTGCATTTACGCGGTTAATCACCTTTCTTCATATCGGCTTTTTCAGACCCCCCTTGATTTGTAGGCGCTGTATTAGGAGCAATCACAGAATCACGCGAATACTTAGAAAGCACGCTCAAGCCCGAGACAACAAAGAAAAATCTAAGCACAGCTAAACTGAATTCATTACTGACGGCACTCTAGCTATCGTCTCATTCTCTTTCATTATTCGGGGCCGGACCAGTCGTAGACAGTGGTAAATTACATGGCTATTTTTATGCGATACCGGCCATGTGAGTGAGCTCTCAATTCGATGCCGTCTCTTGTCATTTCTACGTACGGTTGATTGGTTGGTTGGTAGTGGGGTTTAACGTCCCAAAGCAACTCAGGCTATGAGAGACGCCGTAGTGGAGGACTCCGGAAATTTCGACCACCTGGGGTTCTTTAACGTGCACTGACATCGCACAGCACACGGACGCCTTGCTTTTCGCCTCCACCGAAAAGCTGCCGCCGAGGCCGGGATTCGATCCCGCGTCCTTGGGAACAGTAGTCGAGCGTCGTAACCACTGCGCCACCCCGGCGGGTACTACGTACGGTTGAATAAAAAACATTAAGCCACGCTGTCGTCAGACATGCACAGTACTGCTCGAAGAAGACCTCAGCCCATTCACGCCCTCAAACAGCTCGAGTTTGATGCATATGTTATGTCCCAATATAAGCTCTCGATGTCTAAGCGTGGACTACTGCAAGATTCTTCATTTAATCGTCAGCATGGGACAGACCCCTATAGCACTAAGCAGGTGCTGCCAATGACCCCGAATTGTTTTACGTTGCCATACTCGCTGAAGACACGGTACACAGCTTGTACTGAGTACTTGTGATATGGGCTCTGTGGCGACAACAATTAATGCTCTCCGCTGAGTTTGATTCTCTCTCAGACATGTAGGGCGCTGCCGATGACCCCAATTTGTTTAGCTTTGCCACACTCGCTGAAGACGCGGTACAAGCGTAACCGAGCAGCCCCGACGGCCGTTGGGGTTTGGCACGGGAGCGGGACAGAGTCGCGGCGTCACAGTCTCTGTCGCTGGACGCAGCGCTCTGGCAGCGAGCGTAAGCTAGCTGACGTAAGCTTGCCTCCTCGCTCTCATTCGTGGGGTGATTAAAAGTAAGCGCGTAATCGTGTGCAGCGTCTGATTTGGCGCCTACGAAGCGTTGCGCTTCTGAGGAAGAGCGTCCGCATAGCGTATAACTCGCTCAACGCTCCTTTTACGCTGGCGCTGTGAAGCTGCGCTCTTAATTAGAATTGGAATATCGGGAAAGTAACTGCGAATAAGGGATCTCCAAAATTCGCGGCACCGTTTCCGGCGGTTCCAATACTTCTTTGCACATGACCGGCTTTGTTGTGTCGCTTCGTAATGCTGGAGAAGAGAAATATAATGTTTGACGAAAATGCGTTTGGTCGAGTGGTAGATTCATCTACTAGGTTATTGGGAGTAGATTACTACGACGCACTTAAACTTCGTGCATTGGGCTTTCCGCTGTGTGATTAAGGCTTCCGTATGAACGCCGAAACGTCTTCGTATTATTAAGAACAACCTTTCGTCGACGTTCCTTTTCTTAACACACGTTACGCTGGAGGTGACAAGAATTGAGGCATGATTTCCAGTCATTTTTCGCTCCCCTGTTGATACGCAGAAAAGAGCGCAATGTACTTTGGGTTAGCAATCTTGCTTTCATTTTCACCACTCATTTTCATAATGCGAAAAACAATGTCATTCTCGCGCCTCAATCTTACATCACTGAATTTCACAACACGTGCGGCCATTTCTTTACGGAAACATATTCCGAGCCTGTTAGCAATATGTTCCGGAGATCATAGGAAACCGGACAAGGACTGCGAACTAGTTTAGTATTGCTCCTTATTACTGAGACACTTGACTGATGGCGCAGTGCTCGCTAGCAGAATGGTAACATGTGTAACTCATCTAAAATAACGCTGGATGCAACCTTAAAGTGCCGCACCAAATCATTTTCGATACCTGAATTCTCACCCTTGCTGAAGTCTTCTGCCGCAGCATGCTCGAGTTCAGCGGGAGCTTCAAGCCAACTAGAAGAACAATTTTTTTCATGCATTCTTAGGGATCTTATGTTTGGGTACATTTACGTTTACATCACGGATTGGCTACATGCCTAATATGTTTGAGGCAGGCATACTCTCTACTCAACCTTCCTGCATTCGGTTTGACATTACAATCGTCAAGACAGTACTCCTGTGCGTTTGCAAGCGGCTGCAAATGCGTCAATGGCGGATTCGATTCGTTAGTTATGTAGCAATTGCGGGACTTGGAACTAAGGGAAAAAAATGCCTAGATATTCTCTCTCCTCAAGATCAATGAAGCGTGACAGCTGAAGATAATAGAATCGTGAGAAGAACCACATCGATGTTTTTGAGAACCGTACTCTGTCTTACTCTGCCAGCACTCCTAAAAGGAGAACAGCAGGTGTTCTGCAACTACAGGAGCTGCGTACTGATATTAAATGCGCAAGGTGTTCCAACAAAGAGCGCATGGTTCACGGCACCAGTTCAAAAAGATCGTTGAGGGCGTTTTGCTGCTAGCAGCGCCTTTTCTTAGTAGCACTGCTGTCTGAAGGTGCGAAATCAGGGGTCACATGTTACTCGCTTACATTTTATCGTCCCAAGAAAGATATCGGGGGAGCTGAATTACGTCAGGTACTTACACTCGTCGCCAGTGCGCAGCAGCCACCGAAGGCGACCACCGCGCCACAGCACGGCCCCACGCCTCCTCCCCCAGCCGGCGGGGCTGATCCATTGCTTTTGGAAAAGCTGGTACATACGATTTTAGAGTATTATTAATAAAGCAGGACATATGCAATAATTTTCGCGAAAGCCTCCTCGTTCGATATGCGCTAAGAGGTCCTCATTTCAAGTTTGTCGGCTATATCCACAACAGGAGCACATCAGCCTGGCTGGTTTATCTGAAAACAGCATAAACAGGTTTCATGACCAAAGTCCTGTTTCGTGGTAACTTAACCTAATAAGAATGCCCATACTCAACATGTAAAAAGAGGAGTACGTACACACTCTGACACAACATCAATAGGGCTACTCAGCTTGTTAGTGTCATGAATACCCAATGTTTTGCGATAGCATTATTTACGGTGTCAGCTCGTGATGCAGTAGCAATGCAGTGTAGAAGTGGTGAGCCTGTCACCCCCAAACTTGGGAATTTGGAAATTTGGGTCAAACTTCCGAGGAAATGCGGGTTTGCCGATGAGACCAATCAATTCAAACCTATTTTCCCGAAGGACAGAACAAGTTTTTTCTTCTCAGAAGCAGTCACCATGAGACTGCTTACATGTTGCCCAGGGAGTTGCTACTACGGCCACGGAGAGTACAATGGTAGAAAGCAGTCCTAGGGATGCCAGGAAGGACCTCTTCAGTGGACGTCTAGGAGCCGCCAGATGGACAACTGCGAGCCCAACTATTGCTCAGTATGAAAGTAAGGTGCAGTTATAGTGAGTAACCTGCTTAGCTGGTATCATCGATGCAACTTAGCAGGGAAATACTTTGGGTAGTGAAAAACCAAGCCCCATGATGGACAAATAACACGTTGAAGGTCCGTTAATACTTTCGAGGTAAAATGAGGCGATAGGCAGCGTTATAGAGATCTTCGTATCAGCCGTGTGCAAAAAGCAATTTGTAAGCATAGTTTTGTTACCCTTTGTTTCAACCAAGCATAGCTAAGTCAATTGGTAGATATTATTCTTATGTCTGTCTGCATTGTATTTAATTTTCAGATGGCGTTATTGTCCAATGCCATGCTTTTAAATTATTTCAGTGAAGTAGCTAGGCCATGTGGATTTAGCCCGTGTAGAGCCTTTGCCAAAAGTGTAGAGCCCGGGCGTTTGTTTCTAAGCCTTGAAGTGGCGCTGATTTAGCATTATTGGAGGTTCTTCCTATTGCAGGGGTATACGACAAAAGATATTGTTACCATCAACAGATTTGGAACATTGGAAATGCATTACGAGCAGCCCGAAGTGGCTCAGAAGCAGACCCTCTGGGCTCTGCTGTAACTTTTGACTTTTAACAAAGAGTACATGTAACTTATGCGGGGGAAACATTTGCGCTTGCAATTGCATTATTGAAGTGCCCTTTCGTAACAGAGCGAGCGTGAAAGAAAAGTCCCGAATTCTTGCATCGTGACTTAGCTGCATCGTGAAAATATCAACGTGGGCCGATTTCTTCCATTTGAAATTTTATGCGCAGAAGAAGGTACCAGAAGACGACAGCCGGATTAATTGGCAACACCATGGGAAGAAATAAAAAGCAGACGCTGTCACCGTTATGTACAGGTCTGAGCACGAACTGCGATACAGAACCGACGTAACACATCCTGGGATCGCCCATAGATGGTGCAAGTTGTACGCTTTGAATTGGTCTCGCTTCGGGTAGTGAAATACTTCGGGCAGTGAAAACCAAGGAGCATATTGGAGAAAGAACACCTTTATGGTCCGTTAATACTTTTAAGTTGAAAGGAGGTGATAGGATGCGTTATAGAATCTTCGAATCAGTCGTACGTAAAGAGCACATTATGAGCATAGTTCTCGGTCTGTGTTACGCTCGCTTTCAATCAATCTTAAAACTGCATTTTATCTAATTTTCAGATGGCATTATCGTCCAATACCATGTTTTTAAGTTAATTTCAGCGAAGAAGGCCATGTGCATTGAGCCAATGTAGAGCCTTTGCCAAAAATGTGGAGGCCGGGCGTCTGCTTCTGAGCCGTGTAGTGGCGCTGATTTAGCATTACTGGATGTCCTTCCCATTGGAGAGGGTAGGACAAAAAGTATTCTCACCACCAACAGGTTCGGAACACTGAAAATGCATTAAAAGCAGCACGAAGTGGCTCAGAAGCCGCCCTCCTGGGCTCTACACTTATGACAGAGACTGCTCGTAAATTAAAGTGTGCCGGAAAAGAAGATTTTAGAAAAATACTTGTCTTCATTTAAAGAATTTCACTGCATTAGTGTAGTCGGACAGATCACCCATGAGCCGTGTTTGTCCTCGCTCTTTTAAAGCGGGGAAACGTTTGGGCTTGGAATTCTATTGATGAATTGCACTATCGTAACAGAGCTATTAGGGGTGTCGGAAGTAACGTCGTGAATTCCTGCCTTGTGACTTTGCTGCATAGCTAAAATGTCAACGGGCCCTTATTTCTTCCTTTTACAATTTTATACTCAGAAGGTGCCAGCAAATGACAACCGGTATACTTGGCAACACCTTGGGAAGAAATAAAAAAAAAAAGACGCTACCACTGTTATGTACATTTCTGAATCCGAACTGCGGTGCAGAACCGACGTAGAACGTGCTGGGACTGCCCATAGATGCTGCGAGTTGCACGCTTTGAATGGATCTCGCATCTTCTCACCCATGTCTTTTCGCTGCAGGGCATCATACTGTCTTCGCCAGTATCTGTACATCGTGCTCAGCAGCGCGCTAAGTCTCTCCACACACTTGCATGAAATCGTCATACGAGTACGCTTTAGTCTGCATCCAATAAAATGTGTGGTGTGGGTGTCCACACAGTCTTTTTTTATAAAACAAAACTGAGTCATCTTTATTTCCACCGTAAATGATGCGTGTACCAAATTAATTTTCGTGCCCGATAGATCCTAATTCATGGTAGGGTAGCTGCCAATCTGCGCTTGTGAAGCGCGGACAGACTTTTTAACGTTGTGATGCCTAATTATCTCAGTGTAGAGATTTTTCAAGGGGCAGTGCACATACGAAGTGCTGGGTCGATAGATCCTAATTCATGGTAGGGTAGCTGCCAATCTGCGCTTGTGAAGCGCGGACAGACTTTTTAACGTTGTGATGCCTAATTATCTCAGTGTAGAGATTTTTCAAGGGGCAGTGCACATACGAAAGTGCTGGGTCGATAGATCCTAATTCATGGTAGGGTAGCTGCCAATCTGCGCTTGTGAAGCGCGGACAGACTTTTTAACGTTGTGATGCCTAATTATCTCAGTGTAGAGATTTTTCAAGGGGCAGTGCACATACGAAGTGCTGGATCTTTGTACCCGCTATGTTCCAATTTGTAGAACTTTATGTCTGCAAGTACAAAGATTTTCAGAGGAAAAGGAGGAATGAACAACATACTCGTATTCGAACAGCGGCTCATCGGTCCGAAAGCTGCGAACACACTTAGTGCCGAGGTTGATTTCAGCGTCCTTCTCTGTCTGGGTGCTACATGACCGCTGGTCGCCGTCACAGTCGCTGTCGCAGTCTCAGTCGCAGTCGCAATCACCGTCGCAATCGCCGTCGCAGTCGCCGTCCTGCTTGGTAGACGTGCTTGAAAGTTTGAGTAGCCCCCTGCATTAGACATCGCAATTACTGACTGCTCATTTAGTAAATGCGGAAGGACATTAGCCTATCCGCAATCTTCCCTGGTTGAAAACAAACCACCAACCCAAGCTGTGCATGCGCTGTTCTAAGCCTCCGTGTTCGGCGCGTCCGTAGCTTATCTCGGAAGCCATGTGTAGTTAATATTAGTGACAGGTGTATAGGATAGATTGTGGTAGCTGTCAAGAGCATACACCGTCATCTCGCTGGCAGCTGCATCTCCCAAGGACGTTTTCAACCAGTAACAGACGAATTTTCAAACACTCCCAGAGGGCGCCACATTTTGTGAAAAAGGCGGATTGCGGCGAGCGCTGAAAACATTCGATGGTCAACTGCAAAGCAAACTTGGAATGGAAATCGTTACGCAGTTTACCGAGGAAGAGGCATAGAAAATATCGAATTGAATTACTGATGATATGCGGGAAACGAATCGCTTGTGTTTCCTTTTCGGCTCATTGGTTCCACGTAATATTCACCTGAGATTGCTATTAAAGACACGGTTATATGGAAGGGCTGCAGCTACACTGGGAACTGTCTTTTTCATGTTACAAAAAGGTGACTGGTAGCTTAAGGGATAAAGGTCTAGAAAGAAGAGGTAAATACAGGCGTGGACTCGTGAAGGTTATATTGGTAGGTTCTACACTGCGCGAGCCAGCTAACTGAGCTTTTTAGCCCTTATAGGAGCGGGGTAATACGGTCCTTTGAATCGTAACTGCTGCATAGGTGTGCGTATAACAAGTGGCTGTATTGAAATCTGCATCGTAAGAAAGCTATAAAGCTACAAACATGAAACAGAAATAACCTGAGATACATTACACTAGAAGAGAGCGACGACACACGTTATTCCCCTTCCACTGTCACGAGAGTGCTGCCGAGGGATGGCGCCACGTTAATCCTCGAGCATTGTAACGATGCGACTTTCGCACTCAATGCACACATGGAGGAGGAGGAGGAGGAAAAAGCTTTATTTAATTAAAATAATGTGTCTACACGACGGCATACAACATGACGGCATGCTCGTCGTCGTGTGCACCTGCCCATGGAGAGGCGGAGTCCTCAGGGACATCAAAGCCGGTAAGTAAGGTGCCCGACGCAGCAGATGCCTGAAGCTCGGTGGCGAGCTGATGGCGACGGAATTTGAGCAAAGATTGGACCGGTACCGCGGATCAGCCAAGAATTGGAGGGCAGAAATATTTAATTTTGAGATGGATAATTGCACACAGGAAAGCGTTACGTAAAGGGGACTATAGCTAAAGGCGTACATGTATCGATTTCTCGTCAATAAACTGAAGCAAATTTTACGCTCGCGCTCTTCAAGCTTCCTCTCCCTACTCAGCTGTCTTCGTGTACACAAATCACGATCTCGGGACTCCGGAACGAGCAGATGTTGGCAGAAGCATTCTTTTGGTGGCCTATGCTCTTTAGCTGTTTGCGAGTAAGCCAACACAATGTGACATGGTACCCAATTTAATAACATTTCAATGTATGCAAGTGAAGTGGCAAGCACAAAATAGAATTGTCGCCCCGCCGGAGTGGCGCAGTGGTTACGGCGCTCGACTACTGTTCCCAAGGATGCGGGATCGAATCCCGGCCTCGGCGGCCGCTTTTCAGTGGAGGCGTAAAGCAAGGCGCCCGTGTGCTGTGCGATGTCAGTGCATGTTAAAAAACCCAGGTAGTTCAAATTTCCGCAGTCCTCCACCACGGCGTCTCTCATAGCCGAAGTCGCTTTAGGACGTTAAACCCCACAAACCAACCAACAAAATAGAATTGTTACTAAGAACATCTGACCTCGCGTGCGGGAAAAGAGAATAGCAGTCTCAAAAGGGAAAAAGCATCAGCAACTACATCTTGAGAAGTGATGTCTTACCTTGTAGGGTTTCCACTTTCGATTCCACGATGGCGAGAAGGCTTAAACGTTGCGCCGGGCAGGTCCAGCATGTCGCGAAGCGACGAGCACCGACAGCAGCACGGCGCCTTGCTCGTCGTCGTGCGCAGCTGCCCATGGAGAGGCGAAGTCCTCAGGGACATCAAGACCGGTAAGGAAGGTGCCCGAAGCAGCAGATGCCTGAAGCTCGGTGGCCAGCTGATGGCTACGGAATTGGAGCAAAATTCGAACCGGTAGCGCGCGCTGTTGTTGTCGTTCTCCTCTAATTTGATGGCACATACCCACACAGGGGGATCCGCCAAGAATTTGGGTGCAGAGCTATGTGATTTTTAGATGGATAATTACACACAAAAAAAACGAAGTGATTACAAGGAAATAGAGAAGGAAAGTAAAATGTGAAAAACCAAAATAAAAAGGATGATTACGCACGTAGTAGGAGAACACTGAGATTTGTATTTACAGATTAAAAAATTTAACGGATATTTGATTCTAATAAAAGGTTTTTAATGGCGTTAAAAACAGACCTGTAGATGTACCTGTAAAACAGACGTGTGGCATGGCGGCACCGAACGAGAATAAAATCTGGCTGTTCAAATTAAGTCCCAGCTGTTGCAACGGCTTCTCAAAATACCGTATTCTCATCATCGTAAAACGGCGGCTAAATAGCAAGAACTGTCTATTGCTTCCGGTTCTCCACAAAATTCCCAGGTGGAAGTAAGCGCCAACCAGACCTGTGCGTATAGAAATTTAGAGCCGGAATACGACAGCGCAGCCTGGTTAGAGAGACTTCAGTCTGCCTTGATTGACATGATTTCCTACTTGAGTAATACTTGAGATGCAGGTAGTCATCCGATGTAAAATTAGATCCAGTCTGCGTTCTTAATAAGAAGCGCGTGCGAAATTGAGCTGCTGTAAAGTACGCTGTAGCCTTTGAGGATATGTAACACGGAGCCATTGAGAGACTCTTTAGCTAGTCTATCAGCAACCTCATTGACTCTCACATTACTGTGGCCTGGTACCCACACTATATGTATGAGGCTGAAATGTGAGTGGAACAAAGAAAGAATGGTGTTTAATACTGGCGAGTCCATATTCGAAGAAAGCGAAGAGCACAAGGAATGAGAGCCTGTATTTACAGGCACTGTTGAGTATCTTGGGTCTAGTTTCCGTATGGCAAGCACCACCGCCACCAACTCCGCCTGGACGATCGGGGTGAAATCCGGAAGACGAACAGAAAGAGCCCAATCTAGAAACGGAAAGTATATTGCGACGCCTGCCTTTTCACGAAATTGAGAGGCATCAGTTGCTATCCTCGAATCATATTCCCCTCACTTCGTTCTCCTCTTCTGCGAGCACTCTGTGGCCGCTCATCGCGGAAATCGCCGAGTAGATGCAAATTGAAACAGCCACAGCTGTTACCTACGAAAGGAAATATTGCTGATCATTGAAATTGGTTGGAAAGTTTTGAGACGAAAATTCGTAAATAAAGCTTTTGTCTGTGCATCGATAGAATGCAAAATGAGGCAATCATCATTTATAGTAAACGGAACGGGCACATCTTTCTGATGTGAAAATAGGAAGAATTTTCTTTTTTTTTATTAAATAAAGTTGTTTCCATCCATCCAATAGGAGTCAGGCGCTGGGTGTTAAGATTGATGAACCAGTCATCCTTTCCTCTCGAGCCTAATATCACCTCCAGACACTACCAGAAGTCCGTTTTGTCGAAGTGTCTGAAAATATTCGAGGACACTTGTTTGACGCGACCGCGTGGATACCAATTATCTTACGGATTCTTCTTCACGCACATGAACTTTGTTACTCGCTTATTTGCGAGCACTTTAATTTGCGTTTGTTGTACCTCACACGTACTACGACCGTATGTGCAGGGCCACGCGAAGTATATAAAGCTCATATTTGAACATGCTCTAAGAACGTGTCTGCAGGGCATAAGTTTAATGTGTCCGGTTCACGTGATCCAGTGGTCTCCGAGTGGGGGCGGAACATCGAATACAGCTCCGATCGCATCATTTTGCCTGCAGGCAAATTCGTATGTCTTCGTTCCTTCCAATAGCTTAGACCGTACAGCATGCAGCCCGCTTTAACGTAGAGAGACAAAAACTCGTGAGGGTGAAGAGGGCAAAGCCCCGCCGGGGTGGTGCAGTGGTAAGACGCCCGACTACTGTGCCGGAGTTCCCGGGTTCGAACCCGACCACGGCGGCTGCGTTTCGATGGAGGCGAAACGAAGAGGCGTCGTGTGCTGTGCGATGTCAGCGCACGTTAAAGATCCCCAGGTGGTCGAAATTACTCCGTAGCCCTCCACTACGGCTCCTCTTTCTCTCTTTCCACTTTCATTCCCACCTTCCTCCCTTCCCTTACGGCGCGGTTCGGGTGTCCACAGAGCAAGTGTGACAGTTACTGCGCCTTTCCCTTCCTGTGAACCAATTTAACTTTAATTTTAAGAGGGCAAAGCGAGCATATCATCAATGCGCTTGTTGCAGTTATAGGATGCCTGGGTGCTTTTAAAAGTGAATTGATGGCCAATGTACGACGACATAGGCAATTGAAATTCTGCTGTGGGCATCCGCTAAACCAAACGATTGTATGTACTGTGTCTGTGTGATACCGCGAAACACGAGTAGCCGCGCTTAGCCGCGCGTAGCATGCGTGTCCAGAGAAAAGTGGATCCGGGTGAGTCACTGGATGCGGAGTGTTTGATCCTTCACAGCCCTTCAGCGGAGGCAACACAAAACTTTGGCCGCCATTTCCCGTAGATAGGACCACCGGCCTGATCCAACCGTAGAACATTGTCAATAGTAACTAAAAAGATTTGCAGCGCTAAAAGACGACACAGAGAAAAAAAGATGCACAGGACGGCGCTACACTTTCAACAATGCTTTAATTCATGCAAACACACAGAATATATATGCAGCGGGTGATGGGAAGTTATCATGAGTTGAGCTGTAATCTTCCATATCTATCTAAAAAGGCATATTCATTACTGTGCAGCACCATGGTGACAGAACTCACGCAGCCAGACCCAGTTCTTTCAATATGATATGATTCTATGAGCTGTCAGGCGATAGCGTCCTTACATCGTTTTAATACAGTCGTGTCATACAAAAGGGCTCGACACGTGCCATCATTACATTTTCTGCAATGTAAGGGAAGGTTGGAGCCGATTCCAGTCCTTAGCGAGTTCTTGTGCTCCCGTAGCCTATCATTAATACATCGGCCTGTTTGGCCGATGTATACCTTGCCGCAAGTGCCGTTAAGACTATTGTCAATAGTCTTAACGTTTACAAAACCTCTCAGCTTCCTGTCTTCTTATAACTGCCATGTCTTCTCCTCTTCTTGATCATTTGGTGTTTGTTCAAGCGACGAGGGCTAACATTGTTTGGCTAACCGCCGCAGGTTATGCCATATTTAGCTAAAAATATGGTGTATAGCGGGCGTGGGCAGGGTTTTTTGGAAGTTCTTGTCCCGTTGCTACGTTGGGCTGCAATGAGGGTGGCTCTCCCCGTGGACAATTAGCAGACTTATCTATCGTGGCTGCCTGTTCGGAACAAAATCATTACATTCATTAAAAGGTGGACGGAAGCAGCATCCGAATTTTTTCGATTTCGGTTCTCATGCATATCATCATCATCATCATCGGCCTGACTATACCCACTGCAGGGCGAAAGCCTCTCCCATATTTCTCCACTTAACCCGGTTCTGTGCTAGCTGCATCCACTTGACCCCCGCGAACTTCTTAATCTCATCCACCTACCTAACTTTCTGCCGCCCCCTGCTACGCTTTCCTTCTCTTGGAATCCAGTTTGTTACCCTGAGCGACCATCGGTTATCCTCTCTTCGCACTACATGTCCAGCCCATTTCTTCTTCTTAATTTCCACTAGAATGTCGGTAACTCATGCATATAACTCGTTCTAATTATGTGTAATGCCTTCATGTAAAAGCCACGCCCATCCCTTGTCTGAGTATATAAGCCTCGCAAGACTGTTCTGAGTGCAAAGTGTAATTCCCAAAGCTATGCTTCGATGCAAACTTTTGAAGGAGCCTCTGCCGGACGCCACTGTTGCGCGCAGTGTTTGCCGTCGTCTATCACATGAAAGCGGCAATAACTTTCTGACGCCATGCATTTCGCAGTTCTTTTCTCTGGTTTTGAGTGGCATACACTTAACTGGCCTTTCTAAATATTTGGCGAAGGGCGTTTCGAAACATCCGACGTCCAGAAGGCGTTGATGCGTTTTATGCTTCAGACTTCAGCCGTGAACGATCTATCACAAAAGGTGTTTATGTAGTTGATGTCTTATAAACGAGGACGCAGTTTATATCTTTTCATCAAATGTAGGCAGAGGTAAAATGCTTGTGTCTGGAAAACGTTACTGTCGGACAGATATGGCAGTAATTGGCTTACGAGTATAGTAATAAAATTATTCTGCTTAACTTATGTTTTGTTAAAATTTGCAATGTATTAACTTTATGGCAGTAATTCTGTAGCAAAACAAATAATTATATTTCCAATTTTATTTGCTAAAATGCACCACTGCTCTTTAAATAGACAGCTCGGTACAGTGGTTCGAAAGCAGGTACGACGTGCGAGGATACCAGTAAAAATGAAGATTACTGAGCAAAACGCTTCGTCTTAGAACTGCGGTGTTCTGCGTAGCTGGCTCATTTACTTCGGCTGGTTGAAGGTCGTTGCAAGTTGCAACCATTTCCCAAGAAGTAGGATGTAAGAAGTCAAGGCGCTGCCGAAGGGACAAATGATCTAAGGCGGCCGGAGTTCAAAACTGGGTGGTGGCGAGCAGTGCAACTGTTTGTTTTTTTTTATCCCTACAGCCATGCTGGAAACCCGACCTGTGAGAACCCGACCTTTGCAGGTCATTAGTTTGTTCGAAACTTTAAGCCCTCCAAAGAGCACAGCAGGGTTAGCAGAGCCTCTTCCAAACGCACACCCCTGAGAGAGCCGGGCGCCGGGCCGGGGGACGCTTGTACCCATTTTACCGGTGGGTGTCCGGCGGTGGGTTTCGAACTGGCCCGGTCACACATGTAACCACGGGTCCAGGGAGGGGCAGGGTTCAGGGCGTGAGCGCATGTGCCGAGGTCGATTTTGGGAACAAAGAAGCAATAAATAACGTAGCTTCTTAAGGGCTTTCAAAAGGGTCGAGCCAGCTCCGCGCCAGCAAGACGCTGGGTTCAAGGCTTGTTGCCGTCCCGAGCGCAACCGGTTGCCGTCCGGTCTGCCAACCTTTCTCTCAACCTCAAAAGTGCCACTTCGGGTTCAGCCGAATTGAAGTTTCTTGGGCGCATCGTGAGTGCTGACGGCATCCGAGCTGACCCTGAGAAATTTGCCGCCGTTGCTGCCTTTCCCGTCCCCGCCGATAAAAAAGCAGTCCGAGGGTTTTTGGGGCTGTGCTCCTATTATCGCTGTTTCAACAAACACTCCTCAGACACTCCTGACTCGAGATGACGCATAATTTTCCTGGGGCGCCGAGCGGCAGATAGCTTTCGACGAGTTACGACGCCGGCTCCAGTCACCCCCGATCCTGGCACATTTCGACGATGATGCCGACACGGAGCTACACATGGATGCGAGTAACGTCGGCCTTGGTGCTTTTCTAGTTGAGCACCAAGACGGGGTCGAGAAAGTAATTGCCTACGCCAGCCTTGCACTTTCCCGTACTGAGTGCAACTATTCCACCACTGAAAAAGAATGTTTGGCGGTAGTATGGGCCGCTGCCAAGTTCCGCCAGTACCTTTATGGTCGACCGTTTTGTGTCATCACTGACCGACACTCGTTGTGTTGGCTGAAAAGCTTAAAGGATCCTTGTGGCCGCTTAGCACGTTGGGATCGTCAGTGTTCGGCGTCAGCGGCCTGAAATTGTGCATGTGGTGCGCCTTAAGCCGTACTTTTAGCGTGACTGAGCGCTGTGTCAACGTCGCGTTTTGTAACCTTGACGCTTCCTGCAAATGAGACCTTGAGTTATTGTACAGTTCCCCTCACACTTAATTTTTTTTTCTGCTCTCACCGTGTCATCGCGGCGATGTTTTCCTTCGGCGGGGGGGGGGGGGGGGGGGGTGGGGGGTGAGGATAATGCCACGTGCCTGGCGCTGCGCGGCCGCCGTGCTTTATGCCGACGACGACGAAACAGTTGTTGGCTCGAGAGGCGCGTTGGCGCTAGACTCGGTTATCGGAGCTAGAAGCCGACCTTATTATCGGGTCTTCGTCTACGTGTACCTTCACGGCTCCCTGTGGCTTGAGTCGTGACAATATTGACGAGCGTTCGCCCATGCATTTCACTTAGTTGTTTTGTTGCCGCATGTCTTAGCTTTGCAATGGAGCATGCTGACGGAAAGCAGGAAGGAATAGTTTTTTGGGACAGAATTTGGTGGGGAGACGAAAGAAAGTGTACGGCGCGTCTGGAGAGAAATTTTTGTTCAGTTAGCTAGGTTTAGTTAGTTTTTGTATGCAAGAAAACTAGGAATTCATTTAAGATAACTGCATTATTCAGCGAGAGTAACTGTAATGCAATGTCATTAGTCTTGGTGAGCAGTAATTAGCAATGTAATTTTCTGACATTTCTGCGAATTTCAGCAAAGTGATTAGTAATGTAATTCAATACGTTCTGAAAAGTAATTTTGCCATGAAAGCTGTCGACAGTTTTTTTATGATTTCCAGGGCTGAGTATAGGTTCACCGAAGGCTTAACCGCCCCTCACGATAGCTTGCTGGCGGAATGTACGAGAAGAAATGCTTCCGATTTACTTAGCCAGACCGAACGCGACTACGGTGCACTGCCTCATTTAACCATTGTAACCATTGTTTAGTTGCGTGTATTTTTGTTTTAGCTTCCGGTTGAAAATGTTCTTGAGAATGCGCTCATATATCATCGGAGGATTCTGTTTAAATTTCGGAAGTACATATATGCCCATGGCTAAAGTTTCTTTTGCAAGGATAGATATTCAGCGAATAGTCAGGATGTGCGAAGTACCCAGGCTTGTTCACATTCAAGCAAATGTTTTGTGTATCAGTTATAAATTCGCATCTGGATGCGACAAGTGGCATTCAAATTATCGTGGCAGATATCGCAGCTCTGGTACACCTTCGGTATGTGTGCAGTGTGAGCATGGATTGAGCTTCCTGGTTGTAGCGTTTAATTGCGTTAATCTGTTATGCCTAGGGCACAGTCTTTTATGAAGTTTTCCATGCCTGCGTAGCGCGAGTGGTGGTGAATGCTCGTTTGTTTTTATTTATTCGCCAGGACTGTTGCTAGTATTTTGAACTGTAGCGTAAATTTTCGGTACATTTTATACCTATAGTCTTATTGTTTTTGTCAATTCATAAGCAAGACTTCGGTGCAGAAGCAGAGTTAAGTATCACTTCGGAGTCTGTCAAAAGTGGAGAAGTAAATAAATTTGCTTGTCCTATGCGTCATACATATCACAGGGCAAAATGATTCAAAATATCGACTGCTTCTTGGTTACCTTCTCCCCCGTCTATAGCTTAAGACACCGGCTCAGGTGTGCTCTGCTGCATGCCTGACAGTAAGGAATCTCTTCTCTTGTGATGTAGGGTGTGTCGTGAACGGCGAGAGTGGGCGTGATATACACTAAAGTTTCCTTGATAGAAATTTTTGCTACGGGTCGACAAATGCTGACCGCGGCGCCAACCAGTGTCCAGGGTGGCTCGGAAGCGTTTCTCCTAGAGTGTTAATTATGAAAGCCACGTGTGCTTTGAGAAGCAGTTGGACCATCTAAGGCTGCGTTGAACAGATACTTGTGTGTTCTGTACCAACGTTCTTCTAGCTCAGCAGGCCATCGAAGCCACCAGATGGGCGAATTGCGGCTGTCAATTATGAGCAAACGTACAGAAAATTGTGGTATACATTTTCTGTTTAATGAGTATTGCTGGAGCGCGGTCCCTCAAGCGACTCGTGCACGAAGGGCCACTCTGGTCATAAATCGTTGAACAGATCGCTTTCTGAATCCTCACTGGTCGTTAAATATCTGCTTTCTGCTCTTCGACGTTTTGTCTAATGCACACACCGCATCTGCGTGGCTCTGATATTTATGGGGCCCGTGCAGTTTGCCGAACCAACCCTTGACGTCACAGCCACAGCCGATGTCACACATAAAACACGTGTGATTTCACTCTCGCGGTCTGTGTTTTGGAGTTATTAATTTTGCTGTTTTAGAATTATTTCTGTTTACTTTGGAAAAATTAGCATTGAACACATTAAAGGAAGCTTGTATTTATTCAAAAGCAGTAAAACAGCTCGGGCTACGGGAGCATCTAATATCGACCACGCCCCCGTTGAGAGGCATAGGTGCCATGGCCTAAAAACACTGCATGTGATGAACATACGCGCATGCCGATCAACGTTCAAGAGCCATGCATTACGAATAGGCAAAAGGGAGGAAAAAGGTTAGAGACCAATTGGAAACAGTGAAAATTTATACTTCCATAAATGGTGACACAGAATACTTTACGAGCGTCGCACCAGGAATTTCACTGACTTATGAAATTTACGTCTCCATATCGATATAATTCACTGAAAGACAAGTTTCCATGGTTTGATATCATCGTAGAGCAATGACATGTCTTCACAAAGTAGCAAGCAATGACATCATTAGTATGCATTTATAGAACGTAGATATTTTATTCGAGAGTCTCCGTTTTAGTCTCCTCTCTCATGCACGAGCCTCTTAAGCGGTGTGCGAACTTAAAGCGGCAGACCGGGCTCGGAGCGGCAAGTCTTATAGTGCTTCTGTCAGAGTCAGCCTCGCCAAGGGCCACGTGATGTCGGCAAGCCGCCTGCCAGAATAGGTGGCATTCAGACAACTGCACGTCACAAAGAATTGTGGCAAGCGCGAAGATGCTAAGAAATAAAGCACAATGCACTGGGGTGTATACAGCGTAGGTTCGTTGTTTAAAGCCACAACACAGGGGAACGCAAAATCTTACGACGTCTATTGTATATGGTTACTCTATGACCGATTTTTAGGAATGAGCAATTTATTTCTGCCTGATGTTCGCTTTTTCTTTTTTGCGCATACTGCTAGAAACACGGTTGCCCCCTCCTCCCAAGATGTATATATTTTAAGCAAATTTCCTTTTTAATCCCACAAAGCGACATGCTTGCCGTTGGCAAGGACGTATACGGCGACTCCGTTGCATCGCGTATGGCGCGTTGTTGTTTACTGGTCAAGAAGAAAAACACATGTCTGCAAGGAGCGCAGGCACAGTTCCAGTCCTTCTCGTTGAGCTTGCACCCCCCACCCTTCCTGAATGCTCTCTTTTTCGTTTTTTTGCTCATTGCGCGCTCCTTCCGCTGTCTTCCCTATTCGAGTCCCCCTATACTCCCGAAAAACTCTCTCTCCGCGCGGCGGGGGAATCACGTCAGCCTTACATGTGAGGAACCCACCCTGCTTCTTTAAAGTCCGATTGATGAGGTTGACTGCTTGGTTGACGACGGAAGGCTGGAGGACATTGAAGCTACTTTGAATGCCCTTCCTCCAGATGATGATAAGTACGAGACTACGCACAGTTCACGCAGTGGCAGAGCTTTTATTGCAGTATATGTGGCTGTAAAGATCATGCACAAATTAACATGCAGTACTCTATGTATCTCATTTCGAGTAAATCTACCCGGCACAAAAAGAAGAAAATGAATTCATCTCAAACTTTTGCCGGGGGGGCCTTCCTTATCCGTCTTCGGAGCTCAGCTCGTAAATTCGCTGCAAGGGCCTTTCCGATTTTTTTTTTCACTTCAGGGAAAATGACGCTCGCATAGTGAAGGTCTACGTCCTCATGTGATTCTGTTTTTATGTAAGGTAACCAAACCGAGAGCAGAGCTCGAAAGCAGAGCAGATGGAGCACCTGAAGCTGAGGAGATGCAAATAATTGGGGTTGATCGAGGGCTTTATTTAATGTCTCTGCCTGTGTCTTGTGTGTTTTCAAATTTAGCGTCCTAATACATTCATGTAATCCTGGCTCGGTGACATTTTCATATAATTTTATAGCGTTTTATATGTTAGTACCATATGATTTAATTATTTATTTTATTCACATAGGTCGAAAATTTTTCATCCTGCTGGTTTTGAGGTCGTCCGCATAGCATTCATTGACATATGAGAAAGCCTTTGACTCGGTCTAAACCTCAGCGGTCATGCAGGCATTGGGAGATCACGGTGTAGGTGAGCCATATGTGAAACTACATAAATGTTAAATGATAAATGATAAATGCAACCAAGTTAGGCCTAAAGATTAACATGCAGAAGACGAAGGTAATGCTGAACAGCCTGTGAAAGGAACAGCAGTTTAAAATAGGTAGCAAATCACTGGAAGTGATAGGCGAATATGTATACTTAAGACAAGTACAGACCACAGATGTGGGCCGCGATACGGAAATACTTAGGAGAATAAAATTGGGATGGACCGCATTGAGAAGGTACTCAATGATTACCAGCTTACCGGTATCACTCAAGCGGAAAGTGTATGAGTCGCTTTGGGATGTTAAACCCCACAAACCAAACCAAACCAAACACTCTCTAAATCAAGACGTTATGTCCGATTTCGCGCGATGTTTTGGAGAAAAGCTGCATATTTTTTTCACTTTCCCGGGGTTCGTCACTGAGCTTGCAGGTGCGCCTCTGGATGAGCACTCCTCACAAGGTACCGTTTACTAACCCGGAGAAAAGAGCCGCCCCACAGAGCCAGGCAAGCATTGCTGGCAGCCCTTCCAAGGATGCCCGGCCTGAATACAGCTTCTAGCCTATAGGATCTGGAGCGAACTTAAGGCTACGTTCCAACATAATTCTTGCTTTCGTCGACAGTTCGAAATCACCCAGAGTTACCACAGGTTAACCTTACGACGTGCCGTCTTCTTCTTTTCTAGAGTACTCGCGCTGAAAATTTGATATTGACAGAATACTGTGAACCTCACTCACAGTAAAACGCTTCACCAGAAGAAACTCTCTCGAAACGAAGAAAATTCTTTTTCAGGACGACTTGATGACAGCTCATCTCTGACTATTGGGGATGCAGGTAGAGTGTTTCAGTAATGGGAGCAACGCATGCGCTGAATGACGGCTGCGGAGCGTTAAAGCGGGCCGTCCTATTTGCAACACATTGTTACCTCGTGGCTTATACCTGAAAACTTGCTTCAGCACCGAAAACAACAGCACAAATCTATAAACGCGAAGACCAAGCGTCCTAAGACGCATTACAAAGCAGAAGAGCGACACGTGATACCCAATTCATCATCATGAGCACACGGGCGCGAAATGACGCCACAGATGTCGCCGCAAATATCCGCAGCGTGCGAGTTATTTATAAAAAACAGAACTGGCGTTGCCATCAATGACTCCTTCGTGGTGCATTTTACAGAAGAGTAAGAGTAGGCCACATGCTTGAAACTAAAAGCATCAGTTTTTCACCGATAAGTCCACAGCGTCTTTTCGCCATCTCAACGAGATGCGACGGGAAGGTGTGCGAGGCTGTCGTGATAATGGAAATAAACTCGCTGACGGCAGTCGTTTATAGAGACATGCGCTTACTATTCTTGCTTTCCAGCTGCACGCCCTGGTAATGTGCTGACAATCCTGAAGGTCGACGCTCGTGCAATACTTGTTAAAGATCTGGCCGGCTGTAGGAGCGCGCTACGCAAATAGCGGAGACATACTCTTTTCTGACGGGCACCATCACTGCATCAAGTCTTACGCTCGCCGCTCCTCAGCCTACTTATCCTTACCGCACTCTGAGCGTCTCTGTAAAGCCACGGCTTACACGGAGAGTGTTGGTTGAAAGGCAGTTCTCAGTGACCGTGCATTTAGCGGTTTGAAGGTCGGAGAGACAGTGCGATACAATGTCCTGTGGAACTGGCTTTTCTTTGTGGTGGAAACGCAGAGGCACGAAAGGAATCGTAGCAGAAGGACATCTGTCTGCCTTCGCGTTGAAAGAAGAAAGATCAGTGTGAAACCCGGCACGATAAGCCAGACAATACGTGTTGCGGTCTCTGTACACGCTATTTTTCCTTTCGCCAGCGTGTAAAAGCACCCCTTGCTCCATCTTGAAATGTCACTTTCATTGCTCTGTGATTTTCTAGGTTTCTTTAAAAGCTGACCGAGCGGGAGAGTAATTCTTAGCGTGAGCAAGTCCTGCAGTACATTGAGCACACACACACGCGCACACACGCACACACACACACACACAAACTTCTCAAGAAGATAAAGAGCCCTTAGTTCGATCAGGTGGAAAAGCGGAGAAAGTTCCTCTTCAGAGCTCAGCTGCCGAACAACCTTGGCACACTTGCTCTGCCTCCGATCCAAGCGCCGGCGCAGAGCTCTGGAGCCGGAGCTCTGGAGCCGAGGTAGTCCTCTTCACAGCCGGCGAGAACTTGTACTTTGACAGTGGCCAAGAGCTGTCGGCCAGCTTCCTGCTGGAAGAGCGGTAATTAATGGCATTCAGACTACTGCAAGAGGCAATAGTGCAGGTGCTCAGGAGCTGCAGCAGCATGCATTTGGGTGGAGAGCGCAGGTTATTTGCTTAAAGCAACAACGAAGGGGGTCGCAAAATAATAATAATAATAATAATAATAATAATAATAATAATAATAATAATAATAATAATAATAATAATAATAATAATAATAATAATAATAATAATAATAATAATAATAATAATAATAAAAATTTGTTATTTTATTTAATGTGCACAGGAACAACCACATGGTCTACGTACTGCAGCACAAATTAAAAAATTGCACACACATGTTTCACACACAGAGATAGAACACAAAAGAAAAAACAAATAACACGTGAAATGAAATTGAGACGAAAAGAGTCACGGAGAGAAAGAAATCAATGAGTAGCATGTCTTGTATACACGGTGTGAGAATTGTAGAGCACATTACGAAAAAAAAAGATAGAAAAATATATAATAATAAGTAATAACGTTAATAATAACACTAATAATAATTATTATAATGTACTTTTCAGCACAGTCACGCCACTCACGATTACTAATGCAGAATTTAATTCTTAGCAATGTTCCTTTTCTTGCGCACAATCCTTGAAATACTTTCGATCCCCAATTCGGGCCCAAACCCAGTGCTTGTCATCGATGCGGAAACGACATGTGAACGACATGTAAAAGGTGAAACGACATGTAAAATGTGAAACGGCATGTAAAATGTGAAACGACATGTAAAATGTGAAACGACATGTAAATTGTGAAACGACATGTAAAATGTGAACAGCGCCTCTCCATCTCGACATACTCGTCGCCACGACAGAACGCAGTTACCGCTGTAATGCAGAGTGACGTGGCGAGAGGCGAAAATTTGTGTACCAATTTCAATTAGAGGGCTTTTACTTTGGTAAAATAACCTAATTTTTATGTGCAAAAAGCTTCTGACAGGCCAGTGCTGTCTGTTCATTGTGGTTCTGCTTCGAAGAAAATCTCACATGGTGGACCGGAAGATCTTTCTTCAGCGCTGTGACGTTTACGCTGCCTTAAAGGTCCCCAGAAAGGGGTCACCAAGAAGGGTAAACAACGCCATAACACTGATAGTTATTGAACCACCCATCATTCTCCCGCAAAAATTTTCGATCTAGCTTCTGCAACACCAGAGATATCGGCGAAAAAAAATGACCCTTTTAATTTTCCCTCTCAACTCGTACGCCGAAGGGAGCCATAAAAAAACAAAGAATACAAGCAAGTTCAAAGCTCCGCCCAGACATACGTCACTTCGACGAACTTCCGGTTGCCGCGCGCTCGCTCGCTGGCGTACTCCGCCAACCCGTCCTCGCTTGCACACGCCTGAGGAGTTCGCCAGTTCGCGCAGCGACGGTTAGTGTAACCGCGAACCCGTGGTTATCCTATGTTACACGGCGGACCAAACCATGGTTGCACCACTAACCGCGGTTACCGCAAACCGAGCTTGACGACCTCGGTTTGCGTCGTTAACCGAGGTTATGACGGCGTCTGTTGACGGAAGCTACTCGTCGGCGCCCGAGTGCGCGAAACGTACGAGCGGGTCTGCTTCACAAAGTTATTCATTTGTCCACTGTATCACGTTTAAAGATCGATGTATAGATTATGGTGCCGCCCGACGTCTTCGATTACGGCCGACAGCGCAGCGACTGCGTACTGAAGCCTTGTCGTGCCTACAGTATCGTTTGAACGGCTTGTTGCTGAGCAGAACGCCAAAAAATATGCGGCCTTAGCTATGAAAGTACACGAGTTTGCAACGCTTGCAGCACGGGATGCCGCGAGCAGGCTGAGGTACGTTACACAATTACCGCGGGGGTGGAACGTGCGAGCGCGGCGAACGCCGGCGCCGTGCGTGACCGTCCCTAGTCGTCGCTAGGCCTATTGTTTCGCTTCGAAGCCGCGGCGGTCGACGCTTTGGAACATGATCAACGCTGTCGTAAATCGTCTACTTATGAAACTGCCTTATAGTGATTCCTATCCTGCCATAGTAAAATAATTATAGGATTAACTCTGCCGACGCATTAATCGCAGAGCTAGTACGAGCAGATCGGATCAGCAGAAATGCACCAGCGGCAGCTGGCTTGAGCAGAAACTAGCTTGTATCACGGCTATCGCTCTTACCAGCAATTTTCTGCTGGTCAGCGATCCTCACGAGGGCTTCATACTTGATATTCGGCTCAGTATTCCAGACGCCAACAAAGTTTAGCACGCTTTATTTCGGACATCGGTGCTAACGATCCGCCGTGTCGTTCGCGAACGGCATGCGGGAGGAGGGGCCACAGCGGCGGTGTTTACGGCGGTCGAGGAGGTGCTGCCATCGTGCGGTGCTTGACCGTGCTATTGACGCCTTGTCGGACGACACTCCGATACTCCTGAAACCACGTTATATAAATAAGATATTTGTAAATGCAGCTTCGTTCTGCCGATCCCTGCGTCGCTTCGGTTGTTGCACTTAATGGGCAAAGGCCACCTAACCGATAAGGGCGGCGAGCTGTAACAGCCCGCACAGAGTTCGAGCAGCGTACGAGCAGACGACTTTCGCAGCTACCGGAAGTGTGTTCCTGACGTCATGGTTGCAGTGACCGCAGCGAATGGCAGCTTCTAGCAAGCCTTGCCAGTCAACCGACCCGCGACGTCACGGGATTAGGAAATAGTTCCATGCGACACCGCCAAGCGACATTTCCTCTGCCCGCGAATTTCAAAAAACGCTGTTTTTAAAAATTAATAATAAATCGCTGGCTTTGTTCCAAGGAGTTACACTTTGCGTTAATGCTCAAAAGGATGTGTTCTACACACTGAACACGTTTATCAATGGTTTCTTGGGGGCCGTTTCCGTGGACCTTTAAAGTAACTAAATCAAACTGCTGATTTTCGGTGTGAAGTAAACTAAACATGATTAATTTTTCTTGCTGTTAGCCGCACGTTCGCTTTTTATGCGTCTTAATTCGACCACTGGCGGTTGCATACATCAGGAATATTCTTTGTGCTCTTCTGCTACCCTTAGCATTTAACTACGGTTAATTCTAACCAGTCATCGAGATACAGACGCAACTAAAAGAACGCATACCAAATTTCCGAAGAACGAATGTTTACACGCCTACCAAAGATACCTGCCTTACCCGCATTGTTCTCGATGCAGTTTGTAGCGTTCATGCGTCAGGTCGGTCACAGAAGGTGCGCCAGGCGAGCCTCAGCGAAGCCACTTCTCTTACGATACAACACACCTCGACATGTTAGAACTAAGTATGGCTGGCTCTTACGAAGCAAGGAAGGACCAGAAAACTACGAACATGATCAGCACAGTAAACGGAAGAGTTGTATCCTAAGTCTTACTCGTGAGGGCCGCACTCCAGCCGCTCCACGTGAAAGCGCCGCGGAGGGGGTGTTGTTGGCATCCTTTCACATCCTGTAGGAACGAAGGGATACACTGCAGGGGCACTACACGTGCGCAGAAGAGGTGCAGAGGAGATGGAGAGGCTGGCTTCAAACTTCACTGAGAGGAGCTCCGAGTCCTCATCAGCCACGCCGCCAGGACACGTCCTGAAGGGCTCCTCCCAGGTGCTCCTGAGAATTGTGTATTGTTCAGACTCCGTCGAGTAATCTCGCGCGCAACCAAATACGCTGAATGCTTCTCGCACGTTTATAATTTCTGCGAGAGTGCTTACGGGGCGCTGCCCACAAAAAAAAACGGATGAAGCTTCGGCGGTATTCAGATATAAATAATACGACTTACAAACAGTAGGGGTCATTATAGTAAGATATTTTTGTGCGTGGAGTTTTCTGGTAGTTTTTTTTTTCATTTCATTATGCTGCTCATTGCCAGCTCTGCCAGACGTTTCGACAGCTTGCGAACGATTCTACCCGACAGATCTATCACATGCTTGAAGTATCATCCTTGGGGCAATTAAAGCGAAATCTAGAGCTATGTTTGACTTAGCTTCACTTGCTGCATATTACCGCACATATTAGTCTTGGAGGATTTTCGCAGTTTATCTGCCATTCTTGTGTACACCAAGCGGCGATGTCCCTAGTTAAGTTAAATGGGATCGACAGTTCCCAAAGCCGTTTCTTTGATTCTTTGCAAGTGCTTCGTAGCTGTAACCAAATGTTTTTGAACGAAAAAATTTATGAAACTACTTCCAATTTTGATGACAGCTATGCCAAACTCAGGTCGCGCCGGTATCCCTCTGACAGAGAACTCGCTCGACAGATTCGAGCTTTGAGTGCTTTCGGATGTCGTATCCGCAGCGTTGGAAAAAAAGAAAGCTGGGAAGAACTGCTGTGTTTAATTTTTTATTCCAAAGTGGGAGAAACGTCGATAGGCATCACTCTATTGCTTCCTGAGGGACAGCAGCCGGAAGAGAAAGAACTCGGATTGGCAAGCATGAATGAAGCGGAGTCAAGCATTGTGGGGCCCTGCACCACGTATCCGTAAGGCCCGTGCGCGCCGCGCATTCGAAGGCCGCGCCACTATCCCAATGCCCCCTGCGCGGTGCCTGTTTCCCTCTCCCCGCTCGTTCGGGGAGAACCGGTCCCGCGCGAGGGGGCTATAAAGGAAGCCTCGCGCCGCCGTCGCTCTCTCTTGGTCCCTGCATCTTGGTTCCTGCTTCGCTCCTGCTTCGCGCCTGGAGCTTCTGCACGGAAGACGACCCGCATGGCTGCAGCCCCCTGGACGATGACCTAGCACCGACTTCGACGATCCCTGTGAGATTAAAGATGTTTGTTACACGGCCCGCTGTGTGTTTGTCGTGCGCATCCCTCGGGCAGAAAAATCGCCCACAACTGGCACCCAACTGGGGCTGAATTAGCACCCATGTGGACGAATTTTCTGCCCGAGGGATGCGCACAACAAACACACAGCGGGCCGTGTAACAAACATCTTTAATCTCACAGGGATCGTCGAAGTCGGTGCTAGGTCGTCGTCCGGGGGGCTGCAGCCATGCGGGTCGTCTTCCGTGCAGAAGCTCCAGGCGCGAAGCAGGAGCGAAGATGCAGGGACCAAGAGAGAGCGACGGCGGCGCGAGGCTTCCTTTATAGCCCCCTCGCGCGGGACCGGTTCTCCCCGAACGAGCGGGGAGAGGGAAACAGGCACCGCGCAGGGGGCATTGGGATAGTGGCGCGGCCTTCGAATGCGCGGCGCGCACGGGCCTTACGGATACGGGGTGCAGGGCCCCACATCTTCCCCCCCTCAGCGTCCGACTCGGGCTACGCCAACAGCCGGGCCATGTCCATGTCCGAGCCCGGGTCGGACGCTGAGGGGGGGAAGATGTGGGGCCCTGCACCACGTATCCGTAAGGCCCGTGCGCGCCGCGCATTCGAAGGCCGCGCCACTATCCCAATGCCCCCTGCGCGGTGCCTGTTTCTTTCTCCCCGCTCGTTCGGGAAGAACCGATCCCGTGCGAGGGGGCTATAAAGGAAGCCTCGCGCCGCCGTCGCTCTCTCTTGGTCCCTGCATCTTCGTTCCTGCTTAGCGCCTGGAGCTTCTGCACCGAAGACGACCCGCATGGCTGCAGCCCCCCGGACGATGACCTAGCACCGACTTCGACGATCCCTGTGAGATTAAAGATGCTTGTTACATGGCCCGCTGTGTGTTTGTCGTGCGCATCCCTCGGGCAGAAAAATCGCCCACAGCATGAAGCGGATAGACAGAGCATGAATCCCGCGTGTTCACGGAATCGCCAGGGAGACATTCTTTTTCTAGTAATAAAACTTAGCACCAATAATGAATTATTTTATTTTTATTTTTCGTTTCTTCGTTTTCCTGTTAAGCCAATTGTAGGCGACCAACGAAATGTCCTTTTTCTTTTGTTTTTTTTTTTGCAAGGAATGTTTGTTTGGTTTCCTAAATTGTGAGGTTTGTTATCCCAGAGGAACTAAGGCTATGACGACCGATGATTTCGAGGACTACGGGTATTGAAAGCGCACTAATATCGCAGAGTATGCGGGCGCCTTGCATTTTGCCTCCATCGAAATGAGGCCGCTGCTGCCGGAATTAACCAGGACGTCACTACTGATAATCAGGAAGGACGGGGCATGACCTTCTCTCCCAGCAACGAACATCAAGACAGCGGATGGGCGATACGCGGTCAGAAAATGAATCTGCGCGCACGGTCTAGTGCAAAGTTGTGAGGGGACGCAATGTGGCTCGGCTCTATTGCGCTCTCAGTCGATACGTAGGCCCGTACAAAGTAGTGACGTTGGCTGCTGGGGTGCACTGGCTTTGTCATGACCTCGAGGGTGACAACCAGGGTCGCTTCACTAAGCGCCCTGAACACGAATAGCTGTGGCAGCGGTAGTATCAGAAAGGAAACTTGGTTACTAGGCGAAGAACCCTACGCCAGTGAACACAAGATATAAAACTCCTACCTTACAAAACATTTATCAGGCCACTTCTTGAATATGCTTCAGCAGTATGGGATCCTTATACTAAGATGAACATTACCAAACTCGAAAACATCCAGAAAAGGTCAGGAATATTTGTTTATAGTTCGTACAGTTGGCACACTTCAGCATCTGCTCTTGTGCAAAAAGCTAATTTAGATCCTCTCCAGTTACGTTGCTTTCATGAACGACTGAAGTACACGCATCTTCTCTACCATTCTAAGCTAGAATAAACCAGAAGATACATATCGAACCTGTTATTCGGCACAATAGCGTGCAAATTATTCTAAAAAATTGTAAGAATACACTTGCAAAACCAATGCGTTTAAAAATTCTTTCTTTCCAAGAACAGTCAGCGAGTAGAACGCACTTCCTGCTGATATTGCGGAATGCCCGACTGCCGAGCTTCAGCTATCAAAATGGAAAAATTGTTCTGGCTATATTTGCGTGTAGTGCTTCTTTATTACTCTTGGCGTTTGTCGTAACTGTAGTTTGCCGTTCTTTATCTCTTGGGGGTATTTTGCTCCTGTATTGCTCTTACCGTTTCTTTGCGCATTTGGTTTCATATGTCTGCTTTTAATGATGTATTTTTCCCTTTTAATTTTTATTTCTTGTAGTCACTTTCACTGTACGAAGAGCATGGTGATTTGTAAGTCTTTCAATCCATTTTTGAGTGGCAGGTCGACACCGGGATGATGATGATTGATTTGTTAGGTTTTGCTCTTGTTAAGCTGGTTTTCTTTTCTGCTGTGTATTTTATTCTTAAACAATGCATGTAATCCCACTCTAGTCTAAGGCCTTCTGTGAGGCCGGGAAGCATTTCTGAAATAAATAAATAAATTGAGTAACTTTAAACAAATAAGACAAATTTATCGCGCTCTTCTTCGAAACATGAGGAGTAGTTACGCAATTTTTTGTGAAAATTTTCAGTATTGGTATGCCGCAATTTTTGCTTCTGTTTATAATAGTGCCAAGTGCAGCTAAATGGCCGCTTTACAAAGCGATTAGTCAGCAGCAGTAATGCTTGGTCGTTTTAAACCGCCTTGTTGTTATCTGAGACGAGGTTTTTCATCTCCTATTACTCATTTTTCATAACACCCACCCAGATCCGAGTGCCTTGAATTCATTTGCGAGGAACGCAGCGTTAATTGTCATCCATAATTTGAATACAGGTGCTTGATTCCACATATCCAAAGGCACTAGTGCTATTGTAGTGGGCTCATAACGACAAAGGTATCGCCTCGCCGCATTAACGCGTCATGTAATCCGGGTCACGCTCTGCGTTTCCGCGTGCAATTCACAAAGGGCGGATTTGCAAAGCTTACATTAGAAGCCGGTCTTCGACGTCAAGGCTCCCCTCGTCATTTAGCACGCGATCGGCCCAGTCGTCACCCAGTTTGTCGAAGGATGACCAGTCGCCCTCCTCGTCACTGAGTCTCGTGGGCTCAGTAAGGACGCTGAAATAAATACCTTAATAAGTTAAAGCAACAGACCCACTTTCTTAAAAAGTAAACCGAGCTAGGTGTCTTCGAAACATGGGCAGAGTTAGGTGAAGTTAATTCAGCATGCTGAAAAAAAAAATAATATTGACATTTAAGCCAACACCATTCTGGAAATGCTCGGCGACAGCATTGGAAACAATTAACGTTACTGCTGCATGTACTTAGAGAGCGAGTCTGCCACCCGCTTCGACCCATGCCGACTGGAGCTGCGTGACGAATGTCCAAACTCAAAAACGAGCATGCGCACCCTGACGTGAGGAATGCCTCAGACGTGGAGGACACGTTTCGAACTGCATGCTCACCTTTTTCTGGTTGCGCACTCCTTCCTCGTTTTTCAGTTTTGACTTTTCCGGCCATGATTGTGACTGCGGCGTCATCGCCTTCTCGGCTAATCATCGAATTTTGTGATTAATGCAGGACGGAAAATCGCATGATGTGAATTAGTATAATGCTGTCTTTTTGATATATCACTATGTAGTTCATTGCGCTCCGTAATAAAAAAAAAATTCAAGTTGCACAACTCCTCGCTCTGTTTCATCAAATAAATTCACAACCTAAACTGACACCTCTGTAAAATTCCCAGTGGGGATACTCTCAAGGATGAGCTCTCTTACATATTCGCGTATACTTGCCGGTATTTAGACGACAATCTAGCGTTAAGAGTACCAGGAGCTGATGAGAAGTGCTGCATCAGGACTACATAAGTACAGAAAGGCGAAACAGCATATAGCTTCAGAGCAGGACGACTAAGCTAGTGCTATTCGACTGTGATCCGAAATCCTTATACCATTGCAGGAAGCGGAAGCATATCTGTTCCGTAGTGCAGAGACAACGCAACTCAGCGGAGATGTCTCACTTTATTAATGCCTGTAAGCGCAACTTGAATTTAAGAAATATTCGACAACAGCAATATTTTCTGATGTTTTCAATTGCTTGACTAAGCGAGGGCGGAGTCCGAAGCTTCCCGCTTTCGCATGTGTAACCGCAATCAATTGTCGTGAAGTCGTAGAGGTGGGCAGCTTAAGCTTTCATAAACATTCCCCTGACGGCAACCAATTTGTTCTGAGCAAACGTTACTGCGTCAAAATCTATAAAATCTCCTTCAAGCAACGTAGGTTATCTAAATTTTGAGCACATAAAATGTCTTCTCGCTTCGTTGAACTATTCACTTTTCGCCTTTCCATACCAACCGCAGGGCTTTATAAATCGATAGAATGCTCCTTTCAATTCCACCATGTGGCTTGCTGCTTTGGAAGGACAAACGTGCATTGGTTTACGAGAGAATTAAGACTTGTTAGCTGTTCGGCAACCTAATTCTATCGCCTAAGCCTGCGTGGCAGTTATAACCCTTTCAAAACGCGTATTCTTTCTGTCATAATTTTGTTACCTTTCATTACTATTTGGTTAATACTATTTAATATACACTGCAAAACAGGAAAATAAACGCCGACTCGATAAAGAAATCATCTAGTTGGGCACAGCGCGACATATTATGACGTTACAATCAGTAATAAATTGACACAAGGAATCATATTACTTTGATATTTAAGCGATACGACTCTACGCAAATGATTATAAATTAAGTTTAAAGTTAACTAGACTGGCTACTTTCTAGCAAAGAAATAGATTGTGAAGCGGGCCTCGGTGAACGAATATGACTTCAGAAAAGAGCGGTATTATGCAAGACACTTTAATCAAAACTACGCGGCTCAATTAGCCAGAAGTCCTAGATTATGTGGAATGGCTATTTATAAGGATTGGTTATTTGAAGAAATATTGGCTATGAAAATTGTTAATTACAAGAATTATTTTGGCAGCAGGCCATACGTGCGGCAAAACTTCTTTTTAGATCCTGACGTGACTGCACTAAACGTGTTTGTTAAATTTATTTCTCAAAGGCACTATCCGTGTTTCATCACTGGCTAGGACAGTCTACCTAGGGTAAAAAGAAAAATAATCAACGCTGAAGAGCGACCAGGAACTTGAAAAAATCTCGGGAGACACGTAAGCAGCGCCACTGCTATCGAGTTTTCCGCGTCCCTAAGTGCACGCAACGCAGAAAAGGCTGAGAAGGTGAGAGGATATGGAAAGTAAACGCTGCACAAAGCTTTTACCGAGCATAAGTGTCGCCCTATTTCGGGTGGTTGAACTCCTAGCAGGTAGGTAACCACGGCGATGGAGGAAAATCTCTTCGTTCTCACTTAATATACCCATTCGAAACTGTAGTCTTTCTCGCCCACCGATCGTAGAAACACACATGACAATTCAATACATTGGAGCAAAAAAGCAAAATCTGCGGCACTAAAACTAAAAAAATTGGGGAAATCTCATAAGGTTCAAAAACGCCGCACCGCCTTGAGCTACACACGAGGTCCGGCTCCAGAAATACGGAGACTGTGGGGCTAAAAATACAGTTTTAAGACTTGCATTTCATTCAGCTTTACTCAGTGCTCATTAATGTGTTTATGTTCTGCGTATATTAAGAAAGTGGCGCGTTTTCATACGTAGGAATGAAAAACAATGGCGAAAGTTTGCAAATTTCTTTCAGCAAAGCTAAAATTCGTCAGATATGGTAGGCATGCACTGCAGGAAAGCTGCACAACAAGAACTCGTCAGAGTTTGTTCTGTCTATGCCCAGCCGTTGTTAGGCTCCTCCCCTGAAATAACTGCAAATCTCCGTCACGCGTAGCCGTCCCCTCCCCGCTGCACCCTCCCCAGCGCAATCTCTCTCCCTCCCCTACGTCATGTCTAAGGCAGTTGAAGGAGGACGTAGTGAATACGAAATGGCACTTAGCAGAGTTACTTTTCCTAATACGCAAATACGGTGGCATAAAACACGTATACTCGTTAGTTTGCGTATAGCTTTGTTCAAGAGCATAGCAATAACATCAGCCACGCGAGCCACAGTGCATAGGGCACTGTCATGCGCTTGTTCACGGTCCCGTGTCTTTTGTGGGGTTTGGCGCCGGTTATACCGAGCGGTGATACAACGTGCACAATTTCTCCCTTGGCCCGGTGCTCGGTTCATATAGAGTGAACCTCACGGGAACTCGGTCTTTGACGTCCACCCCAGACCCGTATTTCAGTGCATAGTGGATATACTTTGCATCGATGGAGGGGCGAGGTGGTCAAATTAAGTTCAATAATGAGCATTTAATTCCATAAGAGTCAAGCATCAGACCGGGGAAAACCCTGCCTCCACTGGAAAACATGCGGGTATTCGGCAGCTCCAGGTCTAGAACCCAGTACATCCCCAAAGCCAAGCGGATGCTCTACGGCATCGCCTCGGTTGTGGTGAACGGCCATCCTCATACCCAGAGTTTAAACACACACACCTTTCTTCCTCGGCTTCTATCGGCCGTCCATTCCATGGATGGGGACAAGAGTTGTCGCAGGGCTTTGGAATAGATATGGTCATAAGAGGGGACGATGTCAGGAAAGCAGACCGCGACGTCGGGGCGGCTCGTAGCATCGAAATGGAACTGGTTGATGCACGATGCAGCGGCCTGGAACGAAACGTAGCAAAAATAAAAAAAAAATAAAAAATTTGCATGGCACATTTTTCAAACCTTCGCAACGTAGTTAACCGAAAGTCCTAGACTAACTGTAATGATCAGTTATTAGAATTGGGCATTTGGTTATTTCAAGAAACATTAGTCTTTATAAAGATAGACAATTAAAATAGCTATTTTGATACCAGACCACACGTGTGCCAAAGCTCTGCGTTTTCAGATTCTGGAGTGTCTACTTAGGCGTGTTTGTTTTATGTCTTACTTGTTTTACGCCTTAAGTGTGTTTGTTTTATGTTTGTTTCAGAGAACTACTCGTGCTTTATCAGTCCACAGGATAGTCCGAACATCCAAAATCAAAAGATCGAATGACAACTAGTGTGCAGAAAATGTCAAGAATCTCTGAAGACACGCATGCGTGCCACTGCCATCGTGCGTCTTCGCATCAATAAAGGCGCTCACCACAAAAAAAAAGGAAACGATATGGGAGTATATGGAAAAGAAAACATTTCTCCCGAACATCAGCGTCCCATTATGTGTGGTGGTTCTGAAACGCTATCAGATCAATTATTCTTGCCATGGCAGAAGGTCTGTTATTTCTGGTCAACAACCATTCAAAACCTCGTCTTTCCGTGATACTGATCGAATCAAATTAATTGTCCATCCAACACGGCTGAGTGATCAAAGAAGGAGCAGAAGCAGTGGCACTAAATCAAAAAAGTTGGGAATAACTCATAATCTTCAAAATCAGGCTAGACGCTGGGCTCGGGCCCAGGACTGCGGAGACCGCAATGGGACATGGAGGAAAACAGTGCTGGACGTGATAGGGTTATAGCGTCAGTTATTCGATTAAGCTCGAAAATCTTTTATAGATATCCATAAAGCCTACAACGCCTGTGTTCAATGCAAGCACGAGCAATATGACTAGTCTAAAACGGTCTCTCAATTTGCCCCTTTAGGTGGGGATATGAAGCCACAGTCTAAAGTTTTAGTTTTGGTGCGACATAACTCAGTTCCCGTTGACGGAGCATATTGATAATGCGTGAGTGTGATGCCTAAATGGCGTAACGCTTTTCTGTAGGCATGAATATAAACTAATGGCGTCAATTTTCAAACTGGGCTAAGCTGAATTTGGAGCAGTTGGTATGCATCCGATGAATAGGGGAGGCACGCAATAACATGACAGTATTTGTCTTGTCTATGTTAATGTCCCGCCCAATGTCTATGTCTATGTATTTGTATATGTCCCAGCCCTGTTGCCCTCTCCCCTGCAATGATTTAAATTTCTGTCGCTTTTTGCCATCCTCCCCCTCTCCCCCCCCGCCCCTTCCTGTGCATTTAATTTCCTCTATGTCATGTCTCAGGTAGTCGATATATACATATATTATGTTGAGGTATGAAAAGGAAAGAAAAATGAAGAGCCTCTGAAGAAAATGAAAGCCCAATTAATTAAGACCAAGTGCAAAGTCAACTTGACATTATGGTATGGATACAAGAGGCAAATAATAAAAATATCGGGGAAAGCAATATTGTAATCACATACCGCACTTTAAAAAAAAAAGAATCAGTCGATACATACAGTACATATTCAGTAAAAAGATGTATTCTGATCAGAGCTGGGGTTGTCAAATATGCAAATTCTTAGCAAAATATACTCCTTAGGGCACCCTTGCTTTAGTTTGCTAATAGCGTCAGCATCGATGCATTGTGCGAATCTGCATACAGCACTGTTACACGCTTGTTTGCTATCCCATGTCTTTAGTGCAGTTTACCGCCTTCTAAATTATGACACAATATGTGCAAGCTTTCCTCCGGCACGGTGTTCGGTTCATCTATGCTGAACTGCTTGGATATATAGTCTTTTACGCTCACCAAAAAGTACATTTCAATTATGGGAGACAGATTTTACATTCAAGGATAGTGAGGCGACCAACGTCATTTAAAGATTTGCTTCTAGAAGGATAGGGAGCCACGTTGGGGAAAAACGTGGTTCTTTTGGGAAAAAAATACGGGTTTCCGGAGGCACAAGGAATCGAACAGAACAGATCCCCGCTGGGAAGCAGTTGCTTTATCGTAAAGCCACCCCATCGGTTGAAATAAACAGCCAGCCTCCTATCAGTAATATTAAGCCATACCAGAAAAGGTCCGGAGTCCTGGGCTCGCGGCTCGGGCTCGAGTTTGTGTCCCGGAATCTCGGTGTCTCGGGATCTATGACTTCGGTGCCCGATGAGTTGGAACTTGCATGTAACGACCGGGATAGGGAGCACAAACAGGGAGCGCTGGTCGCTGTTTCAATAGGACTTTGTGGCGACGAACTCGTGTCCGCAAGAAGAGGACAGGAGACTCCACGGAGAGGGCTCGAAGTCGAAAACCGGCTCATGACGGCGGTTTTGGTGCGGTTGTTCCTTACATATCGAGATGAAGAGTGCACACGAGGACGTGCACACTTCTTTCACTTCGTTTGCGATCTCATTGGATGCCGGCATTCATCGCTGCGGAGAAAGAAATGCAAGAAAAAGAAAAAAAACACCAAAACGACAACCAGAAAAGAAATCTGGCTTGAGCGTCCGCTGTTATTTAAAACCGCCATCGACGACTGGCCGGGCTTTCATTTCAATGCCAGCACTCTTCTTGAACGATGGGGAGCTGGTCCCATACTTCTACTTCTTCGCTGTAACCAAGCGTCTTCCTTTTGGGGTAGTGCTTATGAAGCTCTGTGCCGAAGAACGCCTGGAAAACATGAGACTACTTCACCTTCTACATTAGCTTATCTCTGGCATCGTCGCTGAAAGATACCAATGATAGGGTAGCGTGAAGCACCGTGATCAGACATGATTAGCTCAAGGTGGGGGGGAGTGCGACTCCAGTGCAGACATTGATTGCTAATATTGCCCAGATTAATTAACTTAAAGGTGTCAACACAACACAGACACATTGCCTCTGTGTACCATTTTAAGTGGTGTTTTATACTGTTGCGCCTGCTCTTTGTATATTTTTGTCATGCAGTTTTCTCTAGCTTCCCTATGCATTCAGCAGCAGCAAGTCAATATTTGCTTTTCCAGTCCGGTGCCCGAAGACTAGGAAGTAAAGGCGAAGGGGGGACCAAGAGCATTTTTTACACCAGCAACCTGCGTTTCCTTTTTCTTTGTATTCCAGCCGCTTTTGACGTATTTAGAGGCACCGTGTTAATTAAATAACTGTACTGCAGGTTTTCGTTATCTCCAGTGATTTCAGCTCCTTCGTACTTTGAGCTTTCCTCTAGCAGTAGTGGGAATAATATTTTTCTAAAGTATGAGGCGGAAAACCGCGTTGCTTCTTAGAACGATTAGTTCGGGTCCCTGGTCAATACACCAAGGAGTGATTACAAGGCTGAGCGTGTTGAGTATTTTTCTGATACGTAAGGCTGGCAGGTACGCAGAAAATCCGGCTGCAAAATGCCTCAGTTGGCAGGTGGTAAAATGGTTCCGTTTGGCTGCTGTATGGCGTTTAACCTCCGGAAGCAACTCATGCTATGGGGGACGCCATAGTAGAAGGATGCGTAAATTCCTACCTGTTTGGGGTTCTTAACGTGCACTAACGTGACCTTGTTCTTTAACGCGCCGTGGAACACATGGACGTCTCCATCGAAAAGCGGCTGCCGTGGCCGGGATTTAATCTCGGATTCATAGGCACAGCTGGGGAGAGGACTAACCACTAAGTTACCGCGGCGAGGCAGGGGGAATGTTGGGCGAGGGAAATTCTCTCCTCTTCTTGTAATAAAACCTAATCTCCTGCTAGGCTGGTACACGATAAAACAGCTATGACCTGGCAGCTGCCGTGGTTGCCAGGTTGCAGTGAAAAAGAAAAATTGCCCTCTGTTCTTTGGGAGAAAAGGGAGTGTCAGGAAGGTGGTTGCCACGGCAAGATTTAATACTCTCAACTATATAAAATATGTATATGTGGGTGGATGTGTTGCGTTCCTGCATATTATCGGCAGTATGTATAACTTGTGCTCGTGAATTTCGGCTCACATCTCTAAGGCTGTCGCGTTTTCACAGCTTCTATCCGCTTTCTTGCTTGTTGTTGTTGTTGCTTGCGCACTCTGCCCGAAAGTGATGATTAGCTTGGCATTTCATTCCTATCCAAGTCTGACAACATTGTATGGTGTGGAATATACCAGGGGTGTTTTGGCCACCGAAAATATTCCTGCCAGTATAAGAAATCATAAAGAAGACAAAAATATTCAAATCAATTTTGTGTGACCTGCAATTTGGGATTTATTCCCGGTATTTCGTGGCTCAATTGGCGATCAGGTCATTTTCTGAGTTGTCTAAATGATTCTGTTGGCGCTTAAAACTTTAAGGAATGGTAACTAGCTGTTGATTTCAGTCAATCGCTTCTTCTAATTGGATGCGGCCGCTGAAATACTCAGTGTTACTTTATCTTCGCTTTGCGCTACTCTGCATGATGAAGCTCATTTTGAACTGGCACGAGTGTCGCGATTCTGGTCCGTATCCGGGTATTTTAAGGCTCCAGCAACACACAGATGAGGTGAACGAAAGATGAATTTATACATATTGTCACGTCTCGGTAGAAGACCAAGGAGAACCTAGCGATAGATGGTTTGAATGGTCGACCAGAACAAGTCTTGTGTTCAAGCTTCTTTCACTTCCAGGCTCGCGCCTGTCGTCATCTTTTGCGTCGTCTTCTATGCGGCATTTGCCCCCCTCCTTAGGAAGCATCGTCCCGATGAGAACAAAAGGAAGTAGGAGGTTAAGGTCAGACTGAGTGGTATGGCTTCATACGCACGACGTGGACGACGTCAGCTTGGTGCTGGCGTCGCTTTGATGTCGACACCCCGTCTGGCATCACCTCATAAGTGACGTCGGTTAAACGTCGCTGAACAACATAGGGTCCAAAGTATCGTCGCAATAGTTTTTCGGAGAGTCCACGGCGGCGAATAGGTGTCCAGACCCACACTTTGTCGCCAGGTTCGTACATTACATGCCGGTGTCTCTGATTGTAGCGTTGTGCATCGTGCTCCTGCTGATTTTGAATCCGCACACGAGCTAGTTGGCGAGCTTCCTCTGCACGCTGAGCGAATTCCTCGGCGTCCTGGTCGAGATCATCGGTGTCGGCATTCGGGAGCAACATTGCATCCAGCATAGTTGTTACTGGTCGCCCGTGAAGGAGGCTGAATGGTGTCATGCGAGTGGTGTCTTGGCGGGCCGTATTGTAGGCGAACGTAACGTAGGGAAGTATTTCGTCCCAATTCTTGTGGTTTACGTCGACGTACATGCAAAGCATGTCTGCGAGGGTCTTATTGAGGCGTTCCGTCAACCCATTGGTTTGAGGGTGATAGGCAGTAGTTTTACGGTGACTGGTACCACTGAGGCGAAGAACGATTTCCAAAAGTTCGGCCGTAAATGTAGTTCCTCGGTCAGTTATAATAAGTGCCGGAGCGCCATGCCTCAGGACAATGTTCTCAACGAAGAACCTAGCTGCTTCGGCGGCGGTACCCCTTGGCAGAGCCTTGGTCTCCGCGTAGCGGGTCAGATAATCAGTGGCGACAATTATCCATTTATTCCCGGCTGTAGACGTCGGAAATGGTCCCAGGAGGTCCATGCCAATTTGCTTAAAAGGTGTCGCTGGCACTTGAAGAGGGTGGAGTAGGCCAGCTGGTTTTACAGGGGGTGATTTACGGCGCTGGCAGTCAATGCACGTACGTACATAGCGTTTCACTGTCGCCGGCAGTTTTGGCCAGTAGTATCCGTGCTGTACTCTAGCCAACGTGCGGGTGTAGCCTAGGTGACCGGCGGTTGGCTCGTCGTGGCACGCTTGCAAAACTTCAGTGCGGAGAACCGATGGGACGACGAGCAGAAGACTGTTTCCCCCAGGACGGAAGTTCTTCTTGTAAAGGACGTTGTTGCGAATAAAAAATGAAGAGATTACTCGGGCGAAAATCTTCGGCACAACCGTAGTTCGCTTCTCCAAGAAATCAATAAGAGGGAGCAATTCCTGATCCTCTCGCTGCTGTTGGGAAAGCGTTGCGTCATCTATGACACCTAAAAACGCAGTGTCTTCATCGGTCATAGTGGAAGGTTCGACCGGCGCTCGCGAAAGGCAATCTGCATCTGTGTGCTTCTTTCCAGATTTGTAAATAACTGCCATGTCAAATTCTTGCAATCGAAGGCTCCAACGCGCGAGTCTCCCTGAAGGGTCCTTTAAGTTCGTCAGCCAACAGAGAGAGTGATGGTCGCTGACGACTTGAAAGGGGCGAGCGTACAAATAAGGGCGGAATTTCATAACCGCCCATACCACTGCAAGACATTCTTTTTCGGTTGCCGAGTAGTTCGCTTCTGCTTTAGATAGGGTCCTGCTGGCGTAAGCAATTACCTTTTCCACACCATCCTGGCGCTGCACTAACACAGCACCTAAGCCCACGTTGCTGGCATCCGTATGAAGCAGTGTAGGGGCGTCGTCATCAAAGTGCGCCAGGACAGGTGGTGTCTGTAGACGCCTCCTCAGCTCATTGAAAGCTTGTTGCTGTTCTTCACCCCAGCGAAAGACAGCGTTGTCACGAGTCAGTGAAGTTAATGGCCAGGCTATTCGTGAGAAGCCAGCGATAAACCGACGGTAATAGGCGCAAAGACCCAAGAAGCGCCGCAATGTCTTTTTGTCCGTAGGTGTTGGGAACTTGGCGACTGCGGAGAGCTTTTCAGGATCCGGCCGAACACCTTCTTGGCTGACGACGTGGCCTAAGAACTGCAGCTCCTCGTAACCGAAGTGGCACTTCTCGGGTTTTAATGTGAGGCCCGCAGATTGTATGGCCTGAAACACAGCTAGCAAACGGAGTAGATGCTCTTCAAATGTAGCCGAAAACACTATCACGTCGTCAAGATACACCAAGCATGTTTGCCACTTAAGTCCCGAAAGCACAGTGTCCATCAGTCTCTGAAATGTTGCTGGCGCCGAGCATAAACCGAACGGGAGGACTTTAAACTCATACAATCCGTCGGGAGTGATGAATGCTGTCTTCTCCCGATCCCTCTCATCCACTTCGATTTGCCAATATCCACTTTTCAAGTCCATCGACGAGAAGTAACGTGCATTTCGTAGGCGATCCAAGGAGTCGTCGATGCGAGGGAGAGGGTACACGTCTTTTTTGGTCACTTGGTTGAGCTTGCGATAGTCTATGCAAAATCGTAAGCTGCCGTCTTTCTTTTTAACAAGTACCACGGGGGAAGCCCAGGGACTCTGTGACGGCTGGATAACATCGTCTCTAAGCATTTCGGCCACCTGGCGCTGAATGGCTTCACGTTCTCTCGGAGCCACACGGTAAGGATTTTGTCGAATCGGGCGAATCGAGTCATCCGTGATAATTCGATGTTTTGTCAAAGGTGTTTGGCCGATCCGCGATTCTGAAGCAAAACAGTCTCGAAATTGATCTATGAGATCCAAAAGGCGGTCCCGCTCTGAAGAAGACAGATTTGGGCTCACATCAACGATGGTTACGGGTGTCTTGCACACTGATCCTCTCTGTTGCAGTAAGCAACAGTGCTGCGCATTTGGGAGGCTGTCGAAAAAGGCCACAGTTGTGCCTTTCGGAATTTGCTGACGCTCGTCGCTGAAGTTTGTCAGCAGCAGTTCGGTATGCCCATTGTTCAAGTTGACCAGCCCTCGAGCTATAGAAACACCTCGGCTGAGTACCAGGGTAACTGCCCGTTCGGCGACGCCATCGCCTGTATGCGCCACGTAGCATTTCACTTCAACAAGAGAACATGATCTCGGAGGTAATGTCACCGTCTCATTGGCGACGCGTAAGGGCAATAGTGGTACTTGCGCATAACCAAGGTCTTCATGGTTATTGGTGAAGGCAACGATGCTGTCACGGATGCTGATTACAGCCCCATGAAGACGCAGAAAGTCCATGCCCAAGATGAGGTCTTTGCAGCAGTCAGGGAGAATAATGAAGCTGCCAACAAACACCGCGTTTCCTATTCCTATCCGGGCAGTGCATTTCCCTGTCGGTGCCAGTAGCTGACCCCCAGCACTTCTTATTACTGGCCCAGTCCATTCAGTTTTTACTTTGCGCAGGGTGTCGGCCAGTTTCTGGCTAATAATTGAAAAATCTGCCCCGGTATCCACCAGAGCATGTACCGCCAGCCCATCAATGGAAACGGCGAGGTCAGCGCTAACAAAATTATCTGGGTTGATCGTCCCTTTCGGCATTTGCGGCGGAAGCGCGGCAAGGTCGGCGCTGTTAGCTTCGTCGTCATGGCTGATCATCTGGTACGGCATTTTCGGCGGTAGTGCGGAAATGTCAATGTTAGCGGCGGCGTCAGAAGCCCGGGTTGTCGGCAGTTGCGGCGGTGGTGAGGGTTTCGACACTTTTAGACTGGTTTCAACCTCCCCTCGCGAGGTTGCAGCTCTTAGTTTCCCCGGTGAGGGCTAGGAGACCGCCGTCCGCTAACGCCAGTAGTGTTGCGACGCGTCGGCGAATAACGCTGTGGCGATGGGGAGGAGCGGCGGCGGAAGCCCGGGGATTCGGTTTCCCTGCTGACCGGAGGGTCGTCGTCGATTTGGGCAGAATCAGTGTCGAAGCGGCGGCGAGCAGAAGCAAGCGGAAAGGACTGCCCCTCTTCGCGGTGGCGGCAGTACCGATACACATGGCCAGGTTGTCCGCAGTAGAAACAAAGTGGTCGGCTGTCATAACTGCGCCACCTGTCAGTTCGGCGCAGTTGAGAGCGCCTGGGAGGCGCCCACTGAGGCCCCTGGAGGAACCGAATCTCCTGACGGTTCGGTGAGCTCGGTGGGGCGTGGTCTGGAGGTGGGCGACGAAGGACCGCAGCATAGCTCTCGGGCTGCGGCTCGAGGTAAGCTGCAGGAATGTTGGCCGTGCAGCTGATCGGTTTTGGAGCGTGGTATGGTTCGGAAAGGGGTGCCGCGTTGTGGACTGGATGAGACTCGTTGCATGGTGTAGACGGTGATAGGGCGTATCGAATTTCATTCCTCACTGTTTCCATGAGGGCCCCTGACGACTGAGCCTTCGTAGTCGTAATTCGCTGCAGCTCCTCAAGGACAATGCCTCTAATGATGTCTCGAAGAGTGGTCGTATCTGTTGCAGTCAGCGCCGCCGCAGTCGTCGGGGCACAGTTGACCGGTCGGTTGTACTGGCGGCACCGGTCTTGGAGGGCTCGTTCGATAGCCGTAGCGTCCTTAACGAACTCACTCACGGTTTTAGGGGGGTTGCGGACCAAGCCGGCAAACACCTGTTCTTTGACGCCATGCATGAGATGCCGTAGCTTCTTTGGTTCACTCATATCAGGGTCGGCACGGCGAAAAAGGCGAGCCATGTCTTCCGCAAACATAGCCACGCTCTCATTTGGCTTCTGGATGCGCACTTCAAGCAGGCGCAGCGCATTGTCCCGTCGGTCAGTTCTCGCGAAAGTGTCGACCAGCTGGCAGCGGAAGTCATCCCATGTGGATAAGCTGGCCTCATGGTTTTCAAACCACGTTCTAGCATTATCCTGAAGGGCAAAATAAACATTACAAAGCTTCTGGTCTGCGCTCCACTGGTTGATCTTTGACACTCGCTCAAACTGGTCGAGCCAGTCTTCCACATCTTCAAACGCTTCCCCGCGAAAGCACTCTGGCACCTTGGTGTTCTGTAGAGTCACCGGTGTAGGATTGGTATGTGCCATGGCTTGAGAGGTCTTAGGAACTTGGGCGTTTGAGGAGTCGTTCGGCAGATGAGTGTACTCCGGCGCTAGGCCTAGAAGGCGGCGGCTAGCACGATGGACAGGCGTGTCGATGTTTGGGATCCGCTGTGGACTGCCGGAAGGAGTCCTATGCATACCCAGCACCTCCACCAGTGTCACGTCTCGGTAGAAGACCAAGGAGAACCTAGCGATAGATGGTTTGAATGGTCGACCAGAACAAGTCTTGTGTTCAAGCTTCTTTCACTTCCAGGCTCGCGCTTGTCGTCATCTTTTGCGTCGTCTTCTATGCGGCAATATATACAGTCATGGTACTGGGCACAACAATACCGACACGGGAGCCGAAAGTTACTGGCTTCACGCGACTGTCTTCGCACAGCGACGGTCATAGAGACCCGCCACGTCCACTCCAGGCGCGCACCACTGCATGCGACGACTCTCGCGACGGTCTCGACGGGTATCGCCCGACCACCGGCCGAGCGCCTTCTTTTAAGCGGGCCAGAAAGCAGTTTGACTTCAGACTATGCAATCCGGGCACTGTAGTGGCTGCGGACCAAGGAGCTCAATAACGAGCGCACTGGGTTCCCGCCGCGGTGCGAGGAGGAGGGAAAGGAGAGTGCGCCTGCGTGGCGCCGGCAGTCGTCGTGGCGCCAGAATGCCTGGCATCTGCTCGGGCGAGCCCAGGCATGTTAGACGCCGAGACGTCTAAGTGCGCCGGTGCCATGCAGAGCAGCACCGAGCTTGTGTGGGGCGTCAGGCGCTCGCCCACACCCGCTCTACTATAGGAACCGCTCGCCGCAGGAGCCGCGGCTAGAAGCACAATCATAACACGATCGTTCGCGCTAATCCTGCGGTCGCTACCGACAAGAACATTCCTACAACAAGAACGTTTTTCTCATTAGAAACTGGGCCTTGGTCGGTCAGCTATAGAATCGTCTTCTCTCCTTGGCTGCTGGTAGAACGAAAGGAAAAAGATGGTTTGCACGGTATGAAAAAGAACTGAGCAAGGGTAAATGGGGTACGCCTCAGTTCGCAGATGAGCCAACGTTTAGACAAGTGGACTTGTCTCCATCCACTTGTCGAAACGTGGGCTCATCTGCGAACTGAGGCGCACCCCATTTACCCTTGTTCAGTTCTTTTTCATACCCTTTGGCTGCTGTCACTCCAGATTATTCGGCTGACGTGAGTTCATTTTTCTTCGCGAGTGTTCGATTAGAGCACATAAGGTCAGTTTTAGTGGCATCTCGAACATCCCTCAGAGCATGTACATACGCCAGAGGCTCAAAAGTGTACGAATGAGATCTCTTCGGCACTTTGTTCTTCCTCATTTCTCGTCGTACAAAACGTGGTCTCAAATATATCAATTTCGATAAATCTTCGTTAAGTGCCACGCAGCTCAGAGACGATTAGAGCGTTAAGCGGACTCTAGCGCTACGAAGTCCGTCCAGCGTTTTAGCCGAGAAGACTCACGGCCAACAGAGCGGTAACGCCGACTTGAAAGAACCTCACTGTAAAATTTGCCTCACAATGAAGGTTGATATAAGCGCCAGCTCGCTAAGTAGGAGCTCTTTAGGCTACGTACAGTTACGCGCCTCTCACTGCGACTGAACGCCTTGTCTCCGTCTGCGCTGAGATAGACACCGCTACGCACTCTCCACATTGTCTGCCCACCCAGCGCTTTCGTTCCTCAGTCTCCTCAGAGATCCCAGAACAGTGACGCTTTTCTTAGCGAAAATTACACTATACCAGTTGAAACGCATTTCGGGAAGCCGGGCGTAAGCCCTTAGTGCGCATGCGCCGCTACCACGGCTACCATTTGGGCCGTTCCACTAGTGTTCACCGCTGCCCTCGTTACAGAGAGGACGAGAAGGAGGGTATAAGCGTCCCAGAAGATGCGCGCGCTGGCGGCGAAAGGAGGAGAAGGGTATTTTCGACACACCACGTGCACGCGCCGCCGCGGACAGCTGACCGAGTGAATCAGAAAAGCGTATGCCGGCATCGCATGCACAGGGCATGAAGGGGGATTCGGCCTAGAACGCCTGTTTCCTTCGCCAGTTTCCTCCGCGCAGTGGATAAGCTAGGTGACCGACTAAAGCTCCGCATTACCCGAGTTTGAACCCGGCCGCCGGCGGCTGCGTTTCGATGGAGGCGAAACGGAGAAGCATCCGTGTGCTGTGCGATATCCGTGCACATTACAGAACCCCTGTTCGTCGAAATTACTGTGCAGCCCTGCACTACGGCACGTCTTTCTCCCTTTCCGGTTTCACTCCCATCTTCTTCTATTGCCTTAAAGCGCTGTCAGGTGTCCAAAGAATAAGGGCGATAGATACTACGCCTTCCCTTTCCTGTCAATCATTTATTGTATTAGAACGCCGATGAACTTTGATGCGTTCAACGGAACGCTGGGTTTGTTAGATGATAGCTCGCTCTCCCACAGCCGAAGCTTTAGCCCGCTGTGGTGTTGCAGTCGTTACGGCGCTTGACTGCTGTGTCCACAGATGCATAACCGCATCCCGGACACGATGGCCCCCTTTCCATTGAGGCAAAAAGCAAGGCGCCCGTGTGCTGTGCGATGTCAGTGCAAGTTAAAGAACCCCAGGTTGTCGTATTGTACGGGCGCCTTGCTTTTACGGGCGTTTAGAGCGCGAAATAATACTTCAGGCGCACCACGTGAACGATTCACATCCCGGCGCCGCTGGGATGTGGTCGTGCCGTCGGAATGACTTCGTAGTCAAGTTGTCCTATGCGGCGAATGACTTTGTATGGCCCAAAGTATCGGCGCAGTAACTTTTCACTTAGTCCACGACGGCGAATTGACGTCCATACCCACACTTGGTCTCCTGGCTTGTACTCTGCGTGGCATCGTCTTAAGTTGTATATGCTGCCGTGCGAATCGTCGGGCTTCCTCTGTACGCTGCAGGTAGGCGGCGACGGCTAGGTTGTCTTCTTTTGTCCGGTGCGGCAGTATCGCGTCAAGCGTCGTTATGGGCCGTACACAAGCTTGAACGGGGTCGCTCTGGTTGTCTCCTGGATGGCCGTGTTATACTCGAAGGTCACGTACTTCAAGATGGCGTCCCAGGTCTTCTGTTTGGTGTCGACGCACATGGCAAGCGTGTCCGCTAAAGTTTTATTCAGACTTTCCGTGAGTCAGTTCATCAAGTGGCATGCGGTCGTCCTCTAGTAGCTTGTCTGGCTTTACTTCAAGATGGCTTGAGTGAGTTCCGCTGTAAATGCGTTTCCTCTGTCCGTGATGATCAAGTCCGTTATACCTAGTGGCACGGGCAGAGGGATATTAGTTTTTATTACTTTTGGGTAGCCTCACCATAATATATGTCCATGATGATCACTTCAGGAGCGCAGTGTCGCAAGAGAATTTGTTCGACAAAAAACGTAACAATTTCTGGTTCTGTATACCGTTAGCAGAGCTTTCGCTTCGGCGTACCGGGTCATGTAATCGGTTGCCACGATGGATGACCCATTTGTTCCGCGCAGATGAAGTTGGGAAGAGGCTGAGGAACTCCATCCCAATTTGTTGAAAGGGCTTAATCGGGGACGATATCGGGTTCACTAGACCAGCTGGTCTGATTGGGTGCATGTAGCGTCGCCGACACCCACTGCACGTATTCACATAATGAGCAACGTCGGCAGGAATTCTTGGCCAGTAATATTTCTCCTGTATCCTGTGCAACGTGCGCTCAAACCCGAGATGCCCTGCTGTCGACTCATTGTGCAGCGCCTACAGACACTCAGCAGTCTGAGGTTTTTGGGCACAAGAAGAAGCTGCAGTGTTCTGTTGGTTGCGAAGTTCTTCACAACGACGTTATCATTTGAGGTGAATGACGATAAATAACGCCTGAACACCGCAGGAAGAGAAGCGATCATTCCTTCGAAGTAACCAGCTAAGTCTTTCAACTCAGGGTCTGAGCGCTACTGCTGGGCAAAACTGCTGGCGTTTACTGGTCCCAAGAAAGCGTCTTCGTCGTCGTCTTTCGGCGGCGCGTCAACGGGGGCTTGTAACAATCACACTGGATCGGAACACTTTCAACTAGCCTCATAGACGACTATGATGTCGAATTCTTGAAGACGCAGGCTCCATCGCCTAATGCGGCCGGATGGATCCTTTAAGTTGGCGAGCCAGAACAAAGCATGGTGATCGTTCACAACCCTCAATGGTCGTCCGTACAAATGGGGGCGGAAATTTGATGGGGCCCAAATGATGGCAAGACATCTTTTATTTGTCGCAGAATAGTTGAATTCAACTTCCGACAAGGAACGGCGAGCGTACGCGATACCTTTTCCTGTCCGGCAATTTTCTGAACCAGAACAGCGCCCAGGCCAACGATGCTTGCGTCGGTATAATTTTTTCGGTGGAGGCGAAAAGCAAAAAGCGCCCGTGTGCTGTGCGATGTCAGTGCACGTTAAAGAACCCCAGGTGGTCGAAATTTCCGGAGTCCTCCACTACGGCGTCTCTCATAGCCTGAGTTGCTTTGGGACGTTAAACCCCACAAACCAACCAACCAACCAATTTTCTGTCTCCTCATTTTCTTCGAAATGCCTGAGTACAAGAGGTGAGTGTAAGCGGCCATAAAGTTCCTTAAAGCATCATAAGGCGGCGCTTCCCATTTAAAAGGCAAGTCAGCCTTTGTAGGCTGCGTCAACGGTTCGGCGATGCGCGAGTAGTTGATGGCAAATCACCGATAATAAGCGCATAGCCGAAGGAATCTGCGTAAAGCTTTCTTGTCGGCAGGCGGTGTAAACTGTGCGATTGCAGCTGTTTTCTCCGGGTCTGGGCGAACACCGCCCTTTTTAATGATGTGATCTGGGAACCACAGTTCCTCGCAGGCAAACTGGCATTTCTCTGGTTTCAATGCTATCCCTGATGATGCAATTAATTTCAGCACTGTACGAACCCTTTTCAGTTGGTCTTCAAAGGCTGAACAGATCGGGTTGGGGCCAACATTTCGGTTCATGGCCCTTTTTCCAAAGCATTTCACCTCAGAAGAGCCGAGCACCAGGCCAGGGGAAATCTTGTACCCATTGCAAACCGGTGGGTACCCGGCGGCACTAGGGATCGAACCCTGTACCTCCCGAATGCGTGGCGGATGCTCTACAACAAGGCCACCGCTTCGGCATCACAACGACATCATTCAAGTATTTCAGACAAACCTGCCAATTCAAGCTCCCCAAAACGGTATCCATTACCCGCTGGAATGTCGCTGGTGCAGAGTAGAGGCCGAATGGTACTATCGTGAATTCTAAGAGGCCGTCTGGTGTGATAAACGCGGTCTTGTCGCGGTCTCTTTCGTCGATCTCAATTTGCCAGTACCCGCTCTTTAGGTCCATCGACGAGAAGTACTTGGCGTTGCAGAGCCGATTCAGTGTGTCGTTGATGCGGGAGAGAGGGTAGGCATCGTTTTCATTATGCTATTCAAGCGGCGGTTGTTGTTGTTCTCCTCTAATCTGATGGCACATTCCCACACAGGGGGATCGGCCAAGAATTGGGGTGCAGAGATATTAGATTCTGAGATGTATAACTTCATCGCAAAAATAAACAGAAATAAATGCTAGGGAATAGAGAAGAAAATGTAAATATGAAAGACCAAAATAAAAAAGAGTAAATACTAACGCACGCAGTAGGAGAATACTAAGATTTATATGTACAGATTAAAAATTCAAAGCATATTAGCAAAGTAGACGTTTTGTTTCTATTAAGAAGATTTGAATGGCGTTAAAAACAAGCCTGTGGCTGTACCCAAGCATGGTGGCACCGAACGATAATAAAGTTTGGCTGCTCAAATTAATACCCAGCTGTTGTAACGGCTTCTCTAAATACCGTTTCTCTAAATCGGCGGTAATCGGCGCAAAAACGAAGTGTTCCGTATTTTTTCTTCCCCAGAATGACGGGAGCCGCCCTCGGGCTGTTCTTTGGCTGGATGACGTCTCCACAAAGAATTTTAACTGCTTGCTGGCGTATGGTTTCTAAGTAAACATATGTCTGTAATGCTCTCAGCGTCGATGCTTGGTTTGTCCCTTATTTTAGAACTAATTATAAGCTTAAAGCACTAAAACACAATCTTCCTCACATAATCAACAAATATAGATACACTGAAAATTTCAAATTCAAAGAATTGCGGAAATATTTTGTTGACCTGTGAGACTTTTGTATTTTTGTTACTTCTGATCTTGTAGGTGCGCACTGATGTACAGAGCAAATTTTATGCATTTCAATTTAACATTTTTATTGTGTCGGACTATTTGATGTGTCTATTTTGCTTCCTATGAATGTACAGTCTTCGTCAAAAGTGTAGAGCCCAGGAGGTCTGCTTCTGAGCCCCTTCGTGCGGCTTGTAAGGCATTTCCAGTGCTGCAAATATGTTGATGGTAAGATTTTTTTGTCCTAACCTGCCCGATAGGAGGGATCTCCAGTAATACTAAATCAGCGCTATTACATGGCACAGAAGCAGGCCCTCTGGGCTCCACACTTTTGACAAAGGCTGTACGCTGTTTTAACTGTGCAGTAGAAAACAGTCAGCATGTCTGGGTGATTTTTCTCTTTACACATACTTCTAATCATTGTAGTAGGTTCCTAGTTTATATTAAATAATTGCATTCATCGAGTGTAATAATTTTATGTAAATTTTATGTGTATTTTCCTGTCTTTTTTACATGCATCATTCTCATGTAGTAATTCTCTTACATTTCGGTGTCACTGCTTTGTAACACTTTGTAACGGTTCTCCGGGCGCCATCAAACTGCAAAAGCGGCTTCTTGACATGAGATTCCTCCAGTTGTACTGATGGAATAAATAAATAACGTAATTCAGCTCCCTCGCTATCTTTCTTGGGAGGATAAAATGTAAGTGGGTAACATGTGACCTCTTATTTTGTACCTGGGCAAAACTCGCTCAACACTCATTTTTACTGGTGCCGTGAGCCATGCGCTCTTTGTTAGAACACCTCGCGCGTTTAATATCAGTACGCTGCTCTTCTAGTTACAAAACACGTGCTATTCTCCTGTTAGGAGTACTGTTAAAGTAAGATGGGGTGTGGTACTCAAAAAATTGATGTGGTTTTTCTCAAGATTCGGTAGTCTACGGCTGTGAAGCTCCATTGAGCCCGAGGAGAGAGAAAATCTAGAGGATATTTCCCTCCGTTTCAGTCCTCCTATTGCAACATGAATAACGAATCGAATCCGCCATTGACGCATTTGCACCAGCTTCCTAACGCACACGAGTACTGTCTTGACGATTGTAACGTAAAACCGAATGCGGGAAGATTGAGTAAGGAGTATACCTGCCTCAAACATATTAGGCAATGTAGCGAATGCATGATGCATACGTAAATGTGCCCAAACATATGATCCCTAAGAATGCATGAAAAAATTGTTCTTGTTGGACTGAACCTCCCGCTAAACTCGACCACGCCGCGGCAAAGGGCTTCAGCAAGGTAGGGAATTCAGGTTACGAAAATGATTTTGTGCGGCACTTCAAGGTTGCATCCAGCGTTATTTTAAACGCGCTACTGATGTTACCATTATCGCAAGAGCCTACGCTTGTCGTAATCTTTAAACTTTTTAAAGTACAATACACCTTATTTTCATCTGTCGGTTCGAAAACAGAGATTGAGAAACACTATCGCCCACAAATTTAAATAAATCACGGATGAGATATCGACTCCTGATTGTAGTAACAAAATCGTTAAAAGCATTGTCCAAAGAATTCCCATTTAGGTCAAAATCATCCTCTGTTAAGCTTTTCATGTTATTTGGGTGAGTAATTCTATTTAAAAGTTTATTAAGGCGCCTCCATTTTCTTTAGGATTATTAAATAGTTTCTTGTCAAAGAGGTTATTGTGGGAAGTAGTCCTAGCTGTCCTGATTTCTTTGTTCAAAAAATTCTGAAATGCTTTAAAGCGGACCAGTAGTGCGGAATCCTTAGCGCTGGACGATTATGCGAACATTCTTTGCTTCTTTACAAGTCGCAGAAGTGATAGGGACATCCATGGCTTGCGAGCGTTTTTTGAAACTTTTGCTTCAACAGTAGGAAAACATTCATGATAGACTGGTAAAAAAATCCCCAAGAAAGCTCTAGGCAACATCCGAGTAGGTGCTTAAAAAAAAAAAAAAAAAGAAGTTTCCAGTTTGCTTGCAGTATACGACACCTAAACGTTTCAGGGTTTTTGTGTGAACTAAGCTGCCGATGGGGATTAAAGGTCAGTGCTATGCGGGATTTGGAATAAATTCGCAGGAAAACAGGTTGACGACCTCCGCCTTGAGACACTTTGATAGAGTAACAAGCAGCGCCAAGATGAGGATGCATCTATAAAATTTTTATGTTTTATTTGAGAGTTCTCCTCTATCGTGCGCTATAGCCTCTCCAGCAGTGTGCCCATATAGAGCGGCAGAGTGGGTTCCGAGCGGCAAGTCTTCAGTGCTTCTGTCAGAGTCAGCTTAGCCAAGAGCCACGTGATATCAGCAAGCCGCCTGCGAGAACAGGTGGTATTAAGACAACAGCGCGACCAGTGAATTATGGCAAGCGCGAATATGCTAAGAAATAAAGCACAATGCACAGGGGTGTATAGCGCAGGTTTGTTTTTTAATTCAACAACACAATGCAAAGCAAAAAGAAAACAACTAATGACTTCACCGATTTTTAGGAATAAGCAATTTATGTCTGCCTGATGTACGCTTTTTTTTTTTTTTTTTTTTTTTTGTGCACACTGCTAGAAACACGTTTACCCCCTCCTCCAAAGATATTGATATTATAAGCAGATTTCTTTTTTAAGCCAAGAAAGCGACATGCTTGCCGTTGGCAAGGACGTACAGTACAAGGGCGTACATTGCCAAATAAATGGCGCCGGCTTTCAATATCGACACACCCGTCAGGACGACACAACGGCGTCAGGTCGTGTCAGTGCACAATGGATCTATTACGATGAACAGCTCGCAAGGTGGACTCAAAATATTCTTCAGCGCTGTGTGAATATTATTACCATGCCTTAAAAATACCTCAATTAAACTTACTTTCGTATCGGCGCAAAATATACGTTTCTGTTTTCCTCTTTGGTAGCAGTAAGCTCTCTGGCTCAAAGCCGTGCTTCGAAAGCTGGGAGTTTTATACCGCAGGAAGGTTCTCTTATAGCTCGCTTCTGGCAGCGGACTTTGGGACTTAACGATGGTCGATTCTAACCAGAGTTAGAATCGGCCACTTCTAACCAGTCAGGGAGCAAAAATATAAAAATAAAGAAGAAACAAGGAACACAAACTTCCAGCCGTTACACGCTTACAAGCCTTTACACGCTTACAAAAGCTAGCCGCATGTAACGTTCATGTCTTAGGGCTGGCCCGAGGCATGAGTCACGAAAAGCCCTCTACAAAGGCTTTTCTTACAGAACTCGCCATTTTAGAGTTAATTATGAATAAATATTTAGAACTAAGGAAATATTAGAAAAATGCGGTACATGATCGATAGTAAACGGGAGAAAGGTAGCTTGAGCTATACTCGTGGTCGCCACCTCGAAGCTGCTGTACGAAGAAGCGGGGAGGTGGCGGCCCGGGCACCTCTACTTCGGGACAAGGAAAAGTGGCCGGTGCGCTCATCCACCGCGAAGAGGGCTTGACAAACGGGCTCAGGCCGAGCATTATTTCCGATTCAGTTCCCAGGCTAGATAAGGGGATGGCCAAGAGATCCAATTGTCCGAGTTGACTCTGAGAAAAAAAATATATTGTTACTGAGACTTCAACGAGGCGTTTGGAGTGCAAGATGTGGCACGCGATGTTTCCAACACATCTTTCGTTTTTACCATTTCCACAGGAGTGCGTGAACTCTACTCAAAGGTGGATGCTGCTTCGATGATATTCAGGTGCAATATAGGAGTTTAGTACTAATGATATAAACGGAACACTGTAAGATACTTTTCAGCGCGTGCCTTTCTATAGGCCCCAGGTAGCGCAGTTAACCGGCCCGATATTTTAACTGCGCTGACAAAACACGGCCCAAGGGCGGCACATTGTTGCCAGTGTGTTTCTGATAATGGTCATGCCATACTATAAGCTTATTACAACGGGCCAGGTATGACATTGCTTGCTAACATTGATACTATGTCTGGAACACAGTGATAAATATTGTCCTGGAATACGTGTGGCTCATCAATATTTCGCATATGCTTGTATGAGCTTGGAAACATCGTTCATCAGATCGATCGGTCTCCAACATTTCATATAAGTTCGTATGCTGGCAAATATTGTTCGCTCATTAAGATCACGCTGCCAACATAAGGTACTGCATCTTGTAAAATATTGATCAACATTACCTGGTTATTTAGCTAGACTGCTAGTGAGCATTGGTCAACATTTTCCCCTTAGACTGTCAACACCTCAAGTATTTTGGCATGCACTTCTTGACAACACTGTTCCGTTGGATTCAGACATGACTTTTAAGAATGAGACCTTCCTCTACGATCCTCGGTGTTCATAATTAGTCTTCATTACTTTTAGGTGCGCACATTGAACTTGCTCGTGTGTGTAAGTTATGAAACGAGGTGTACACAAATTGCAGAAATAATCCTTGTCTGCCTTATCTGATAGCGGTTCATGAACATTCAGGCAACATTGGCTGCCGGGCGTTGTTATATTATAAAACTAGAGGCAGTCGCATTCCTAAGCTACTCCATTCGATTGCATCCTCAGTGAACGTGCGGTTTTCGAGACATACGCCCCGAACCTTACCATTATATTCATGCGAATACGGATGTATGACAGAGACAGTCCATGAAAAACATCCTTGACGTGGTTAGCTTTTGATCCGAACGTCTCTTCCAGTTCGGCATCCAAAAGCGAAAGTTAGAGACCTGCCTAGTATGCCAATGGCACATGCAGCGTCATGAAACATCCCGCCGCAGCTGAAGCCGTTTAGGCGGCCATCGTGACGTTTACACATGAATACGAGAACTGAAATTGAATTTTTTTGTATAGAGCTGGATCTCTGGTAGCACACGTGTTCTAGAAATGTTCTACAAATTGGAGCTGCCTAGAAATATGACCGTCTCCAAGTTGACAAACTAATAATATAAGAGGCTAAATATTAAATTACTGCATCGTATTTAAATAGGGGGCTGACAACAGTAATTAGTATTTTTTCTCTGTCCGCATAGCGTACTTGCGAAGCAGCTTTGATGTACTTGTGATTATTTATTGCTAAAAATCTACAAACTGTGTAAATGAGCCACGCCAAACTGTTTTACTGACTGATTTGTATATTTTTCCATGCCGACAAACCACAGCAGCTTTCATTTGATGACGCACTTTACAAGAGTAGCCCTGGAACACACACACAAAAAATAACACAATGGATTAGTTTAAAACAGAAGGAAGGATGACAATGGGAAACCGGCATTAATAAAGACTGAGACCATCATTGCACACAATAGAAAATTTATGACAACAAATCAGGTAGAAAATATTCCTATCTACGTGCTTTATGGAGAAAGAGAACACGTTGGCGTGATTAGCGCGGTCAGTTCGTATCGAACAAGCTCACACGTGACGTTACTCTGATGAAATTTACCAGTGTGGCATTTCAGCTGCATCTCATAAAGAGAAGCGACGCCCCAGTTTTCTCTGGCCACATTTGGTTGTGCGCTCTCCCGCTTTTCTTTTTTCTTTAGCTTGCAAGAAATGCAGATTACAAATATTGCTAGCTATATCCATATACCTGGGCAGGACACCTTATCAAAATACAGTAGATGTGTTTCTATTCAGAGGCGTCTTTTTCTTTTTTTATTATTGCACACTGCTTTAGCCAAGAGCGCAGATAAAAATGAGCCCTTTCACGAAAACTATGTGAGAGAATTTTATTCTCGTTACTCTTTAGCAGATAGATGTATGTGTAATGAAAAGGCAAAGCACACTGAGCAGTTCTCTAGCCCATTCCTTTATATTAAGCCTCACAAGTTCGCGGAAGTTATATCTGAGAGCAAATTTTTAATTTAACTGAATGCGCTCTACAGTCCTAACATAACGATTTTTTTATTCGCAAGAACAGTTGAACCAAGAACCTTGCTCGGTTCCGGGCGCTCTGTGCTGGTCATCTCCAGTAGAAGCTATACCCCAGGACGCATGCACTTGAAAGCGACACGAAAATCTTGTCGCGAATTCTTAGAAAGGAGTGGGTGCACACAATGCACTTGCCTCCAACAAGCAATGCCCAACTCCTTTTCTGCCGCCTCCTCCCCCCCCCCTCCCCACCCCCGCTCCTTATCTATACTTCGTTTCACAAGATACTTGCAGCACTGTGAAAGGCAGAGGAGCCCTTGCAATTGTGCTCCTAAGTGCCTCTCGCCCATGGGCAGTATAATAGGGAATTGTGCTCCTACTGTCACCCTCATAAATTTGAGGGCGAGAGGTGCGTAGGAGCACAACTGCTTACTGTAGTGCGCGTGATCCTGATTAGACCGGGTGCCTCTGCTTTTTGCACTGCTTCAAACATCTTGTGAGACGAAGTATACCCCCAAGTTGTTGTATGTTGAAGCAATGAAGACACCTGACAGCAGTACTGGATGTCTTTCCAGGCACCATATATGGCTCCCCGAAACTCCCCCGCTTTGTCCATGTTACTGTTCATGGACCGCGCTTGCGGTGGTGGTGGTAGTGGTTGATTTATTTATTTATTTTTATAATAATCAAAAAGAAGGAAAAGAGTAATGCCGGCCGCGGCAACTGCTATCTAAAAAACTGAAGCACTTGAGCTGCGGCTGGCGAGAAGGAAAAGGGGATAGGGAGAGGATAGCGAGGGGAAGTAGAGAGGGGAGCGATAGGAAGAAAGGGCAAGGGGAGCTTTGTACTTTATTTACAAAATGCAGACGGTCAACGAGTTCGCATCGCTCGCGCGCAAGTGCCCGAGCACTGTCCACAAATGCCTGCGCGCGAGCGGCCACTGCAATTGTTTACAAATTATATATATATATATATATATATATATATATATATATATATATATATATATATATATATATATATATATAATACCATTGATGTATATATATAGTCGCGCGCACGTAGCGTCCTGTCGCAGACAGATCGCGCGCGCGACACAATGCACCAGCTGCCGGGATGGGGCGCCCGGCAGCATACGTCCAAGGTAGCACACACGGAGCGTTCAGGTCACGCACGCACTACCTGGCTAAGAGCAAGCGAGGCTTCAAGCCTGCCCGCTCGATGAACGCACAGAGGCTCACCATTGCCCTGTCACGGGTGCGCGCACTGCCTCGCGGCCACAGGAGCGTCTCGATGTTGTCCGGGATGATTCCGAGAGCCCTATAAGCCGAGAGCATCTCGCGACGTGGCTCTGCGGATGCGGTACAGCGAAGCAGCATGTGCTCCAATGTCTACACTGCAACGCAATCACAACACACGTCGCTCGACGAAAGTCCGTGGCGCACCCGTCTTATCCCGGGCCACACGCAGCCGACGCGCACTCGGATGAGCATTGCACGCTGTAGGCGCGACAATGAGCGCGCGCCGACAGCAGGGATGCGCTCTCCTGGCTCGATGCGTGGGTCCGGGTGTTGCTGACGGAGGTGGTCATAGATTACCGCGCGCACGTCCTCCAAAGCGAGAAGTTCGTCGCTGGGAGGGAGTTTATGTGCGGCGGTGGCGAGTTCATCGGCTTGCTCATTGCCGTGTATGCCGCAGTGGCCGGGCACCCACTGCGCTCGAATGCTGCACTTTCGCTCTGCGAGGTGCTCGAGGCGCTCGCGTATCACGCACAGCAGCGGTGTGCCACGGCCGGGAGTCTGCAGGCGGCTGAGGGCGGCGCGGGAGTCACACAGGAGTTCCGAAGGCGCTGCAGGAGTTCGCCGCCGTCTGGTGCGCGGTGAAGGCGGTCGATGTGGTGCAGCGCTCGCTGTGCGGCCTGTAGCTGCAGTGGCCACGCGCCTGCCTCGGCGAGTGTCACTTCGCATTGAGAGTTACCCGGCAGGCCAAGGCAGGTTCGCAGCGCTTTGCAATGCTGCACCTCCAGTGCCCTCCACGATGGTTTGCGCACCGTCACGAGTGGCAGTGCGTAGAGAATCGCCCCCACGGCTGCTGCGTTGTAGAGGCGCAGCGCAGCCTTCTGGGAAATCCCCTGGCCCCGGACGGTGAGCTTGTGCACGGCGGCGGTGGTCCTCTTCATCTGCTGGCGTGCCCCGCACGCCGCGGGACGGAAGGAAAGGCGCTGGTCGATATCTAGGCCCAGGTACCGCACGGAGCTTTTCCAGGGCAGCGGCATCCCAGCCAACGTTAGCTGTGAAAGGCGGGCGCCCCTGCGAGCGCCGCAGGCCATTGCTGCGGACTTGCCCGGGCAGAGCGCCAGACCGAGATCCCGCAACCGGACGTCTATCGCGCAAAGGGCCCCTGAAGGCACTCTCTGACGCGGGAAGCCTCGCCCGGCGGTCCCAGGCACCACAGTACGATGTCGTCCGTGTACATGGAGATGTACACACGGTGCCGGTTGACTGCGGGCAGGCAGCCCGGCACCGCCGACATCGCCGCACTGAATAGAAACGGAGACAACACTGATCCTTGCAGAACGCCTAGATTCACCGGGCGGGGTCGCGAGAGAGCCCTTACACGCACGCGAATAGTGCGCTCGTTGACGAAGCCCTGCACATAGCGCAATAAGCGCCCGTTCACGCCTGCCTCTTCCAGCCTCGCGAGGATCACTGCAGGGCGGACGTTGTCAAACGCACTCGACACGTCGAGCAGCAACAGCAGTGCCACCTGCCGCGCCGGCGTGCTCGAGCGCAGAAACCACGTCTACGATTGAGTCCGCCGTGCAGCGCATCCTTCGAAAGCCTGTCCGACGCTCATCGAACAAGTCCGCCTCCGCGGCCCGCGTGTGTAACCGCTGAAGCGCCATATGCTCCATCACCTTACAGGCCGCCGACGTCAGCGCCACAGGGCGATATCCGCTGAGCTCCGTGGGTGAGCAACCTGGCTTCGGCAGCGGGCAGACGACCGCTGTGCGCCACTCCTCCGGTAGCTCCCCGCGTTCCCACACCAGGTTCAGTTGCCGCAGAAGGACTTGACGTTGCTCCGCGTCCAGGTTGCGCAGCATCTGGTAGGTCACCCCGTCGGGCCCGGGCGCTGAGCGGCGGGTGCAGCGGCGCAGGGCGTCATTCAGTTCCACCGCTGTGAAGAGCGCGTCGTCCGGGGCGGAAGAAAGGACATTGGCATCGGGACTCGGGCTCGGTGTAGTCGCTGCGATGGCATCGGTGCTCGCGGGGCGTTGCGGCGCAAACCGGTCAGCGAACCGCTCACCTAGTTGTTGGGTTGTTTGGCCGCTTGAGATGGCGAGAGCGGCGAGGGGCTGAGGGTTCGCCTGAGGTGTAGTGATGCGCCGCAGGGTGGTGAAGACCCGCCGGGAGCTGCGATCCTTCTCCATCGTATTGCACAGAGAAGCCCACTGCCGGCGGTGGAGCTTGTTAGCGTGCCGCCTTGCTGCCGCGTCCAGCCGATTGTAAACCACCCCGTCTTCCGGTCTGTCCGTCCGTAGCGCCCTGCGTTCTGCCATGTCTGTCTTGTCACGCAGATCGAGCAGCTTCTTGTCGCGTGTTGGCTGACCAGCTCGCACTTGGGCGTGACGCGTGGCTGCGAGAGCGCTTCGGACGAGACGGGTCAAGAAATCGGCACCGGATGCAGCGGCGGCGTCTACCTCGCGGCGAAAGCGGCCCCAATCTACTATTGAATAGGTACGCACGTGGCGCGCTTCTTTAGCAGTGGGCTCTATGGTGATGGAGAAGTGGTCCGAGCCCCAGAGAGATGGTGCACGATGCCAGGTCGCCTCGATACCGCTGGACGCGAACGCTATGTCGATGCAGCAGCCAGGCGAACCGCGTCGTCGGAAGGTGGGCTGGCCAGTGTTGAGGGCGGCAAGTCCCAGCCGTGTTGCCGTGTTGTGCAAGTCGTCACCGCGCCGATCATTGCGCGCACTTCCCCACGCACAATGATGAGCATTGAAGCCCCCAACGATTAGTTGGCGTGGGGCACAACGCGATGACACTGCACGGAAACACAACACGTTCCAGGCCACAGCTGGGCGCACATAAACACTTGCCACTGATGTGTCAACACCTCCGACGCGCACTGTCACTGCCACGCCTTCCTGGGCGTTGCTCGTCGCCGCCGCCGTGTCGACGAGAGCATGTTGAACGTCGCGCCGCACATAAATAGAGGCCCGAGATTTCCCAGGTCGGTGGTTCGGGTCGCGCAGGGGATTGCCGTACATGACACCTCCTCACAATTTGTTAGTGGATGGTAGCCAATGTATCCGGGCAGCCGCATTTGGGGCTCCCCTTCCCAGAGGCGGACGTACGTCTCCTGTAGCGCGATTACCTTTGGTTGCTCTGATGTTATGCGCGAGCGGAGCTCGGGATATCGCGCCGCGAGGGAACGCATGTTCCACTGCAGGACTGAGGGAGTGCGAGGGGCTGCCCGGAGACTAGCCATGGTGTTGACTGTTTAGTGGAGTGTGTGTTAGTGGAGTTAGTGTTAGAGTGGAGAAATATGGGAGAGGCCTTCGCCCTGCAGTGGGTATAATCAGGCTGATGATGATGATGACTGTTTAGTGTAGGAGGGCCGGTCGCTTTGTCGCAGATGCGGCGACCCTCAGAGCCCTCCGGTAGCAGCATGCTGAGTGCGCGCAGCGCGGCCTGTAGGCGCACAATTAGGGCATCACGCGCATCCGGAGGGCCGCCAACGGAGGTGGTGGAAGCGTGCCTTGCGTGGGTAAGGGGCTACTGCTGTTGCTGCTGCTGCGGCTGCCGGGACTGTCGCCTCTGGGGCTGCTGCTGCGGCCGCCGTCGCTGCTGCTGCTGGAGCTGCCGCGGCTGCGGTTGTTTGCAGAGGCTCGCAACATGCGCGTAGCTGCGCTTGCTTCCTTGTTGTTGCAAGGCTGGCGAGACCGTTTCTTCCAGAACAACAGCGCGCACGGCCCGCCGCGAGGGAGGCACTTCTGACGCAGCCAATATAGTAGCGACATGCCTCTCTCGCTGCCAGTGAGGACATGCCGGGTCTGTGGCCGCATGCCGGCCGCCGCAGTTTCAGCAGCGTGGTTTCCGACTAGTGCACGCGTCGATGTCGTGTGGTCCACCGCAGCGGGTACAGCGCGCGGCAGCTCTGCAGGCCTCGGTGGCATGTCCCAGGCTGGAGCAGTGGCAACACTGCACTGGCCGCGGGCGACAGGGCCGGACGGGGAGACGCCGCCTGTATATCGATACATGTGACGGCGGCATCGGCGCCGCAAACCGGAGAAGCAGCGTGCTTCCCAACAGCGACGCCGACGTCACAGCCACTGTCGACTCCGTAGCGGCAAGCAGCTGATCTGCCGAGCGACGCGCGTCAACGCCGAATACGAGTCCGGTGGACTGATTGCGAGGGGCTGGTTCCTTAGCGCGCACTGCCAGGCCACGGATCACAGTTGTGGCGAGCAGCGAGCCAAAGGTGATCTCACACCCAACGTCCACCGCTACCACGTTCCGGCGTGTGTTAACGCGAACCGCCAGCACACCCGGGCGTGGGCTCAGCTCCTCAGCAATCTCCCATCCCTGTTCCTTTGTGATGGCAGCGCCGCGGTCCTCCGGCCGGAACAGAACTGTCCAGTGAAGCCCCTCCTGAGATGGCACAGCAGCAGCAGCTTTCTGGAGGGCAGCCCTGCGTCTCCGTTGGGCTCGGGTTGAGACCTGGCGCCAGGGAATCAGGCCGGTGGCCTCCTGTGAGCACGCGGCTGCCATGGGGGTGGCTCTCTTCACTGTCAAGCGGGCGTACGAACGGACGGCCATTCGTCTGGTCACGCGTCGGGCTCAGGCTGGCTGCAGCACACTCACGGGCGGTGTCCGTTGGCGCCTGCTGCTCCTCCTCAGCCTGCGTCCTCGCCATCAGCTGATCATCCGTAGTGCTGGTTCCCCTTCCTTCGAGAGCGGAGGGAAGACGGCCGGCAGGTGTGAGAAGGGAGGCAGAAGGGGTGATGCATAGCGCTTCGCGCTTAGCGGCAGATTCCTCCCCACTGCTGCCACTGTCCTCCTCTATCTCCCCTGAGTTGGTGGAACGACGCGATGGGTAGTCTCATCCATAGCATTGTCCGCATTGTTGAGGGCCTCCTGAACAATAGCTGCACCTGCGGCAGGAATATGGTCCCCGCTGGCTGGTGGCTGCAGGCGCTGCGCCGAGCTGGCAATGGCGGCTTCCTCGTACTCACCCGCTTGCGCCGCCATCTCTAAAACACGTGGTGGAAGGGCCATGGTTCGCAGCGTCTCCTTCGCCGTCTCCGTGGTTAGGGCAGCGCGCTGAGCTGCACTCTGCACGCAATCTATCCATCTTCCCAAAAAGCAGTGACGCATCGAAAGACCCGTCGCGGCGGGCGCTGTGCGAGCGAAGTCTACCTTGGTGTATTTTCGCCTGCTTTCGGAGCCCGCGGCGGCGGGTTTCTTGGGAGGGCTCCATGGCTGGGGCCCCCGGGAGGTGATTATCCCAGGTCCAAGCCAGGGGCGTGCGAGACGATCGGGCGCGAGGTGGGGGCCCAACACGAGGTGCTGAAGCGCGCGGCCAGCCCAGTCCGAAATTGAGGGAGCATGAAAAACACGTCCTGCTCCGTCGGAGGTCGGCGAGTCTCGACCGCGCTTGCCCAGCTTGCCTCGTTTGACGGTTTACTGACCCTTGCTGCATTCTTTGCTCCTTTCACCCCTCTCATCCTCTACGCACCATCCCCACGCTGCGCTCTCCCTCTGTGCCCCGCGCCAGCACTCGTGCACGCTGCGGCCGACTGAAAACGTGGACGGTGGAACACAGATGTGCCTTTTCGGCCCCAGACTGTTCTCTGAGCGCAACCAAATTTTTACATTCTATCAATACGCTTATTAGCACTAGCTGCCAAATGAGTGAGCATATTTCTTGGTTCTATTTTAAAAGTTGTATTTTGTACACACATTTGTTGCCTAAAGTTTTGCGAGCTGCAGTATGCAAAACAAACATAATTTATCTCTCCTTCGTCTCCAGGGGTACCCAAAAGTTCGCGTATATTTCAGGAGATGAAACTCTCATTTCTAATTATTTAGTTCTGCTTTTCATCAAATTCCTTGTTTGATAGAAACAGGTTTGTTTTTTTTAGATTCTTAGATATTTTAGATCATATATATTTGCTTCTACTAAATTTTCGTGCTCCACGCTCTTGTACACCATGCAGGAGGGGCCGCATAAAAAAGCAAGCGATACCTAAGTCTACATGGAGCAGTTTTACTTTTTTACGCCAGTGCCCTACAGGTCATCGCTAACGATGGTCGACAGAGTTGATTTTCACTCAGCCTCAGCCTACTTAAGTTCGGATTATATACCAAAAATAAGTCTTAATTCGCTGTACACAATAATATTGTGTGTTGTATTAATTATTTGTTGTAAAAATGCGCAGATGGTATTCAGTGATCATTATGATTATCTGGAATAAAATGCTGTAGTGTGGCGAAAATTTCCCAGCCTCAAAGCTGTTCTGTACGACCTTTGTTTTCACGTCTGCTTTGCAAAAAAGAAAATTACTCTTACTATTCTAGTCAGACGCGGAGCGTACAAATACGCGGTGACGTGTTACTGCTTCGCACTCTTGATCAATGAGTATTTGTTGTACGCATAGAATGCTATTAGCTCCCATATATTTTATGACCATAAATATTTAGAAAAATTCGTTTCTGCATGAAGGCTTCATTTTTTTTCTGCTTGCAATGCCCATATTTCAGGGTCAGCACCATTTCCAGTTATGCTGTCTATCCCTCCGGTGACTGCAATACAGTACCTTGAATATCATCAGCATTGATGTCGTAATGAAGCATGGAGAGAAAGAAGACAAGCATTTAGGCTCTTGGAAGCTGTATGGAGCGCTAGCAGGTGATGATTTATATAAGTTAGTCCTACTTCACTTCAGCTTATAAGAGTCCTGTTCTTTATTTCTTTTTTTTATTTCATTGGTCCGTGCTCAACCTAACAGATGTCCAATGTTAGCAGTCGAGCTGTCTCAGTGTATCTCATTTCCTTGAAACTACGCAATATTATTCCTCCATGGACCTCTTCACGTGTTTTATGGCCGTAAATTCAGTTGACGCACAAGGAATTGCCATGCGCCTGAAAGAAATCCCGTTAACGTGTCCTGCATTTTGTTCCCACTAACTGTCTGCGGTTGCACGACGTTCGATATCGCTCGCTCTCGAGCCGGAAAACTCTGATTTTTGCATTAGCAGAAATAAAGCAGGAATGTAACCTGCCGCATGTTAACTAAATTCGCACGCTCATGACTTTAATATGTAGCGCAAGAGGCCATTTTGTGCATGAAAAGAGCTTTCCTTGATGATTATTCCACTACGAACCTCCCATATCTCGTTCATTGTTTCCCTACAGTGCTTATTTATAATGCCAAAACGCCAAAAAACATTCTCTGGTAGTGTGACTATAAATTTAAAAACTTCGCTCCAAAAGAAAATTTTTAAGCATATGATGTATTACCCGTCCTGCATGATTGTGACAGGTAGACTGCTGCTGAGATCTTCCTGATAGAGATATGACACACGATAACTGCGCATGAGGAGCAGTTTGTTTTGATTTTCTCTGTTTCCGCAGATGCCATATCTATTACAAAGACGACATCAACATGGCTGAAATACAGGTGTTCATTATCAAATGCGTTCCCAGAGCAATCGACAGCCGGAGAGGCTGAAGGAGATATCTGGTTGAGTTTTCTCAGACGGCATCGGAACTGCCAAGCGTTTAGTCTCTTGCCCTGCTCTTGGAAAATACCTGCGCCGCCTTTCGGAATTTTCACCAGCTACCAAAATACAGACGCCGCTTCCCCTGCATCACCACTGGGCCTTCCAGTGAGCCTGGCACCGGTCACAACCTCAACACCCGATCTTACTCAAACCTCTGGGTCACATGCGCGCTCTTTTATTACTAAATATATAAATCTCATTCACGATACATATTTCTGGTTTTGCTTCGGCGCATTTTCCCAAAGAGTTGCAAAAAGAGCTCTATGCATGTGTATGGCTCCAAGCAACAGATTGACAAAAAAAAACATGAAATCAATATATAAATTCTGATACTAACATTATGCATGCCAGTAGGTAGGTTTGGCTTAGAAATATTGCTTTGATAACGAATTTGAGAGCATGAAAATATTCAGAAGCTAGCGAAGAACATCCGATGGCAAATATTACGATAGCCGACAAATACGGTTTGGTTGCCAATATAGAACAGCCAGTAAATAGGAATATATATATTTATCGATTCGAAACTGGAAAACCAACATCGTAGGTATGCCGGATTTTCAAAGGCTAAATATAGGTCCTACATCTATTTATTTATTTATTTTTTATTTATTTGTTTATTTATTTATTTATAACATACCGCAGTCAATATAGACCAAGCTGGAGGGTAATACAGGACAAAAGAAAATGCATTTCAGCGCCACCATCGGCAAGAAAAAAATATAAAACGAACAGGGTACAGTGCAAACTAAGGCAGCCTTCCAACACTGAAAATGTGACCCGCATCGTGCGTCGTGAACTGGAAGCGCTCGCTCCTGCTGCATCCAACCCGCCCTCTTCGGACAGTAACCTAGCGACGATATCCCTCATTCAAGCCGTCGTTCGTCAAGAGGTTGCTAACTTGGGCGTCCCCTATAGCCACAACGTGGAACCCCCCAGTTCGAGCCCCATCCCTCCCATGGTCGCCCACGCTGCGCCCCGCAACACCTACACGCCACGCTACCGATACCGCAATCCTGAGGAGTGGCGCACCCCTGACGACAGGCCGATCTGTTTCACGTGCTCACGTGTTGGCCACATCTCTCGCCACTGCCGCAGCCGCTGGACATCACCACCTCGACGTTTCCCTTACGTTGACCGCTACTCCGATTACGGTCACCGCCGTTTCACGCCTCGTTATGAGCCGCCCCGCACCGATAACGCTCCGCCTCCTCCTGTGTCCAGTCGCTCTCCTTCGCCGCCAGCCCGCCGTTCCCGTTCACCTCTTCCTAACCGCAGTTCCTCGCCGTCCTCTGCCGGCCGCTTCACGGGAAACTAGCCGATGCAGCTCCCGGAGGTGACGCTGCATTGGTACCCCGACCTGGAAATCCTCTGCCCATTTCTTCGCCCTGTAACCTCCTCTCCCTGCTCGTGGATGGTGTTCCCGTCTCTGCCCTCATTGACACTGGTGCCCAAGTCTCGATCATGAGCTCATCATTTTGCCGCCGCCTCAAGAAAGCACAGACCCCCGCCGCTTCGCCCACCGTTCGTGTTGCCGATGGCAGTACTGCTGCCGTCACTGGGCTGTGCACTGCCCGAGTCACCCTTGCCGGTCATCACGTCCCTGTTTTGTTCACCGTCCTCAACCAGTGCCCTCACAATGTGATCCTCGGCCTTGACTTTTTAACGGCCCACTCTGCCCTTATCGACTGTTCCAGCGGCCTTCTTCGTTTGGACTTACCTGTCTGCTCAGAACATCCTCCATCTACACCCCGCCTTCGCTCCACCGAGTTCGCTCGCCTGCCCCCTGACTCTGCTGTTTACCTACCTCTGTCACCTTTCCCGCCTGTGCCTGACGGGGACTATGTTGCTTGCCCTATCACCGAGGTCTTTCTTGACCGCAACGTCGTTCTTCCTCATCTCATCGTACGCGTTACACAGAACAACACCTACCTTCCTATCCTGAACTTCAGTCTGTCACCCCAAGTTCTCCCCGAAGGAATATCTCTTGCTACCTTGTCTCCTCTCACAGACTGCACCATTTGTGCACTCAATCCTGGCCCACATTCAAGCGTCCTTCCAACACCCGTACTCCCCACCACAATTACCGACCCTATTTCCGCAATGATTGCCTCTGACCTCAGCCCCGAACACGCTCAGGACCTGCACAACCTTTTGTTATCCTTCTCCGACATTTTTGACTTTGCTGCCGGTTCTCTGGGCCAAACATCAGTTGTGACTCACCGCATTGACACCGGCGATTCAAAACCTGTACATCGGAGGCCTTATCGTGTGTCCATTTCTGAGCGCCAAGTCATCCAGCAGGAGGTCGACAAGATGTTGGCCAACGATATCATCGAACCTTCGAACAGCCCCTGGGCTTCTCCTGTCGTGCTAGTTAGAAAAAAAGACAACAGTTGGCGCTTTTGCGTCGACTATCGACATCTGAACACGATTACAAGGAAAGATGTTTACCCGCTGCCGCGAATAGACGATGCCTTGGACTGTTTACATGGAGCCCGCTACTTTTCCTCTATCGACCTTCGTAGCGGCTACTGGCAGATTTCTGTTGACGAACAAGACCGCGAGAAGACAGCTTTTGTCACACCCGATGGTCTTTACCAATTTAAGGTTATGCCTTTCGGACTTTGCAACGCCCCTGCTACGTTTGAACGAATGATGGACTCCTTACTCCGCGGCTTCAAATGGACGACTTGTCTATGTTACTTGGATGACGTCATTGTCTTCTCGCCCTCGTTCGAAAGCCATCTTCGTCGCCTTTCTTCCATCTTGGCACTTTTCCGCCGTGCCGGACTTCAACTGAACTCAAAGAAGTGCAGTTTTGGTCGCCGCGAACTTAAAGTGCTTGGCCATTTGGTGAATTCCACCGGCGTGCAACCCGATCCTGACAAAATTCGTGCTGTCAGTGCTTTTCCATCTCCCCGTTCACCCCGTGATGTCCGCAGCTTTATAGGACTGTGCTCTTATTTTCGCCGGTTCGTCCCAAACTTTGCCGCTGTTGCTCGTCCTCTCACCAATCTCCTGAAGAAAGGCGTTCCTTTCTCATGGGGACCAGAGCAGGCTAACGCATTCTCCACCCTCATCGCTGTTCTCACCAATCCTCCTGTGTTGGCCCATTTCGACCCGTCTGCCCCGACGGAACTTCGCACCGACGCCAGTGGCCACGGGATTGGTGCCATTCTTGCACAGCGACAACGCGGCCAACACTGCGTGATTGCCTACGCCAGTCGTCTCCTGTCATCAGCGGAACAGAACTATTCGATTACGGAACGGGAGTGCCTGGCTCTCGTCTGGGCCGTTGGAAAATTCAGACCCTACTTGTTTGGCCGACCATTCACTGTAATTACTGATCACCACGCCCTATGTTGGCTCTCTTCCCTCAAGGATCCTGCTGGCCGCCTCGGCCGCTGGGCACTGCGCTTGCAGGAGTATACCTTTTCCGTTGTATACAAATCAGGCCGGCTCCACCAGGATGCAGACTGTCTGTCCCGTTATCCCGTCGATCCCCCTTCCTCTACTGACCACGAGTCGGACCCCTGTGTGTTCTCTATATCGGACTTTTCTCACATAGCCGACGAACAGCGCTTGGACCCAACCCTCAGTTCTCTTATCGACCGCCTCCGCACACACAGCCGTGACTCTTCCCTCGCCGTGTTCTTCCTTCATGGGAATACGCTATACCGCCGCAACATGCGACCTGATGGTGCTGAGCACTTGCTCGTCGTTCCCCAACACCTACGCTCTGCCGTTCTAGAACAAATGCACGACGCCCCTACAGCTGGTCATCTTGGCCTCTCACGCACATACGATCGCGTGCGCCGGCGTTTCTTCTGGCCTGGACTCTACCGCTCTGTCCAACGTTATGTAGCCGCTTGCGACCTCTGTCAACGCCGGAAGAAACCTCCTGTGCTGCCACCTGGACACCTGCAGCCAATTGCTATCCCGACTGAGCCATTTTCTCGTGTTGGCCTTGACCTCCTAGGGCCCTTCCCCGAGTCCTTATCAGGAAACAAATGGATCGCTGTGGCCACCGATTACGCCACGCGGTACGTGATCACTCGCGCCATTCCAACCAGCTGCGCCACAGACGTTGCTGACTTCCTTTTGTACGACGTCATACTACACCATGGTGCTCCCCGTCAACTACTTACCGACCGTGGCCGCTGTTTCCTTTCCCGAGTTGTTGAGGAAATACTTCGTTCTTGCTCCGTTCGGCACAAGTTCACCACTGCGTACCACCCTCAGACGAACGGCCTTACGGAGCGTATTAACCGCACACTCACCGACATGCTCGCAATGTACGTATCCGACAGTCATCGCGACTGGGATATTAGTCTGCCATTTGTCACCTTTGCATATAACTCTTCGCGTCATGACACTGCTGGGTACTCTCCATTCTATCTTCTCTTTGGACGAGACCCCTTACTGCCCTTCGACACTTTGCTTCCCGCCGCTGGCCCCGTCACCACCTATGCCCGCGATACCATCGCCCGAGCCGACGCTGCTCGCCAGATTGCTCGTCACAATCTCACCGTCTCTCAAGAAGCTCAAAAACGCCGCTACGACGCTCACCACCGCGATGTGCACTATCCTCCCGGATCGCTGGTGTTGCTCTGGCTTCCGTGCCGTCGTGTGGGGTTGTGTCAGAAACTTCTGCCCCACTACACGGGTCCTTACCGTGTACTACGCCCTGTGACCGACGTGACCTATGAGATTGCACCGCTCCACCCACAGTCACCGACTGCTAAACCCACTTCCGAAATTGTACATGTCGCCCGCCTCAAGCCATATTACTCCCCCTCCACACCGCACGACTAATACGCACCGGGACGGTGCCTTTTGCCGAGGGGGGTAGTGTTACCGGGAAACGCGAGACCAAAGTGATGTGCTCAGTGACAAAGACGACGATCAAGGAACGCAGGCACGACGAAGCGTTGAAAAAGAGAACGACGCTGAGAGAGCGGATTCTGCACGGCTACCGAAGTCTTGCGTCCAGTTCAGCCCATCGCAGTGCCGTCACATTAAGTACATCCCCGTAACAATATGATGGAAAAAAAATTGAATCAGCAAATAGGAAAGCAAAAAATCAAAGCAGCGCTTTTCGTACACCTTCTTCAAAAACTATTACATTATTAGCGGAGAAAACACCTTTTGGAAGTGCATTCCACTGGGAGACAGTGCGCGGAAAAAAAGAGTTCTTGAATTTGTTAGTACGGGCAAAGATGTTGGTTGGTTGGTTTTGTGGAGTTTAACGTGTGGTTCCAGGTTGTGATGATGGGAGTGTCGGGTTGGACGACCCACACGTGGATGATTAAACAATTGTGCATTGATATCAAGTTGGTGATTTCAAAGCGGATACAGAAACCGCAATCTGGAAATCATTCTTCTCGTTTCTAATGTCAAAATGTTGTTATCACTCATTAGAGGCGATGGGGAATCTAATCTGCCATATGCATTAATATAAAACGAACTGCTTTTCTCTGTAACTTTTCTACTTTAGTTTAGTCCTTTTTTTTAGCCCGGCTATATATTGGCGCGGGTTGCATTTGGGTCGAATGCCAATAAAGGTACAACATTTGTACCATGCAGTTATTTCCAATGCTGAGCCGATATTGGTGCAGTGCGGTTGTGCTAAGCGCGAAACGAAACGAGTCACGGAGAGAAAGAAATCAATGAGTGGCATGTCTTGTATACACGGTGTGACAATTGTAGAGCACATCACGAAAAAATAAGAGATAAAGAAAAAAAGCAAATAAGACATTGATTACAGTAACATAGAAATATGCATAAAGTAAACAACCATTCCAGGCGCAACAACTGCGTGGTACTTAAAAACAGGCTAGATATACAAGGAAATACAAAAAAGAATTAGAATTGAAAGCGGGACAGTAAGATTCGAACTTATAAAGTTCAAAGTTAAAATATAAATAAGAAACGGATAAAAAGCAGCTTCAGATACAAGCAGCATTGGACAAGAGAAAAAGCAAAAATTGAAGTAAATGCAATATTAAGGCCAAAAAGTGAAAGTTATATGTAGTAAGGTACTGTTTAAAATACAACGCTACGAACATCCAATATAAATGAAGAGAGAGAGTTTTGGAAGATGTCAAGGTGAAGCCAAACAGACTTAAACAACCTCTGTATTCTGTCGAGAGGGGAATGGGAATGAAGAAATGGAGAAACTTGAAACGGTCTGAATTCCCTCATGCTCTTTCATGGAACGTGCAGTAGGATGTACTCTAAGAGCTGAGGGCACATAATATGGTCATGAAGGAGTGTGTAAAGAAAAATTGTATCTACTCTGACACGACGGCAGTTAAGAGAAGGATGATTTAGCGGGGAACTCCTGGTAGAGCGAGAGGAGGAAGCTGCGCAAGGAAAGCGATATCGAAATATACGTAAGTTTTTCTGCACTCTGTCAACCTTGTGCCAGTTCTATTCACAAGTGCCATTCCAAACCGAACTCCAAAAACGGAAAGCATATGGACAGGTACAGCTTTAAGAACGGAAGTGGAGTACGGACCTCTCTCAAAAGTCTGCAGACGAATCCAAATTTGCGCATAGCCCGCTGAGCAATGCGTTTAGTATGGTTGGTTGGTTGGTTTGTGGGGTTTAACGTCCCAAAGCGACTCAGGCTATGAGAGACGCCGTAGTGGAGGACTCCGGAAATTTCGACCACCTGGGGTTCTTTAACGTGCACTGACATCGCACAGCACACGGACGCCACTCCGCTTCGCCTCCATCGAAACGCAGCCACCGAGGTCGGGTTCGAACCCGGGTACTCCGGCACAGTAGTCGGGCGTCTTACCACTGCACCACCCCGAGAGAATAAGCTGAGGGTGCGGTCAAAAAGTACAACAAGGTCAGTAATTTTATTAACCCTGTCCAAAAGCACAGAATCATAGGATAATGGTAGAGAAAGCTGTGCGTTTTACGAGTAAATAAGGCAACCCTAGTTTTGGAAGAATTGAGTGCAAGTCCATTCTTCGCACACCAATCAGAGAAAGCAGATATGTCCGACTGCAACTACAAGCAATCTTGAAAGGAATGCATGACCTTGAATATTTTTCTATCATCAGCATAGAAAAGAAACGAGGAGTTCTTGATCACGGAGGAAACGTCATTAATAAAAATCATGAGCACAGCAGAATCTGCATTGGAGTAACGCGAAAGCACAAATGCTGCTGTTAGTTGCTTCTTTTGCTTCTAGTTGCTTTAGTCACTTCTTGTTTACCAATTTGTCTCTTTAGTACTTTCAAACTGCGCACCAATTCCTTCATATGCCCTTTTTCAGCTCTACTTCCGGTTGCGTGACGTCACATCCGCTAGATCACAACAATTCACTTCTGTTTATTCATTTTAGTCTTTGAAACTTTCAAATTTCGCGCCAATCCCTTCCTATGCCCTTTTTCGGCTCTACTTCGGGATGCGTGGTGTCAAAATTATTTACTTTTTGTTTATCCATTTTAGTCTTCGGTACTTTCATATTGAGCGCCAATTCCTTCCTATGCTCTTTTTCAGCTATACTTACGCTTGCGTGACGTCACATCCTTGACGTCCTCCTAATTGACTGACTTAACTACTTTAGTCTTTGGTACTTTCAAATTCCGCGCCAATCCCTTTATATGCCCTCTTTTGGTTCGACTTCAGGTTGCGTGATGTCACATATTTGACGTCACTCAAATTGACAGATCTAATTAACTATTGTAGTATTTGATGCATTCAAATGTGGTGCCAAGCATTTCGCTAATGAGATCACTTTCGCCTTTAATTTTCATTTTTGCCTCTAATTAATTACCGAATTACTGATTAGCCAAATTATTTTTTGCAGACATTACATCACCCTTTATCGATTGACACCACTCATTAACCTCTACGACTTCTCAATTACTCACAAATGCTGCGGGCACTATTTTCAAATTGCGCGCCAATATCCTTCCTATGCCCTTTTTCGGCTCTACTTCCGGTTGCGTGACGTCACATCATCTGCGTCACATTAATTTACTTCTTGTTGAATGAATGAATGTTTATTCCGCTTTTGTCGTACAAAAAGCGCGGGTGACAAAAAAAAAGCAGTTCGCAATGACCCCTCATTATTCATTTTAGCCTTTGGTACTTTCAAATTTCGCTCAATCCCTTCTTATGCCCTTTTTCGGCTCTATTTCCGGTTGCGTGACGTCACATCTTGGACGTCACCTTAATTGACTGATTTAATAACCTATTTATTATTTGATACATTCAAAAATGGCACCAAGCAATTCGCTAGTGAGACCACTTTAATCTTTTTCATTTTTTGCCTCTAATGAATAACCTAATTAACTTATCCGCCTAATTATTTTTTCGCACACATTACGTCACCCTCTATCGATAGACACCACTCATTATCCTCAATTACTTTTCGATTACTCACAACTGCTGCGGACACGATTTTGGGTGTTTTGCGTTTATTCACCTAATTAGTTTATTCCCTTAATTATTTTTCCAGACACAGCATTACGTCACCCTCTATCGATTGACACCACTCATTAGCCTCTACCACTTCTAAATTACAACTGCTCCGGATAACGTTTACATTTTCTGCTTGTAATTATTTACCTAATTAACTTATTGGCCTATTTATTCTTTCTGCAGCAACATTACGTCAGCCTCGTTTACATTTCCTGCTTGTAAATAATTACCTAATTAACTTATTAGTCTATTTATTATTTCTGCAGCACATTACGTCAGCCTCTATAGATTGCTTAGTTGATTGGTTTGTGGGGTTGACATCACTCATTAATCTCTACCACTTCTCAATTTCTCGCTATTGCTGCGGACACGATTTTTCGGACGCGGCCTGCGGACACGGTTTGCGGACCGAAATCTGTGAACATAGCGAAGTAACTCATTCGCGTTAAAAATGGAGAAGTGGGCCTAATACAGAACGTTGAGGAACTTCACTGTTTGCAGGGTAAACGATGTGGTCTGTCCATCACTGACATAGCAGGAGCGATTAAGGAGATAGTGTTACGTAGGAGGGCTCCGATTGAGTCTTCGTCCCCAGAGAGTAGAAGTTTTAAAGAAGTAATGAGTGAGTAACAACGTCGAAAGTTTTGCTCAAATCACAGTGCACAGTGTCAACCTGACCTCTCTGAAGGACTGCTGCAGAGGCATATACGTCATAAGCGTGACTAGATTGGTTGAAGTAGAGCAACCTATATGAAGCCATGTTGATTAGGTATGATGACATGTTTGAGAAGGCAGGAAAGTACGTTGTCCAAAGGTAATTCGAAAAGCTTATACATACAAGAGAAATCGGACGATAATTGCAAACATGAGATTTGTTTCCTGACTTGAAGACAGGAAACACGCATGTCATTTTCCACACGCGAGGAAAGGTAGCAGTTTTCAAACAGTTATTAAATATAGCAGTCGTTACTGGTACAAAGATACAACTGAAGGCTTCTACTAAGGTGGCTGGTATGGCATCAGGTCCAGGAGACAAAGATGGTCTCAGACGCTTAAGATTCGCAGTTATCAACTTATCGCCAAAGAGAACGAAATTAGATGGTGCATCAGATGGGAGGCATATAAAATCGTAGTGTGGAGGTTTGTATACGCAGGAAAAATGTTGGGCAAAACTGTCGGCTACATCCCGAATTTCAGACCCCTGAGAGTTAACTAAATTGATACTCGAATCCGATTTAATGGAACGCTTGCGAACGTATCGCCAGAACTGTCTAGGACGATTTGAGGCACTCCTCTCTAAAGACTCAAGAGTCGTGGTCCCGCTTGTATAAGCGTTTGCAAAGAGAGCGCAAGCGGCGAAACTCATCTGCCTAATTGTCAATCCCAGTGCGTTTCGCGTTACGATGGGCCCGTTCCTTATGTTTTACCGCCGTTATTAGTTCCCTTGAAAACCAGAAAGGAAACTTGCTTTTGGTAGGAGTAAGCAGAAGTATGTACTGACGCTTTCCATCAAGAACTATTTCAGTGAAGCGACTGACTTGTCCGTCGGCATCACTAATGTCATTTAAAAGGGACCAGTCGATGGAAGAGAAGAAATAAGGTGACGGACATTGTCACCACGTGCATACGGGAAACGGGGCGAATTCCCCATTCGATCTGAATTAGCAGTAGGTGAGGCAGAGACAGAAGTAGTAACTAGAAGTGCAGGGTGACATTTGTCACTGTGTGTCAGCGGTATGTCGAAACTCGAGACTCGAACACTTCCAAATTCGATGGACAGATATCAAAAACACTACCACAGCAGTTTTCAATAGAAGTGTGTTGCTGCAAAGAGTTAAAGGCTATAAAATAAAGTAACATGTTACATTTACTTAATATTTAATGATTGTGGTGAGAAGAAGTAAATGAGTGAATGTGTCTGCGTAGAGTTCAGGGCTCCAGGCTACGAGTGGATTGAGCGAATCGCAAATCTGGTCAGCCCCTCCCCAACGCTGTGGTTGTTTTCTTACACCCAGTAGTGCCGATAATATGGGGGACCTGTTTTTTTTTTTCTTCCCTCCTTCCTTTTATTGAGACTGTGGAAGCAGAGAGCGAGCTTTTTCGTTGGGCATGCCTGTTTTTCCATTCTCTAGTCACAGGTGTTTATGAGCACCTGTTTCGTGCGTGCTCAAGCACAGAGAAGAGCAGGGTTTCAAGTGAAATCCCTGTTCTCTATCTTTTTGAGCCCTCCTGACTTCGCACGATGTCAGTGCACGTTAAAGAACCCCAGGTGGTCGAAATTTCCGGAGTCCTCCACTACGGCGTCTCTCATAGCCTGAGTCGCTTTGGGACGTTAAACCCCACAAACCAAACCAACCAACCTCCTGACTTCGCTATAAGTTACAAGTTTTGTGTACAGTTACTTGTTCGTATAACAGTTGCATCTTACCTGTGCTCACCTATGGGGCTGAAACGTGGAGGCTAACCAAGAAGGTTCTACTTAATTTGAAGACAATTCAGAGGGCTTAGGAGATAGGAAGCGTGCAGAGGGGTTCAGAGAAATAACCGAATTTACCGACATTCTAGCGGAAGTTAAGAAGAAGAAATGGACATGGGCAGGACATGTAGTGCGAAGAGAGGATAACCGATGGTCGCTTTGGGTAACAAACTGGATTCCAAGGGAAGGAAAGCGCAGCAGGGGGCGGCAGAAAGTTAGGTGGGCGGATGAAGTTAAGAAGTTCGCAGGGGTCAAGTGGATGCAGCTAGCCCAGAACCGGGTTAATTGGAGAAATATGGGAGAGGCCTTCGCCCTGCAGTGGGTATAGTCAGGCTGATGATTATGATGATGACTTGTTCTTATCATAGATTGTTTGTGCACAATTGACTACTCCATATAAATTTGTTTTTATCGTTTAGTGTCCTCCACTTTGTGACCCTCAATGGGGCTGGCAAAAGTTCAAATGCAGTCGGTTTGCGTTGCAAAGAGGTGCTGTTGTGACAGGTCTGATAGGATTGCTGGAAGTAAGAGATAAAAAAAAATAAAGGTGTTTGACTTTGCGTTATTCATTGCTAAGTCTTCGTTATTTTTTTTTTTTTTTTTTGCCTCCAAAGTGATCGTTCTTGAAGGCGTTTGTTTCCCTCCGTGCTGTACATAGCTTTTTATAAATGTCAGATTGGGTGCTGAGTCTCCTCTTCAGTTGGGCATTGCATGTTCCGTACCCTCTAAAAGGCTTCGATCTCTGTTGTTTGTTGCGTTGTCTTCTTTGCTGGTCAGGTTGGACAGATTTGAAGGCGGTTGGTCCCAGTGTTTCCCAAATGCTTGGAATAATCTGAAAACGGGGCTGTGTTGGCAGCTGTCTTTTTTATGGCGAAAGCAATACTACTCTAGGTTTCGAGCCTTCAGTCTAGCGCATCCAGTAGCCACGTCTTACCCACGTGACGCTGTGACGTCACACCGCACGTGACACTAGAAAATGTGGGATGGCAGGCGCTGCCAACTTGGGTCTCTCGTTTCACATGGGACGGTGATATCAGAATCAGCCTGCTAGGGCCCTGGCATTCACGTTACCCCTATAGGCCACTAGGGCACGTTCACACGGGTTGGTTAAAGCGGGGCTTTATACGTCGGCTGAGGAAGAAGGAAAAGAGAAGAACGCTCGGTCACACGCAGCTAATGCTTTCACTCAATATTTGATTCAGCAGCGATGAACCCTTGTAATGTTTTTCTTTTTTTTCTTTCTCCTCGGCTCTATTGTTCCATCCGCTCAGCAGGCTGTCGCTCCATTTACCGCCAGTCTCGTAGTTTTTCTTGCTCGCAGAGTGGCTGTGCGCTCACGTGTACAGTGTGTGACTGAGCATGCGAGAGGTGAGGCCCGCGCGGAGTCATGTGTTACTACTACTACTACTACTACTACTACTACTACTACTACTTTAATAATAATAATAATAATAATAATAATAATAATAATAATAATAATAATAATAATAATAATAATAATAATAATAATAATAATAATAATAATAATAATAATAATAATAACAATAATAATAATAATAATAATAATAATAATAATAATAATAATAATAATAATAATAATAATAATAATAATAATCTCACTTTTCCGTACAGTTACATTACCCAACTAGTAATGCGGAATTTAATTCTTAGTTGTGTTGTTGTTTTTTTGCGCGCATTGCTTGATATCCGTTGCCCCCCCCCCTCCCCCCAAGATATATACATTACTAGCAAGTCTCCGTTTTTGTACCTCAGAGAGACATATCCTTGTAGTCGGTGCGGAAACGACATACATTGCGAACTGAAATGTGAACTATTGTATCCTTCATTCATACTGGTCATCATGGCAAAACGCGGTTACCACTGTAATGCAGAGTGACATGGAGGGAGGCAGAAATTTCTCTACCAATTTAAATCAGAGCGTTTCTACTTTGGAAAATAAGCTAATGTATAAACGCAAAAAGCTTCGGACCGGCCAGTGTTGCCACTACATTATAGTAATAATTCGAAGAAAAGCTCATATGGTCGCCGAGAAGATCTTTCTTTAGAGCTGTGTGAGTTTTACGTTGCCTTAAAGTAATGAAATCAAGCTGCTTATTTTCGCTGTGAAGCAAACAAAATGTGTTTGGGTTTCATTGTTGTTAGTCACAAGTTCGCTGGTTCTACGTCTAGCTTCGACTACTGGCGGTTGCATGCGTCAGGAACGTTCTATGTGCTATTCTGTGAACTTTAGGATTTAAATAGTTAATTTTAAACAATCGTCGAGATATAAATGGAACTAAAAAAACACATATCAAATTTCTCAAGTACGAATGTTGCCACGCCTACCAAAGATACGTGCCTTACCAGTATTATTCTCGATGCAGTTTGTAGCTTTCATGATTCAGTACTGGCCCAAAATGTTTGCCAGCCGACCCTCAGCGAAGCCCCTTTTCTAACGATACAACACACGTTGACATAATAGAGCTACGTATGACTGCTTCTTACGAAGCAAGGAAGGACCAGAAAACTGCGCACACGATCAGTCCAGTAAACGGAAGCGTTGTAGCCTCAGCCTTACTCGTGATGGCCGCACTCCAGCCGCTCTACATGAAATCGCCGAGTATTGGCACTCTTTCAGCTTATGTGCGAACCAATGGGTACACGGCCGGGGCACTGCACGAGCGCTGAAGAGGCGTAGAGGCGGTAGAGAGCCTGATTTCAAATATCTCCGTGAGCAGCTCCGAGTCCAATTCAGGAACACCGTCAGGACACGTGCTCAACGGCACCTCCCAGGTACTCCTGAAAATTGTGTATTGTTTTTCAGGCTCCGTCGAGTCATCTTGCGCGCACCCAAATGTGCTTAACGCTCATAATTTTTGCACGAGTGTTTAATGGGAGCTGCCCAGCAATATCACTGATGACGCTTCGACGACATCATGGTCGAATAACAGGACTAACAATATAAAGGGAAAACAATAGTCGGATTTTTTTGTGTGTTTGTAGTTTTCAGGTAGGTTTTTTTTTTTTTATATGCAGCAAACTGACAGTTCTACTAGACGTTTTCGCAGCATGCGGACCATTCTACCAGGGAATTTTCCACATGCTTGAAATATGCACACTTGGGGCGATTAAAGGCGAGATAACTATGTTCGGCTTGGCTTCACTTGCTGCATGTAGACACACTTTTTATGCTTGCAACCCTTTCGTAGTTATATGCCATTCTTGTGCACACTGTTAAGGATGACGACAACAAGACGTGTGCGCGGCGGCCCTTTCGACGCCGACGGGGTAGCCCAGACCAAAAAAGCAAACAGTCGGCGAGCTCCTCGCTTGAGATCTACACTACACTTCTCCAATTAGTGTTGCCGACGGCGCGCAGTGGCGCATTTGACATGGTGCGACGCAGAGGTGCTCCCAACAATGGGACGCAGACAGACGCTGATCGACGCAGGTGTGTGCCAGACTGTGAGACGCCGGCAGTCAGCGAGCTCCTCGTGTGCTGCCCTCTACACTGCCACAGCGGCTTCCTCCTTCCCCACCAAGTCTAAACTTTCGAGGGGGCGTGTCTGTGAGAGTGTAAGTGTGTCAATTTGAGTGACATTCGAGTGATAAGGACACTCCCTTGACGACGACGAGCCCACCCTTCCCCTAGGGAACCTGGGGAACACGGACCCTTTAAAAACTATGTGTGTGTACGGGCATCATCAGTTCTCCTCCGGAGTTCTTCTCCGGAGTTCTTCTCCGGAGTTCTTTCCTACTGTTAACAATATAAATAAACCAATTTCCCAACTCCTTCGCTCAGCGGCACTTCTTCCTGGGGTGGAGGGGGCGTCGATGCGGCCGAGGATCCGTCCAGCGACACCCGGGTCCCACCTCCAACAACACCAAGTAGCGATTCCCTCAGCTAAGTTAAGTAGGCTTGAATGTTCCTAGAGCCGTTTCTTTGATCCTTGGCAAGTGCTTCGTAGCTGTATACAGATGGTATTGCAAAATCAAAATGTTATGAAACAAATTACAATTTTTATGACACCTATGCAAAACTTCGACCGCACCGGTACTTCTCTGACGGAGCACTTGCTCGTGCTGTAAGTACTTTCGGACGTCGTCTGCGCAGTATTGGAAAATTAGAACGCCGGGAAGAACTGCTGTGTGCCCTTTTTTATTTCAAAGTGGTCGAAACGTATAGGGGTACCATTCTATCGCTTCCCCAGGGACAGCAGTCGGAAGAGAAAGAACTCGGATTGGCAACCTATATTCAGAGCATGAATCCCGCGGGTTCACGGAATCGCCAGGAAGACATTTTTTTTGCCTAGTAATACAACTTAGCGCCCATTAGTGAATTACGCGCTATTTATTTTTCGGTTTTTGGTTTCCTTTTAAGGCGACTGCAGACGACCAACGCAATGTCTTTTTTTTTTTTTTGTTTTACGACGAAGATTTCTTGGTTTCCTAGATTATGAGGTTTGTTCTCCCAGAGAGACTAAGGCTATGACGGCCGATAATATTGAGGACTACGTGTTTTTAAATGCGCACTAACATCGCCGAGTACACGGGTGGCTTGGGTTTCGCCTCCATTGAAATGACGTCGCTGTGGCTGGAATTGAAGCAGGACTTCAAAACTGAGAATCAACAAGGACGGTGCATGACTTTCTCTCCCACCAGAGAAAGTCAATACAGCGGATGGCCGATACGCGGTAAGCAAATGAATCTGCACGCAAGCTATAGCGTAAAGTTGTGAGGGGACACAATGTTACTCGACTCAATTGTGCTCTCAGGCCAGTACGCAGGCTATTCAGAGTAATGACGTGCTGCTGGGTTGCAGTGGCTTTGTCATGACCCCGATGGTGACAACCAGGGTCGCCTTACTACGTAATGGGAAGCCCTGAACACTGAACCACGTCTGCGGGGGTAGAATAAGAAAGGAATATGTAGCCTACCTTCGAACAAATAAGGCCGAAATTTTTTGCGCATGTTCGAGACACGATGGGTAGTTAAACACACTTTATGTGAAAATTTTCAGTATTGGTATTCAGCGAATTTATTGTCCTCCAATTTATTAGCGGTGTCAGAGGGTAGCCGTACGAAAAAACAATTAGGCAGCAGCAGAAACGTTTGGTCGTTTTACACAGCCGTGTTATTATTTGGAAGCTGTCTTTTCATCTACAATTACTCAATTTTGGGAACAAAACTGGCATCCGAATAACCTGAAGGCATTCGCGAGGAACGGGACGTTCATCGACGTCCTTAACTTGAATGCAGGTGCTTGCTTCCGCATATCGGCCATCCGCGAGCACAGAAAGGGCATTCATGCTATTGTAGTGGGCTTTTAACAGCATTCACGCCTCAAATAATCCGTGTGACACTGTTTCCGTGCGCAATGCACAAAGATAGGGTTTACAAGCCATACTCAAAACTTACATGAGAAGCAGATCGTCGCTGTAAAGACTCGCCCCGTCTAGCAGTACGCGTTCGGCCATGTCGTCGCCCCCTTTGTCCCAGGGGACCGCGGTGGCCTCCTCGTCATTGTGTCTGGTGTTCTCAGTAAGCAAGCTGAAATAAATGACTTAATAAGTTAAACTTGCACACTCATTTTGAAAAAAGTAAACCGAGCTAGGAGCCTTCCAAACATGCGCAGAATTTAGTGAAGTTATTGTAGCATGCAAAAAAAAAATGAAATAATATTCTGGAAAGGCTCGGCGACAGCATAAGAAGCAGTTAACGTTGCTGATACACGTGCTTGGGGACTGATTCTACTACCCACGGATACAGAGACGCTTGCAGTAGGTTGTAGACTCATGCCAACTGGAGCATGCCTGACTAATGTCCAAACTCAACAACTTGCATCTGCACACGGACGCGGGATAGCCTCATATCTCGAGAACACGTTTCGACCTTCTTGCTTGCTTTTTCTGCTTGTGCATTCCTTGTATTTCTGTCTTCACGTTTCGTATTATGGTTAGGTGACTTTGTGGCGTCATCGCACTCTCGGCTAGTCATCGACTTTTTTTATTATTGCAAGGCGCAAAATCGCATGATCTGAAGTATAATGCTGTCTTATTGTTGCTCACCATATAGTTCATCGCACGTCAGAATAAAAAAAAAAAACGATTCAACTTACATAATTCCTTGTTCTGTTGCATGAAATGCCTTCGAAGCCTAAACTGGTACCACTGTAAAATTCTCAGGCGTGATACCCTCAAGGACGAGCTCTCTTATGAATTCGCGTATGCTTTCCATGTGTTTAGACGACAATCTGGCGTTAAGAGTGCCAGGAGCTGATGAGGAGTTATGCTTTAGGGCTACATAAGTGCAAGAAGGCGAAACAGCATATAGCTTCAGAGTAGGACCACAAAGTGCTATTCCACTGTGATCTGAAATCCTCATACCGTTGCAGAAAGCGGAAGTGTGTCTGTTCCGTTACAGGGAAACCGCACCGGTGTATAGTCCAGGGATAGCGCGCCCTTGCGGAGATGTCTCACTTTTTAATGTCTGCAAGCGCAACTTGGAGTTAAGAAAATATTCGACAACACCAATACATTCTAATGTTTTCAAGTGTTTGACTAAGAGAGAGCGGAGTGCGGAACTTCCCGCTTTCGCACGTGTAACCGCCAAACAATTGTCCTGAAATCATAGCTTTAGCTTTCATAAACACTCCCCTGGCGGCAACGAAGACGTTCTGAGCGAACGTTACGGCATCAAAATCTCTAAAACCTCTTTTAAGCAACATTGGGTATCTAAATTTTGATCATATAAAATTTCTTCTCGCTTCTTCAAACCATCCCATTCACATTTCGCTTTTCCATACCGACTGAACTCCCAAATGCGAGGCGGACGCATTTCAACAAGGCCACAATGCCTACTATACAGTTCGAAACCTTGCATTTGTCCCCTAGCGATCGTAGAAACACACATGTGAATTCAATACACCTGAGCTAAAAAACAAAATTAGTGGCACCAAAACACAAAAGGCTGCGAAGAACGCGTAAGCTGAGACTGTGGGGCAGTTTGAAGCTTTAGTTGATTAAGCTTTACTCAGTGCCCATTAATCTGACTTTTTCAAGTTTGGTCAGCGTGATTACGAAAGAGACGCATTTTTATACATATGAATGAAAACCAATGGCAACGATTAGCAAATTTATTTGAGCAAGCTGCAATTCGGACGAGTTGTTATCTATTCAGCGAAGGAAAGCTGCTCAATAACATCTTCTCGGCGTTTGTCGTGTCTATTCTCCACCATTGTTAGGCTCTTCCCCTATATATTGATTGCAAATTTCTGTCACGCGTAGCCCCGTAAGCCCCCCCCCCCCCCCCCCCCCTTCTTCAGCCAAATCTCTCTCCCTCCCCTACGTCATCTCTAGGATAGTTGATGGCGGACCTAGTGAATAATAAATGGCAGTCAGCAGAGTTGTTTTTCCAAATATGCAAATACAACCACATATAAAACAGGTATACTCGTTAGTTCGCGTATAGAGCTTGGCGCTATAAAAAAGCTATAACATCGGCACACGAGCCACACTGCATAGGGCGCTGTCACACGCTTGTTCACTGTCCGTGCCTTTGGTGCTATTTGCCGCCGGTTGTACCCAGCGGAGATAGTGCAGAAGCTTTCCCCCCTGACCTGATACCCTGTTCATATAGAGTAAACTTCAAGGGAACGGTCTTTGAAACCCACCACAAAGTTATTTTCAGTTCATAGTCGATATATTTAGCACTGAAGGATGGGTTAGGTGGTCAATGTTCAATAATGAGCATTTCATTCTAGAAGAGTAAAACATCAGACCGCTGAAAACCTTGCATCCATTGGAAAACGTACGAGTACCCGGCCGCACCAGAAATGAAACCCAGTACATCCGCAACGCCAAGCGGATGCTCTACGACATCGCCTCGGTTGAGGTGAAAGGCCAGCCTCATACTCAGAGTTTAAACACACGCATTTCTTCCTCTTCATACGTAGGGGCTTTTGTCGGCTGCCCACTCCACGCAGACGTGGAAGAGTTGGCACAGGGCGTTGGAATAAGTGGAGACACAGCGGGGAAGACGCCTGGAATGTCGACCGCGAAGTCGGCCCGCTCAGAGGAATGAGACAGAACTTGCAGACGCACGAAGCAGCGACCTGGAAGGAGAATGTGTTAACAAAATCCAGCATGGCTCATTTTTCAAAACTGTAATGATTAACTATAATAATTGGGTATTTGGTTATTACATGAAACATTTGTCGTTATAATTACTGATAATTACAAGAACTATTTTGGCACCAGGCCATCACGTGGTGCCTAGCTCTACAATTTCAGATTCTGGAGTGTGTACGTAGGTGCGTTTGTTTTATGTCTTACTCAAGAGAACTACTCGCGAAATATCAGTATAAAGGATAATCTGAACAAACAAACGTAAAAGTTTGAGTGCCAGTCAGCGTGCAGAAAATATCAAGAATCTCTGGACGCACGCACACGCGCCGTTGCCATTGCACGTTTCCGCCTCACTAAAAGCGCCCACAACGAAATAAGTAAAGGAGATGGGAAGATATGGCAAGAAAGAGCTTCTCCCGAACATCAGCGTCGCAGCATGTGTGGGGGCTCTGAACAACTATCAGATGATTAATTCTTGCTATGGCGAAACGTCTGTTTTTTGTGGCCTACAAAAACATTCGAAACCTTGTTTTCGTGCGACTTATCGAATCAAATCACGTTTACATTCAACACGACTGAGCGAAACAAAGAACATAAGCCGTGGCACTAAATAACGAAAGTTCAGAATAAGGCATAATCTTCACAATCAGGCTAGACGCTGGGCCCAGTGAAAGAACTGCGGAGACTGCAATGCGACATGGAGGAAAACAGTGCTGGACTTGATCGGAGTACAGCGAACGTTATTCGACTAAGCACGTAATCTTTTAGGGATATCCAAGGAGCCTACATCGGTTATGTTCAAAGCAAGGACGAGCAGTATTTTTAGTGTAGAAGGGTCTCATTTTGCCCCTTTTAATGGGGCTATGAAGCCATAGTTTGAAGTTTTAATTTCGATGCGACATTACGAAGTCCCCATCGACGTGACATTTTGATCTTTCGTACACGTGGTGCCTAAACGGGGCGGCGCTTGTCCACAGGCATGAATGGAAAATAATGACGACGATATGCAAATTGAGTCAAACTAAATTTGGAGCAGTTGGTAAGCATCCAATGTTTATTGAGAGTTTCGCAACAACTTGGGAGCATTTGTCTTGTCTATGGCTCGCCCGTGATGCCGTCTTCTTTACAGTTACTGCAAATTTCCGTCGTGTTCTGGGCCTCCCTCGCCACTCCATCTCCCGGCACATTTAATATCCACTCAATATGTCTAAGATATGCATCCGAAGAGCTACATTCGCAAATATACAAATATGATTCTATGAAAACACACTCTCCTTAGACCGCCTCTTGCTTTAGCTAGATAATAGCAATAGCATCGATACAATGAGCGAATTTGCATAAGGCACTGTTACACGTTTGCTTACTATCCTATGTCTTTTTGTGCGATTTGCTTTCGGCTGTATTTAATGATACAATATGCGAAACATTCCTCTTGCGTGCTGTTCAGTTCATCTGGAGTAAATTGCTTGAAAATAAGGTATTATACGCCCACTCCAAATTAAATTTCGATCTTGGCAGGTAGATTTTACATTAAAGGATACTGGAGTGACAAAAGGACATTTAAGAAAGCATTTCATCCTAGAAGAGTAGGGAACCACGCTGGGGAAAACCTTGATTCCCTTGGAAAAAATACGGGTCTCCTGCGGCACAACAAATTGAACAGAGCAGATCCCAGCAGCGAAGCAGATGCTCTACCGCAACACTATCGCCTGGGTTGAGATGAACGGACAGCTTCATGTCAAGAATATAAAGTCATACCTCAGAAGGCCCGGAATCCTGGGCTCACGTCTCGGGCTCGGACTTCTCTCTCGGGCTCTCGGGCTCTCGGTACCTCGGTAACTCGGGTTCTGTGGCATATGTGACCGCTGATTCTGGACCTTCACATGACTCGAAGTACAACGCGGGAGTGCTAGCAGTCACTGTAAGGGTCTTTCGTGGCGGCGGACTCGATGCTTCAAGCTCAGGATAGGACGTTCCACGGCGAGAGCTGGACGCCGACGATCACTCCATGACGTCACACTGTGTTTTCGTCTTTTCGGTAGTCGCACGTACCGGGAAGAGGCGCGGACTCTTCTTCTTCGTCTTCTTCTCCTCCGGTGCATATGGCACATACCCACAGTGGTAGATTGGCCAGAATTCATTGTGACAGAATAGAATTCATGATGTCGATATAACTGTATGACAGATAACTAATTAGTTAGGAGATAGTATTTTTGAAATAATTTTGAATTTTGAGGCGATAGAAATAGAAATCAATGAAAGAAGGGTTAAAATTTGAAAAATTGTAAAAATAATAAAAAACAGAGTATAATTCAGACAGATAAGCGCTAACACACAAATCTTCCGTTAGCAATATTATAATTGTGAAGTAACTCACACACCGGTTTTACAGCATACCCTTTGACGGTTGCACCAAAGAGGAGGGCAGGAACTGTAAATGGCAGTCTTAGTTGGTTGGTTTGTGGGATTTAACTTTCCAAAGCAATTAACTCGGGCTATGAGAGACGCCGTAGTGGAGGACTCCGGAATTTTCGACCACCTGGGGTTCTTACCCGTGCACTGACATCGCACAGCACACGGACGCCTTGCTTTTCGCCTCCATGGAAAAGCTGCCGCCGAGGCCGGGATTCGGCGAGCAAGAGGTATTTCTAAATAGTTTCTTCTCTGAGTAGCATATAGCTGCGGCAGGAGAGGATATAATGTTCAATTGTTTCCACGTCATCACATGATACACAAAGGTTCGACGGCGTGAATCCACGGCGACATAAATGAAGATTGAGGCAAGGAATTCTACAACGCATGAGTGTCATGGAGACCTCATATTGCTTCGAGATACAATATCAGACATTCCAATGGAAATTGTTATGCTTGAAATTCGTAGTCGCAAGGAGTGGCTCATAACTCAATTATTTTAACGTTTGAAATCGTTCAAACCTGGATATATTTACCGAAACAATATTCGGTACAACATCCGCAACAGGCGGCAACAGGCCTATTGAGAGCTGAATTTGCTGAATAATCCGCCATTATATTAGAAGCGATGCCGCAGTGGCTCGGAACCCTCTAAAAACGCTCTTCCTGTAGATGTAACAGAAAAAAAAATATCAGGGTTTGTTTAAAAAGACGCATTCTCGGGCTTTCTAATGCTGCTAAGACTGCAGGCAGTCAGATAGTATGATACGTGAGTAACGTTACCGGGAACGTTTTGAAGGGCCAAACCAATTGCAAGCAATTTATCAGTAAATATTGGTGGCTAATCAGGGATCCAAAATGTCCAATAGAGTGCCTGGGAATAAATACCTATTGCTGCTTTTTCATCCCGTTGGGGGGAATCTGTAAAAATGACTACGTGTCGTGGATACTGTAATAGACATTCTTCAAACTGGCCATCTATTACAGTAGTAGTCAAGTGCTTTGCAGTAGATGGCAACGACTGGTCAAACAACAGTGCGAAAGTAGCTTGAACATTGCCAACACGTATACTGAAATAAGCGAAACTGCAATTTTCGACAGCAAGGACTGAGTAAATACAAATTGTGATTGCTTATATTGCGGCCAATAATAATCTAGAAACTAAGCTTGGTGTGAAATAAAAATGGAAGACGCCACTCCGGACAGAGGTTCAAGGGCTCGTAAAAAGGTTCGCACAGTGAGGAGCTCAAACCGAGAGTTCAACTCACGTATACGGGCCTGTACATAAAGGACTGCATTTCAAACTGATTTTGGCAACTCCAAACATAGTTGTAAAGCGCGCCTCTCCAGTATCAGCAAAGGTCGTATAGTTTGTATTTAGGACTGCCCGAGAAAAGAGCACAGCCGAACTCAAGAATTGGTCTCACACAAGGTTTATAGAGAAACAAAAGAGTATATCTCTGCGCATACCGAATTTCTTATTGATAATTCTAATCAGGTGACCAAGGGCTCGCTCACCTTTCAGGCAATTGCTTTTGATATGAGGCCGTCAGTCTAATTGGGAGTAGTACAATACGCCCAAGTACTTCAAGGATTCAACCTGTAAATCTGTGAACCGCAATTCTCCAGAAAGATATAAAGAGGTGGCAAAACGAGTACTGAGGATTTCTTCACGTTAAGAATTAAATTTACTTTACCCAGCCAAACTTCAAGGCCATACAAGTAGGCTTGCAATAACTGGTATAAAGAATGAATATCTTGTGCTGAAGAGAAAAAGGCCATATCATCCGCATACACGTACACTTTTATATTTGTATGAACAGGAATATCCCTCATTAATACATTAAAAAGCAATGGAGATAGCACCGATCCCTGTGGCACACCTCTAGTTTGGTAATAAGTTTCAGACGTTAGAGATCCTCTAGTGCATAAAAATTTCCTATTCCTTAAGAATTATTTAAACCATGAAAAAATGTAAAAATGTGGCCTAATTTTGTTTATCTCATTCAACAGTATAGAGGGTTCTACATTATCATATGCTCTGGCGATAACCAAAGTGACCAATGCTGCCCACACTTCTTTCTTCTTCATTGCAAACCTAATTCTACTCTCCAAATCTATACGAGCCTTCCAAATCGAGCACCCTTGACGAAACCCAATCTGTGCATCACTAAATGCATTCAGGGTCATAACATGGTTTGTGAGGAGCAGGTGAAATATGCGTTCAATAGATTTCACTAAGTTTGAAATTAGAGAAATCGGCTGAGTATTATCCAAAACAAAACCTTTTTTCGGATCTTTGAGGATTAGTATATTTGTTGCAACTTTCCAGTCTTCAGGTAACCAAGCAGTTGCCAGGGAAAATTTTACAATATTCAACACTTCCAAGTTGTGGTCTTGCACTAAAGCTTTCAGCATAGCGACTGTAATACCGTCACACCCAAGAAGCGGCAGGTTTCAGAGCAGCCACTATGCAATGCAACTCCGGTGGCTCAACTGCAATGAAATCGGCACATGGCATAGGTCGAGGCAACAGAAACATTGTTTGCGCTGTAGTTCGCAATCTGTTTATCTTTTGCTTCATGGGGGGATAACATCGCTGAATCGGTTACATGTGGGGCAGATGAACTTTGGTTGCGTTCCATGAATCTATACACTGCCTTCCGATTAATTGGAATTGAGAGATAAATATTTATATTAGCATTATACTCATCCTTGCCTATACGAATAGGCTTTTTTAATGAGGCTGCATAAAAGTTATAATTTATCCAATTTTGAGGATACTGGTTATGGGAAAGGCTCTTTCATGCAGTTTTTCTACGATGGTATGCTTTTTCACATTCTTCGTTCCACCATCGGTACGACATCTTGTTAGAGACAGACGATTTCACAGTAAACACTGAACGCTCAGGGTCATCTAACAGAGAAAAGAGTGCTTGTTGAGCCCGTTCAGAATGCTCAGATGATGCTATGAGGGAGAAAGAGAAATTCACAAGCCTTTTAAAGAGTTCGTGGCTGAGAAAGTTTTGTTCACAAGTAATTACTCTAAGGGGAGCGGATACTATATTAAAAGTAACTGGGAAGGGGTCGCAAGTTGTACAACAATACACCGTAGCCCGTGATGAGACCCTTAATCCATTTGCTGTTAACGTTCAATCAATTACTTACCTGGAAGCTGTTCTCATGTAGGTTATGCCTCGACTATTACAGCAACGCACATCATTTATAGACATCCAGTTCCAAAGCCGCTGCCCACATATTCAAGTTTTTGTTCCAAACTACAGACCGCTGTGTCAGCTGAAATTATTCGGTTACCAATTTCGCTTTCTTTTTTTCGTTCGCTTGTTTAACGCAGTCGACAGCCTGTTATCCTATTGTTTCGTTTTTGAACTTTTATGTGTTCTTTATTTGTGAGCTGTTTGCGCGAATTTGATAACACATTTTTAGTTTTTTGTGCTTTTTCACATTCTTCACATACTGTATTCCTGTACAGCTGCTTTAATTCTTGTCAACGTCAGTTCTTTCGATATTATGAATGTAATGCCCACCTGCTATGGTCTCAACTAGATACTGGCAGTGTTGCGAATAAATAAATAAATAAATGTACCTGAACGGTAACCCCCAAAAACATGGTGAAAATTAAAATCGGCAGCAATAATCACTTTGTTGGTTGAACTCCATAGATCACACAAGCAATCTGTTGTACGGACACCTGCTGGGAAGTAGACATTTGCAATAGTGAGAGGAGCACACTGTAGAATTGCGATATCAGCTGTAAGCAGTTCGCATTCTTGTCGTAGAAGTTTGTGTGACACCTTTGCCCGATGAAATGTTTTTCACAAAATTAATCTGAGCAAGCCGCCACTCCGGCCGCTATTGCGATCTGATTTAAAGGTTCTGAAATGTTTGAGAGAAAATGGCCGGTTTGGCAACAGCCAAGATTCTTGTAGTAAAATTATGTCTGGGTTGAATTTTGAGATACGGTTCTTTAAATCGTGAAAGGAAGATGCAATTGAACGACAATTCAACTGTAGTACCTTTGACCCCGCCATGAATATTGTAAAATCCGGGAGGCTGTAACAGCCCCCTTTAAGGCATCAGTGTTATTCTGGAGATTAGGGGAACCTTTTTTACTTTAATTGTTAGAATGGCCGGACTTTGAGGGAGAGGAAGAAGCGCGGCGCTTCTGTCATCTCTACATCCAAAGGGCAAACAGTGGACACGAGGGTATACACAGGATTCTGACCCGGCACTTTCATTGAAGAAAAAGGAGTAGGGGTCATCTGGGTAGAATCTCCAGCAACAGAATCCCTAGCAACCGTCAGCGTGGCATTCTGCCAACTTGCAAAGCTGCAATCTCGGTAGACCCAATCGTTTTAGCTGTGACCTGTGACACAGCTACTGCAAACGTGAATAACATACGCTCTAAGACACCCTCAAGTGAGTTCTCCACAGCTGAGACAACCGACTTCGTCAGGCCTGCTTCCACATCCGAACCTAGTTTTCTTGAACTAGCTGCATATGAATTCATCTTACGGTCAAGCTGTGCATAGGCATAGGCATCTAGAGCACTTTTTGGGCTGGTTAATGCCGAAAACAATTTGCTCGTCGGCGCGTTTTGGACAGGTATCATCATTAGCAGGGTGATCTGCGTGATATAGTGTGCAAATTACCACAGAATACGTGCAAAAGTCAGATGAATGGTTGTCTCCATACAGTCTGCAGCGTGTTGCGGATTTGTACGCCTTGCTGCTGTGTCCAAATCGCCTTGGCACTGCAAAGGGCGAGGCTGAAGACGATCTACACGGTAAACAATGGGTCATACCTTATTCTTTGTTGGACAGTTAGCCCCGGCAAACGCCGCTATCATCGATTCTGTCGGCACCCTGGAGCCACCAGTGTCCCTGCTGCAACGGAATAGTGATAATGCAAACGCTAGCTTCGTTAAATTCCTCGATGATTTCCTGCGGAGAAGCTGACGAATCCACGCCGCGTATAATACCTTTTGAACATGCCCGCTGTTCAGGTATAAAAGGCCTTACTGGCAGTGATGCAAATGATGTGCATCGAAGTCCAACACAAATTGCATATCGGAGGACTTGCAGAGAATACCTCTCCTGCCAAACGGACGCATTTCAGAGATTTCTAGGTAGGGGAGGGGGGGGGGGGGGGGAGGGGTGACAGCCTTTAGCTGCTCCTGGATTATTTTTGGATTTTTCAACTTCAGGGTTCCAACCCCTATTGGTACAAATGTCACCGGTATTATGCTTATTCCATTCCTTCCAAAAGATTTAAGGTCCAACCTTTGGGCCGGCAGACTGACAAACCAGGATGCCGAACCCCCCCCCATGGGGATGCTAGAGACATTATAGACCTAATTGTACACGAACCCTTATTTCTGGTTTAAAAAAAATTACTGGCCAATTCCACTACGTCTATTGGCCTCACCGGAGAGAACGGTCAGGCTAGCAGACAAGACCGGCACCAGGAGAAGACAGCAGAACAGCACACCAGCGTCCTGAAACAGCGACCGTGGCCGTGGCCCGGACACTTGTCTCTGAACAGCGCAGCCTGCTCACCAGGGCCCGGGAGGCAGCACAAGCCAATGGTATCCTGGACTGAGAAAACCACCCACGCAATTCTGTTAACCAATTAAAGTTTACTCTCTTTCTCTCTCTTTCTCTCTGTTTCTCTCTCTCGTTCTTCTTCTTCCTTCACTTCACTTCGTTTGCGAGCGCTCACAGCGAGAGAGGGAGGGAAGCAGATATCTTTGCTTAGAAAATAAAAATAGAAAAAGAAAAAAGCAGCGAAACGACAACCAGAAAGGAAATTGGGCTTGCTTTTCCGCTGTTATTGAAACTTGAACGAGGGAGTAGTGCTCCCAAACTTCTACTTCTTTGTTGTAACCAAGCGTCGTCTTTTTAGGTTAGTGCTCTTCCTATGAAGCTGAGCACAAAAGAGTGCCTTGAGTACTTGGCACTACTTGACCTTCTTCATTACCTTATCTCTGACATCATCGGCGAAAGATACCAAAGATAAGAAAGCGAGAAGCAGAGTGATCAGACATGATTAGCGCTGGTTCCTGTGTCTCGTCTCCTTCTTGGTCTGTGTGTTTTGAGCTGTTAAACCACCATTTTGATTACTGCACGGTGGGGAGGAGCGCGACTACAGTGCAAGAATTGATTGCTGTTATTACCTAGGTTAATTAACACGAAGTTGAGAACACAACGCTCATACAATGCCTGTCTACACCATCTTATGTGGTGCATATGCTCTGCCTCTGCTCTTATATGCAGGCGGAACGTGCCTTTGTGAACATGTTTTTGAGTTAACTGCTTCTGCTTCATAACTATCTCTCTTGCAGATGCTCGTATTTTTTTTTTTTTCATATATGCTATGCACTTTGGCATGATTAAACAGTTGGCAGCTAGTAGCGCAACTCAATCGTCTTATGTGTCCTTCTTCGTCCATTGTTATCTATTTTTCCGCGAAATTCTTGACTTCTTAATTGTATATTTTGTCATACAATCTCCTCTGCCTTATCCACGTATTCAGCAGCAGCGAAAGAGATGTATAATGTTTTTTTCAGTCTGGTGTCTAAAGACTAGGAAGTAAAGCCGAAGGGACGAGTAGGAGCTCTTTTTGACACGAGCATCCTGCGCTTCCTCTTTCTTTATACTACCGTCGAATTGCTCCGTGCTTTTATGCACCGTGGGAAGAAAATAGCTGGGCTGTCGATTTGCGTCATCACCAGTGATTTAAGCTCCTTCGTTAATTTCAGCTTCCGCTAGCACTAGTGGGAATATTTTCTTTTCTAAAGTTTGAGGACGAAAGCTGCGTTGCTTAAAACGATTAGTTAGGGTCCCTGGTACATGCACCAAGGAGTGACTACAAGGCAGGCCGTATTGAGCATCTTTGTGGATTATTTCTATAATGTGACCCCATAAGAACTCCATGGGGACGTAACGCTCACAGGTACGCGGAAAATCCGGCTGCGACCGACCACAGTTGGTCGGGGGTAGAGTGATTTTGTTTGACTGATTTATAGGGTTTAGGGTTTAACTTCCCAAAGAAACTTGGGCTATGGTAGACGCCATATTGGAGAGCTCGAGAACTTTCGACCACATGGGGTTCTTTAACGGTGTCTAACTTGACCTAGTTTTTTTAACGCACGTAACACGTGCACGCCTCCATCGAAAAATGGCTGCCGTGGCCGGGATTCAATCTCGGATTTTAGGGCACAGCAGGGGAGATGACAAACCGCTGAGCCACCGCGGCCAGGCAGGGGCCAAAGTGGGGCGAGGGAAATTTTCCTCTCCTCTTCTTGTGGTGAAACCTGATCTCCTGCCAGGCTGGTACAGGAAAAGCCAGCCGCGACTTCGCACCTACCACGGTTTCTAAGTTCCACTAACCGAGCAAAATTGTCCTCTTTTCATTGGAAGACTCAGTATTCTAAACACTTTAAGACATTTACATGTGTGAGGTTGCACTGTGGTTCTGCATGTTATCAGTTGTATGTATAACTTGTGGTCGTGAATTGTAGCTCACAACTATAGTTCTTAGACTGTCGCAATTTTTCAGCTTTTAATAATTCGCCTTCTTGCTTGTTGTTTTTGTGCCTGTGGTGCTTCACTCAGCACGAAATTGAGACGAGCAGCTGGGCATTTGGTTACAATTCAATTGTGGTAAAATAAAACAAGGTGGAAAACACGCTGAGCGTTTTGCCTGCCAAAAATATTGCTGTCTGTACGACAAAATCATTCAGATGACCAACAAAGTTCAAATGACATTTGCGTAGCCTGAAGTAGGGAAGTGTTCATGGTATTTCGTGGCTTAATTGGCACTGGAGTCTTTGTCTGAGTTCTCTGGATGAATCTGTAGGCGCTTTAAACTGTAAAGCTCGGTAATTATCTGTTGATATCAGTCAATGCTTTCTTGTAATTGGGCACAATCCCCGATGTACTAATTGCTGTTTTCTCTTTGCTTTGCACTACTCTGCACGATGAAGCTCATTTTGAAGTCGCACGAGCGTTCACTTTAATCCTTTTGTCGCCACCGAGAAAGACATTCATTTAACCAGAACGTTTTCCTTATTATAAACTGGGACTTGGTCTGTGAACTGTATAATCGTCTTCTCTCCTTAGTTGCTGCCCCTCCGGATTATTCGGCTGACGTGAATTCATTTTTCTTTCGGGCAGCGCGTGCGTTCGATTAGAGCATTTAATGTCACTTTTACACTTGGTATCGTGAATTTTCCGCGAGAGTAAATATTTATGCTAGGGGCTCACGAGCGCACTGCTGTGATCTCTTCGGCGTTTTGTTTCTCCTCACTTCTCGTCGTTCAAGCGCGTAGTCTCAAAGAGGTTAATTTCGATAAGTCTTCGTTAAGCGCCGGGCAGTTCAAAAATTATTAGTGTGTTATGCGAAGGCTAGCACAATGAAGACCATATAGTGTATCAGCTGAAAAGACTCACGGTCGGTGGAGAGATAACGCCTTGAAAGAGGCTCGCTGGAAAATTTGCTTCACTTTGAAGGTTGATATAAATGCCAGGTCGCTATGTAGTACCTCTTTAAGCCACGCACGACTACGCGCCTCTCAGAGCGACTGAACGCCTTGTCTCCGTTTTTGCGGCGCTACACACTGTTAGCCACTCTCCGCATTATCTGCCCAAAAGCAGCTTGGTGCATCAGTCCCCTGAGAACAGGGACGCTTTTTGTAGCGAAAGCAACATTAGCGAAAGCAACATTAGAACTGCATTTCGCGGAGTCGGGCAGAGGCCACTACTAGCGCATGCGCCGTTACCATGGCAACCAGTTGCGCCGTTCCACAGGTTTTTCGCCGCTCCCCTCGATAGAGAGAGGAGCAGGGTAGCGGTATCCCTAGGGGGCCTCGATGCGAATAACTACGAATAATGCGAATGAACTGGAAAAAGTAATTTTTTTATTTGCCCTTGACAGTAATGTTCTGGCAATTTCAAGAGTGACCTTTGCATAACGCAGTGGTTGTAGTTGGCTTGTTAAATTCCGTATAAATATGCTACATTTGATTAAAATTGTTCTCGCACGAGGACTTTTCACAACGCCGTGATCGTGTTTCTTCAATGTGCCACCAGCGCGGAGGGGGATCTATCTTACAAATTTTAATATCATTGTGCAGTTTAAACCCACTTTTCGACCGTTCATCCAGATCCCTTCCCTGTATCTTATTACAGTATGATATCTGAGATATATTCAACGTAGCAAATGCATTTTTGCTTCCAAGCCGTCCTTCTCTGGTGTGGAGAGCTGAGGTGAAATCTGAATCCAGGAGGTGATATATTCTAATCGCCTGCTCGAAACAATATATAGCAGACGGTTGCGTTTTCCTGGTCGTGAAATGGCGGTACGATGGCCTGCGGGATTCTAGTTTAAGGTTTCTAGAATAATTTGAAATAAAGCGTTATTTTCATTCTTGTAAATAGTGCATATGAACCCAACAGAATGCGGGTGGAGTTCATTATTCGAGAAAAAATGCTAATTTTAAAAGAAAACGCGCGTCTAGTTTTGTCCTCTTTTCATTCTCGTTTTTGCACTTTTCCTCTAGAAGGGGACCAGACTTGAATTTTGTTGAGTTCATGTAAACTTATCTATTGATGAAGAAAACCACTGAAAGCGACTGGGTTACCAAGCAACCTGACAAAATAAGTCTCTGATTGCTCCACTCTGAATACTGTTGCCCCCGCCGTGCTCAATTACTGCAACTCTCAGAAGAAATCAGGAGAACTTGCCGCGTATGAAGCTTGTGCGGAACAATTCGCTCTTGCTCTATGATCGTCGGACGAGGCAAATGCGCGTGGGATGAATGAAAAACCAATTTATAATCATTAAGCGCACAGAAGGAAAGTATCCAGGAAGGCGACAGACAAGTTTTCATCGCCGCTGAATTCATCTAGATGACCAAGGAAAGTTATTGTCGAAAGGCACCCGTCTCTAATTACGTGGTTAAATTGTATATAACTACCTAGGCTAATTAACTTGCCCCCAAGTACAGGGGATGGACAAGGTGTGGCGAGGGTGACGGGATAAAAGCTACATCAATAGCACCTTGACTTAGGTTGAGTAATCACTAATTAGTTTCCTAAATGTAGATGCAGTCAAGCGAGGGTGTACTTACAGTTGAGCCAAGTGATAGTCAATTACACTAATTACCTATTAGCCTAGTAGGCGCCAGCCTCTAATTACTCTTTAGCAGACCGGAACGCACTGTGTAGGGCATTTCCTAACAGTGCGCCAGGAAAGGCTTCCGTCGCCTTTGAACACTTTAGTGAGCCAAAGCGCCTTCTGATTTTTTTGATAATGGAAAGCCGGCGAACTTTGATGCATACAACGGAACGGTGGTTGTGTTCGATGCAACGCTCGGTCTCCCGCATGCGAGACTTCAGCCCGCTGTGGTGGTGCAGTTGACCTCGCGGGATTGAACTCCGGCCACGGCGGCCGCTTTTCGATGGAGACGAAATGCAGGGCACCTGTCATGCGATCCCAGCGGACGTTACAGAACCACAGTTGGTCTGATTTTTCGGAGTCCTCCACTGCGGCGTCTCTCATAGCATGAGTCGCTTTGGGACGTCAAGCCTCATAAACCAAACCAAACAGCCGAAGCTTTCGCTCAACATTTGGTTCAGCAGCGATGAACCCCTCATTTTTTTCAGCTTTTTTCTTAACATTTTATATCGTTACTGAAGGCTAGAATTAGAGGAAAAGGCGTCGGACATTGCTGATGATTATCGATGCTGATGCGCTATGCAGGGTGCGCCACTTTCTGCGCTCGCCCGCGTTTTACACCAGTTTGGCGACATAAATCATCGAACATAGCGTGGATAAGGCGTAAGCAGGGGAATTAAAATGCGAGGTGAAGCCATACGAGCGCATGCTGCACGTGCCTCCACCTTGGTTCAAATACAGCAAACAGAGCAACACAACACGTCGCCTCCACTTACTGTTATCACCGCAACATCAAAAATCACACCATTATGGCTTACCCTCTACGCATCTACATACCCGACCGATACCCCTTGCTATGCCTGTTTCGGACCTGATAAGGGCGTGTCACAGCATTCGGCCTGCCTCTCCATACTAGGAGGTAGACAATGCAATTTAGGTGCCCTCTCGCGCCAACACTTTCCCTTCTTCCGAATACGTTAAAGGGCAGCATATAGTAATAAGAATATTCTATCTAGGTATTTTACTGTTCTTTTTTTCAAGTGCGAGTAAGTCTTGGTGAACAGCGAACCGTGAGGCGAATGCCAAAATGTTGCCAAGTTCTGCCGGGAAAGGCTGCAGTTCACGTGCCCAGCTACAGGATGCCATGTCTAACGTGGCGAATACACGAGGAATCCCATGCGGTGAGATACTGCCGGAAGCGCCGTTGTGTCATTTCTGTTTGCTGCCTTCGCTCGAGGAGACTTTGGGCGTCTACCATCTGCAAAATGTTTCGCTTCATATATTGTTTTTATCGATGCAATAAATTGGCAGCATATCACAGTCATCTTGTAGGGGCATAATCGAAAATCAGCGGCACGAAGCATGAGATGAACTTTTACGGGGCAGACACTCAATGCAAAAATACTTCCTCACTAAGCCACGTGGTCGCACTGGCACTGCGCAAAGAGGTGGAGTTCATTCGCTAGAATCATATAAGATAGTCTTCGTAGCATGTGCTACATACTTATCAATGGTTTTCACAAAAAAGCCGATTAGCTCGTGTCAGGGGCGTCACCGAAGAAACCCTTCAATTTCATTGGTCCTCGAACTCTAGTGCCCTGCATTTGTGTTGCTGCGGAGAGATATTATCCAGGTGAATACTGTGCATTCATCATTGAACGCGATTTTTTATCTCGACCGGGGTCCGTAAAAGTTCTCAGCGGAGGGCCTGCTTTTGACACTTCTAGTATTTCTGCAAGCACATGTGAGCTGTTGAGGCTATTTCGGATTATACTAAACAGCAGAGCCAACGAACTTCCTAGTTCGTGAAGGATGTAGCAGGCAGCGTTGCATTTCATCTAAACATCCCCAGAAGTTTCCCGTTTCGAATATTTGTGCAGGCAGATATCTTCCTAAATATAGATTGTATGCTTTGGCCTTGACGCGCCTTACCTGCTGCACTGCTATGTGTCATTTGCTGACCCTGCTATCTTGAGCACATATTCTTAGCTACCATCTAAGTTCTCCAGCAAAACATCCAGGAGTAATAGGGCTTAACCCACAGCTTATTAATGGGACGATAAAGCTGCCCATTAGATACGCATGCGACAAACTAATGTCTTAGTTGTGGAAGCAAACTATATAAGTAGATCACGCTTTCTTTTACCGAAGGGTAACCTGCGTGATTCTGTTCAGTTTGGGTTATTGCTCTTTGTTATTGTATGTAACGATACCGCAATCTCGACTTATGCAATTGATGAACAGGAATTATTTCTTCACTCCACTCAACTAAAAAGAAAAAAACGACAAGGACGAACTTCTGTGAAGCATGCAGTAAGCCTAGTTCAAGAGATTTTCTGCACCAAAAAAAAAAAACAAAAAAAAAAACAAACTCGTAGTCATGTTGTGCGGCGTCTTTAACTAGGCGTCTTTTAGTGCGGGAAAGCAGATATTTCTCCATCTACAACTCCAGAGTAACTCCGTTTTCGAAATTCTGAATGCTGGCGTGGCTATTACTAGCCGCCTTCAAATCTTCATTTGCAATTAGGGGCTTAGCAGTATATAGAGTTGGTTACCAGAAAGTAGTTTGCCAGCTTAGTTCCCTTTATTTATGAAGTCCGCCATCACCGTCACTCCTCAGCCGCAGAAGCCTTTCTCATATCTTTAAATGCCCATTTTTAAAACTTAGTAGCGATCTTCCTGTAAGTACATGTTATCTCTGAAATATTTTATCTAGTTTGCTGTACGCATTTAGGTGATAAAGAGCAGATGGGGGCCTTTAGTTAGCCTACTTTATTAATTTGCAGGATTTTTTTACTCTCTAAAATTTGCAATTTTGCATGGCTGTCTTCCGCGCTGTTATTGTTTCCTGAGAAGACCATGTCTGCTGTAAACAAAAATGGTCTCCTAAGATAGGATTGACCATCTTTGACCTATTATATCGGTCTTCCAGCATGTGTATATTTTTGTGATTCTCTGCCCAAAGTACTCTTCCTCGTTGTAGGCTTTAATTAGTACGTGTTCCGCTAATTCCAGTAATCATCTACTCTGCTCTCGGTTCTTGTAGAGTATGTATTTTCGACTCACCATCCTAGACAAGATGTTTTTCATCCATATGCCACTGATTTAACGAATCAATTTGTGCTAAACTTTTATAGACGATCATTGAGATTCGTGCGGTGTTCACGCGAAAGCATTGCTTTTCTACAGCATGCTAGACGATTATGTTATTGTCTATGTAGAGAAAAATGGTAGCCGCCGCTGCTAGCGAGCAACTATCTTTGGTCACGGAGCCGTCGGTGTAAACGAGGAGGTGGGGTTGGAGTTCCTCGTAGATGACGGCTCTGGTCAGCTGCTGCACTGCACAGAGCGGTGTGGTGCGTTTCCCCGCGATGCCGCTGAACCTCCGTAGCAGCGGGCCAGGGCGAGAAGAGGTCGTAGGGGGGCGTTGCATTGGTGAGCTTCTCGTACTCGAGCCGCGCCGCTCCTATGCGCGAGTGGCGATGGTGTCGCAACCGATGTAATAGCGGGCCGCCGTCCTCTGCGCGCTGTCGGCGATCGATGTGGCTTAGCGCCCGCCGCGTGGCCTAAAGTTGTAAAGGCCACGCGCCTGCCTCGGCCAACGTAGCTGCGTATTGAGAGTTCTGAGGAAGGCCGAGCCAAATGCGGAGCGCATTGCGATGCTCGACCTCCAGCTTCTTCCAGCATGGTTTGCGCAGTGTGACGAGCGGTAGCGCGTACAGCATTGCCCCCACAGCCGCGGAGTTGTACAGCCGTAACGCAGCTTGCTTGTAGATGTCCTGGCCTCGAGCAGTGAGCCTGCGTACGGCGGCGGTGGTTCTTTTCACCTGCAGGCAGGCCTTGGTCGCCGCGTGTCGGAAGCAAAGGCGCAGGTCTATGTCCAACCCCAGGTACCGCACCGAACGTCGCCACGGCAGGAGGGTCCCGTCCAGTGTGAGCGGCGGTGGTCGCTTGCGCGAGCTCGGGACACAGCTAGGCCATTGCGATGGACTTGTCCGTGCTGAGTGAGAGACCTAGGCCGTGCAAAGAGTCGCTCACCGCCGTCAGAGCTGACTGCAAGCCCGGCGTCCCAGGCACTACAGAGCAATGTCGTCTGCGTATATGGACATGTACACATGATGCCGACTGCGTGCAGGCAGACAGCCCGGCACCACTGACATCGCCACATTGAACAGAAAAGGTGACAGGACAGAGCCCTGCGGCACGCCTAGCCCGACCGGTCGAGGCGCCGAGAGAGCACCCCCAACGCGAACGCGCATGGAGCGTGCCTGAAAAAAGCTCCGAACGTATTGTAGCAAGCTTCCGCCCACGCCAGACTTCTCAAGCGTCGCAAGAATAGGAGCGCGGCAGACGTCATCAAACCCGTCCGACACATCCAGCAGTAGAAGCAGCGCAACCTGCCTCACGGCCTTCGCGTGCTCGAGCGTGCTGACAAGATCGGAGATGGAATCTGCAGTGCACCGCATTCCGCGAAAGCTAGTCTGCCGCTCATCCAACAAATCCGCCGCCGCAGCCTGCTCGTTAAGTCGATGTAAAGCCATGCGTTCCATGATCTTACCAGCCGCAGATGTTAGCGCCACTGGACGGTATCCCGCGAGCTGGGTTGGGGGACATGCGTGCGGTAATCGAAGACGACCTCCGGACGCAGCACCCCGACCCACGCATCGCAAGAGGTGAGCGCATTCACAGTGTCAGCGGCCGCTCGCTGACTCGGCTGCACCGCGCAATGATCCTCCGTGCACGCATTGGATGTGTATGGCCTGGGGAACGACGGATGCGCCACGGACTTGCCACCAGTGACGTCTGTGACGGCTGTGGCGTGGTAGAAACTCTTGAACATCTTCTACTGCACTGCGCTGCGCTAGCCGAACCACGGCGTGAGTTGCTGGCGGCTTACAGAGCGCAGGGGGTAATCCCGTACAGCGTAGCTGTGCTCCTGTGGCCGCTGGGCAGTGCGCGCGTCCCCGAGCGCGCACAAGTGAGCCTGTGTGAATATATCGAACTGGCGGGCTTGATTACCCGCCTATTTCACCTCGCCAGATAATGCGCGCTGTGACTAAACGCTCCACGTGCACTATTTCGGACAATAACGGCCGATCGCCCACGACGGCCGTCGGTGTTTTGTACAGTGTGCAAGTGCATGCGTAGTGAACAGTTGCCTGGACGTAGAGCTATTGCGGAGGCCCGCCCTATGTGCCGAGTGCTCAGTTACCTAAGACATCTGAGGGTGGGCCTCAAGCAAACTACTGTATACTGTACCATAGTGCATATATTTATTTTATTTTACCTACCCTTTTCTTTATCTATATCGCTATCCTCTTTGATTTCCCCTACCTCTTCCTCGCTATCCCTTTATTTCCGCCGCCCCAGTTCAGGTGCTTCAGATATCAGATACCAGATACCGGGGCTGGCAAATATCTTTTCTTTCCTTTTGTATATACAATAAATAACCACTACCACCACCACCATTAAAATACTCAAATACCAGACACGGCTCTGGTATCTGTATTAAGAGTGCTTCATATAAAATGAAGTGTGAACCTTTAATGAGGTTCAAGGTATGCAGAACGTACTGGTATTGATCCAAATAAGGATTGGTGACTGCATCAGCTTCATAATTTTTCAACGTCGATTTGTCGGGTTGCAACAGCACTCTTAACTACGACAACGACACCTCCAGGTAGCCTACAGGCTCGTTCACGATCCCATCGAAGAGCTTACATTTTTTTAAATATTTCCCCCGGTTGGTTCGGTCCGTAGATGTGTTTCCAGAAAACGGTTGCCAGAAGGGTGTACTGTCTTCTCCGCCGAGGACCTTGGAGGCCAAATACTGAGCATCAAGTCACCCATCCGGATCCGCTTTTGCTGGACACGCCGATACCACTCACGCTAAGCGCGGCTGCTCGTGTTACGTGCTGTCGCAACGTGCAATCATTTGTTTTAGCTGATGCCGCTGCAGGGTTTCAATACCCGCTCTCATTGTACAGTGGTGATCCATTTGCTTTTCAACGCAACCCAGATTCAGCGGCTCGTTTAGCCCTCTTGACTCTTCTGAGCCTTTCTCTCCTCTAAGTTCCAGAGGGCAGCTTGCTGTACCATCTAAGCAACTGGTAGACGCAAAGATGCACGGATGTGGCTACAGGCAAAAAAGTACGATCGAAGCTGTGTACGATGTTTCAGCGAACTGCCAGGGGCCACTGCATCCCGAGTCAGACAAGTTACCCGAATGCCGCGACTTGCTTAAATATGAGCTTTATGTGCAAGTGCTTGCAATGAAGCGAGTAACAAAGTACATGTGCGGGAACAAGAATTCGCAAGATAAGCTATTAATGCTGTCGCTTAAAGAAGTGTCCTCGAATCTTTTTAGTCGCGTTGACAAACCGGACTTTTGATAGTGTCTGACGATGATATTATTAGGCTCGAAATAAAAGCAAGAACGCTACCTGGATCTGACCCTAAATAGAACCCGGCTCTCGTCTACTATTCTTTCATTACAGAGGTGCGCCAATTCCTTATAATATAACGGAAGGTTACCCCAATTTGGATAATATCGATAGGATGCAGCTAAAAACTTTCGTTACGAATTTTCACCGTAAAAAATTTGTAACCAGTATTAGGGATCAGCAATATTTCCTTTCTATAGTAAACGGCTGTTTCCCTTTCAATTTCTATATACTCGGCGATTTCTATGATCAGCGGGCACTAACAGCTCACAGGAGATGAGAACGAAGTAAGGGGAATTTGGATGAAGGCACGCGCTACTCTTAAGAAGCTTGCTCCCATCTCAACGCTATGAGCTCGCCATCTTTTCCAGGTATGTGCTGCACCGGACACTTTCCCTGCTGGCCTTGATGTCCCCAAGGACTTCGGCTGGACATGGGCAGCTCCGCAGGACCATGTAGCCTCCGTGCTGCTTTCATTGCCTGTCGGCTGGCGACAAAGTAGACTAGCCCGACGTACCAACTTCTCGACACGCACCTTCTCTTAACCATCCCGGTAGCGAAGGTGGAAGCCCTAATTGAGAGGTAAGACACTGACGCGTCAAGATGAAGTTGCAGGTGCTTTTGTAAATTTCGAACTGCTATTCTGTTTTTCCCGACGCGAAGCCAGACGTTTTTTGCGACGATTCTCCATTGCGCTACTTCGCTTCCACTAAATGAAATGATGCATAAATTAACAAATTAACTGTGTACTGTGTCTCAATGTGTAAATTTACTGGCCAACAGCTAAAAAGCACGGGTCGCAACACAGGAATTCTAGCGACATCTGTCCATGCCTAACTCTAGAGGTTTGGTTTTGTGGGCACGAGGAGAGCGAAGTGAGGGGAGGAAGGATCAAGAGGGCGAGCGTGAAACTTGCTGCGTTGTCTGTGCCGAGAAATGGATATACCGACATCAGTTTGGTATAGCGCACATCTACTCATCGCTTCTGTGCGTGCGTACGTCGAGAGCAAAAGCGGATTCGCTACAAGATTCTTGGATGTGACGTGGCGCCATCTGTCGGCAGCACCCTCGTGACGATGGAATGGGGATCATGTGTGTCGCTCTCTTCATATTTAGTGCGTCTCAAGTCATTTAGGTATGCATTTCTAGCTTCGCTGTCTTTTTACGCTGCACTTTTTAAGCACACTCACCTGTTATACGCACACAACTGCAGCAGTTAGCGTCCAAATGACTGTTTTTCATTACTTTAAAAACGGGCTAAAAAACTCAGTCACAGGCTGCAATAGTGCTAAAGGTGTTATTATCATCATCTTAACGGGTCCACGCCTGTCCCCATTCTTCACTAGCGATCAAACCTCCAAAACTACAAATTAGCTTCTGATAACGATAAATGGATACTGCGTTCCCAGTGTGTTCGCGGTGTTTCATAAAATCAGGTCTTTAATGACAATCTCAGGTGAATGTTATATGGAAAGAGACAGCCCAACAGACTACCTTCAGCGATTCCTCTTCCACACATCAGCAATATAATTGAATTGCGCTGTCTATTCCTCAACACTGGGAAACATCCTGGGGAAACGGCGTAACATCTTTTCATCCCACGTTTATTTTCTGGTTGACAGTGACATTCGGGGACTGCTGAATCTACTTCCGCATTATTAAATGTAGCACAAATGTTCACTCTAATGCTGGGGGTCTGCCGAGGCATCAAAATCGTCTACCCAGCGGGACAGCGGCTTTGACAGTTACCAGTGGCCACATACATAGGAAGACACCAGAAAACAATGATCTCACTAAACGCATTCAATGCTCTCCCACCGATGAGCTTCCTTTCGAATATGAGTACGTTGTGCCTGCTTTGTTTCTCTTTGTAATTCTGTGTGCTTGGGGACGTAGAGTTCTCCACAGTGGAACGTAGCGCATACGAACGACATGGCATTTCTGATGTGCACGGTTCCATGATAAATCCCTACACTTAGGTACATCGGCGTCAAACACATTAAAAAGAAATTTCTCCGCGTTTCAAAATGCGCAGATATGAAGCCAATCTGACGCGCAGTCGACTTCACCGGGTATGGCCAATTATACTGGTATGCCCCTCATCACCGGGAAATGTACCGTAGGGCAAAAAGTGGCGCTATGTAGGAAACGCCTTAAATATAGACACAAACGAAACAAAACTAAACGGACTAAATATGCCAATCAGCTCCACAATTTTTACAAAAAAAGACGTCGTCTCCTTAGAAATGTGAACAAACTACACGATTTGGAGTTTCTGCACCCAAAGCTCCCTTGTCTTGAGACTGCTGACAATAGGTAGAAAAGTAACCATAGCCTTCCGATTTTCTATCTCTCACCCTACAGAAAGGTACGGAGCAGTTCTTGCCTCCTTCCTTTTAGCGCCAACACTTTGGATCGGGACATACTGATCGGCCAGAGCCCGTTTGTCAAACCTCCTTCGCGCTCGACCGCAGTTTTCTGATACTTCCTTGGTTCTAAAGATCCGTTCATAATAAAGCCTATAATATTGAGTTGTCTTAAAAACGCCTTCGTATATGGGTGGCTAGCTCACGCCTAACACATGAACGCTACATGCGGCTAGCTTTTTTTTAAGCGTGTAAAGGCTGGTCCTTCGGGAAGTTTGTGTTCCTTGTTTTTTTTTTTTCTTTTTTGCTCCGTCTATACTTTCAGAGTTCGAAACGAACACCGTGAAGTCCTAAAGACCGCTGTCAGAAGGAGAGTAAAGAGAACCTTCCTGAGGTATGCAAGTTCCAGCGTTCGAGGCACGGCATTGAGCCAGAGAACTTGCAGCTAACAAAGAGGAAAAACAGAAACGTCTTATTTACGTCGATCCGCAAATATGAAGTCTAATTTAGTTATTATTAAGACATGGTAAAATTCCCACAGCACTGAAGAATATTTCGAGTCCACCTTGCGAGCTGTTCATCGCAGTAAATCCACAGTGCACTGACATCACTCGACGTCTTCGTGTCGTCTTGACGGGTGTGTCGAGATTGAAAGCCGGTGCCGTTCGCATTTATTTCGCAATGTACAGCCTTTATCAAATGTGCACAGCCCAAGGGGTCTGCTTCCGAGCGATACTGTGTGGCTCGTAATGCATTCCCAGGTTTCCATACTTGCTGAAGGCAAGAAGAATTTTCGTCCTACCCTCTCCAATGGCTACGACTTCCACTATTATTACATAATTCATAATATACGGCTTAAAAGCAAACCCTCTGGACTGCTAACTTTTGATAAAGGCTGTACGTCCTTGTACTGTACGTCTTTGCCAATGGCAAGCATACCGCTTTTTGGGCCTAAAAAATAAATCGGCCTATATTATCAACATCTTGGCAGGAGGTGGCATACGTGTTTCTAGCAGTGTGCGCAAAAAAAAAAAAAAAAAAAAAAAAACATCAGGCAGAAATAAATTTCAGATTTCTAAAAATCGATAATGGAGTATAGCTATCCGAGAGAAGTGCATTAGTTTTTGATTTTTGTGCTGCCTTATGTTGTCCAACCAACCTTCGCTCTACATCTCAGAGCATCCTGCTTTATTTCTTAGCATTTTCACGATTGCCACAATTCCCTGGTCGTGCAGATGTTTTAATGCCAGCTGTTCTCGCAGGTGGCTTGCCTACATCACGTGGCCCTTGGCGAGGCTGACTCTGAAAGAACCACTAAAGACTCGGAGCCCACTCTACCGCTTTACGTGCCCACACCGCTTGAGAGGCTCGCGCACAGAGAGGATACGAAAATCGAGACGCTCGAATAAAATATATGTTTTATAAATGCATCCTCATCATGTCATTGCTTGTTACTCTGAAGACGTGTCATTGCGCTACGATGACAGGTCAAACCATGCAAACTTGTCTTTCGTGGATTATATCGATATGTGGACGTAAATTTCACAAGTTAGGGAAATTCCTGGTGCGACGCTCATAGAGTATTCTGCGTCACCATTTATGGAACTATGATTTTTCACGGTTTCCAAGTGCACACTAACCTTTTTTCTCGTCTTTGCCTATTCCTAATGCATGGCACTTGAACGTTGATCGGCATGCGGGTATGTTAATCATATGCAGTGTTTTTAGGCCATCGCGCCCATCCCTCTCTGTGGAGGCGTGGCCGATATTTGGTGCTGCTATGGCAGCATGCCCTATCTGAGGAAAATAAAGTGCCGCTTCTACACTCGGCATTGCAGCGCAACTTTGCTGGGTTTTCTAGCTTACTGAGCTGTTTTGCCTGGTTTGCAAAATTAGAACTTCCTTTAATGTGTACAATACTAATTTTTCCGAAGTAAGCTGAATGATTCTAAAATTGCAAAAGAAACAACTTCGAAACATAGACCGCTAGACTGAAATCATAGGTGTTTTACGTGTAACATCGGCTATGGCTGTAACTTCAAGGGTTGGTTCGCCAATGTGCCCCCAGATATCAGAACCGCGCAGATATGGTATGTGCATTAGTCAAAACGTCTAAGAGCGAAAAGCAGATATTTAAAGACCACTGAGGCTTCAGAAGGCGATCTGTTGTACGATTTTAGACCAGAGCCGCACTTCGTGCACGAATAGCAGTCGCAACAAATAGCCGAGTCGCTTGAGGGGTCGCGCTCCACCAATTCTCATAGAACTTAAAATGTACCACATTTTCCTGTATATTTGCTCAAAATTGACGGCCGGAATTCGTCCACCTGGTGGCTTCGAGGGCCTGCTGAGGTAGTATAACGCTGGTTCAGGACATAATTACAAGTATCTGTTCAACGCAACCTTAAATGGTCCGAAGGCTTCTCAAGGCACACGTTGTTTTTATAATTAACACTTTAGGAAAAACTCTTCCGAGCCCACCTGGAGGTCGGTTGGCGCGGCGGTTAGCTTTTGGTGACCCCTACGAGAAATATACTGGATATCATGCCCACTGTCGCCATTCACGACACACCTATACACCGCAAGAGAAGTGCGTGCCATGATTCCTTACTGCCACGCATAAATCAGAGCGCGCCTGAGCAGGTTTCTTAAACAATAGACGGGGTAGAAGGTTACTGAGAAGCATTTGATATTTTGAAATTTTTTTCGTGTGATGTATTACGTATCACGTGCAAATTTAATGAAATATACTTTTTAAAGATTACGAACAGATACTAAACTTTGCTTCTGGACCAAAGTCTTAGTTATGAATAGACAAAATAATAAGACAATAGGCATAAAATGACTCGAAAATCTATGCTGCAGTTCTGAATACTAGCAACAAGCATGGTGAATAAATAAAACAAAAACGAGCGTTCCCCACCACTCGTGCTACGCAGACGTGTAAAACCCTATAAAGCACGCGCACCTGTGCACTAGGCATAACAGATTAACGCAATTAAACGCTACAACCAGGAAGCTCATTCCACGCTCCCACTGCACACATCCCAAAGGTGGATCAGAGCTGCGATATCTGCCACGAGAACTTGCATACCAAATATCGCATGTAGCAGATTGTGGCAAGCTCTCCAAGAGATGGGAGTTCCAATTCACCTCATCTGTCTCCTCAGGAACGTGTATGAAGGGCGAGAGGCCACAGTCAGAACTGGGCATGCTCTTACTGATTGGTTTCCGATTGAGAAAGGAGTGAGGCAAGGCTGCATACTGTCGCCCTGCCTATTTAGCCTATATGCATCATGAGGAAGGCCGGTCTGGACGAGTCTTCAGCTAAAGTGAAGATTGCTGGAAAACGTGTCAACAACCTTAGATATGCGGATAATACCACTGTAATGGCAGAAAGTGAAGTGGAACTCAAGAGGCTTCTGATGCGCGTACAAGAAGAGAGTGAGAAGTTTGGGCTTAAACTGAACATTAAAAAGACAAAGATCATGGCGTCTTGCCCTATCAAGTCCTGGAGCATCAATGGACCAGAAGTGGAAGCCGTGACAGATTTTCTCTTCTTGGGCTCCAAGATTACCTCGGAAGTAGAATGCAGCCATGAAATTAGGAGACGCCTGCTTCTGGGAAAGAGAGCAATGGTTAGCCTTGACCGCCTAGTAAAGAGCAGAGACATTAGTCTGCCAACCAAGATTCGTATAACTTGTGCTATGGTCTTTCCAGTTGTGATGTATGGATGCGAGAGTTGGACTGTGAAAAAGGCTGACCGCCGAAGAATTGACGCGTTTGAATTGTGGTGCTGGCGAAGACTCTTGAGAGTTCCTTGGACTGCCAGAAGATCAAATCAGTCGGTATTGTCGACCAAAAACCCTGACTGCTCATTGGAAGGTCAAATTCTAAAGTTAAAGCTCAGTTACTTTGGTCATCTGATGAGAAGAGAGGAGTCGCTGGAGAACGATTTGATGTTGGGAAAGGTTGAGGGTCGCCGGAGAAGGGGTAGGCAGCGAACGCGATGGTAAGATGGCATCCTCGAGGCACTGCAGATGAAGTTATGTGATGTTAGGAAGATAGTAAGAGACCGGAAAGCGTGGCGTGACATGGTCCATAGGGTCACGAAGAGTCGGACACAACTGAACGACTGAAATGAATGAATGAATGAATGAGATGTGAATATATAACTACTGCATTGCTGCAAACACAATTGCTCGAATATGAACAAGCCTGGGTACTTTGCACATCCCCACTATTCGCTCAATATCTAAACTTGCAAAAGAAACATTAGTTATGGGCATCAATGTGCTTCCAAAACTTTAAAAAGAAACCTTCCGGGTTATATCAGCGCATTCTCAACATTTTCAACAGAAAGCTAAAATAAAAATACACGCAACTAAGCAATGATTACAATGGTTAAAACTGCCAGTGCACCTTAGTAGCGTTTGGTATGGCAAAGTAAATTGGAAGCCTTTCTTCTCGTACATATCCGCCCCCCAGGTATTCTGAGGGGCGGTCAAGTCTTCGATTAATATACCTGGAAGTCATAAAAAAAAATGTCGGCAGCATACGCTGCAAAATTAATTTTCGGAACGAATTGAATTTTATTACTAATCACTTTGCTGAAATTTGCAGAAATGCAAGAAAAATACATTGCCAATTTCTGCTGACCAAAACTAATTACATTGCAAGTTACTCTCGCTGAGTAGTCCAGGTGCTTTAAATTACTTCTTAGTTTTCCTGCACACAAAAACTTACTAAACCTAGCTAACTGAACAAAATATTCTCTCCAGACGCTCCGCACATTTTCTTTTGTCTCCCTTCCAAATTTCATCCCAGAAAACTATTCCTTCCCGCTTACCTTCAGCACGCGCCATTGCAAAGCTAAGACATGCAGCAACAAAGCAACAAACTCAAAAGCATGGTCCAACGTACGCCAATATCATTGCGATTGGGACGGAAACAAGCGGTGAACCCAGCGTCTTCCTGGCCCGGAGCTGGCTTGATCTTTATGAAAGCCCCGAAAAAGCAAGGTTATTTAAAGCTTCTGTGGTCGGAAAAATCAACTTCGCACATATGGTCCAGTAATGCTCACGCCATGAGCCCTTCCGCCTATCTACCCAAACCGTATACCCTTTCTGGACCCGTGATTACATGTGTAACCAGGCAATACTGTGCCCTAGCCGAAGCAACAAGAGAGTTGCACTGCTTGCAAGAAACCAGTTTCCAACTCAGGCCACCTTGCATCATCTGTCCGTTCGGCGGCCCCTTCACGTCTTACATCCTGCTGTTTGGGTAATGGTTGCAACTTGCAACTACCTGCAACACAGCCGAAGTAAATGACCTAGCTACGCAGGACACCGCAGGTCTAACACGAAGAATTGTACGGAGTAATCTCCCCTTTTGCTGGCCTTGTCACACGTCGTTCCTGCTTTCGCGCTCCTGTACTGTGTTGTCTGTTTATACAGCAGTGTTGCATTTTAGTAAACGCAATTGCGAATATATTTCATTATTTTGCTGTAAAATTACTACCTTAAAGTAAGTTATTACATCACGAAGTACCGCGAAAAGTAAGTTAAGCAGGTTAATTCATTACTATAATTCAATTACTGCCACATCTGTCCTTCAGTAACATTTTCCCGCTCCAAGCACTTTATCTCTGCCGACATTTGATTAAAAGATATAAGCTGCGTTCTCGTTTATGAAACATCAACTAAATAAAACGCCTTTTGTTATAAATCGTTTACGGCTGCAGTCTGAAGCATAAAATGTCATCAACTGGTGCTGGGCCTCAGATGTTTAGAAAACCCCTTCGCCAAATATTTAGAAAGGCCCCTAAAGGCTATGTCACTCAAAATGAGAGTAAAGAACTGCGAAATGCGCGGCGTCAGAATGCTCTTGCCGCCTTCACGTGGTAGGCGACGGCAAACACTGCGCGCAACAGTGGCGTCCGGCACAGGCTCCCTAAAGGTCGAGAATTTCACTTGGTTCTCTTGCCCTACCGCCTTATATATTATATACGAATGATAGGCACGGCTTTTAAATGGAGGCATTACACCTATATGAGGACGAATAAGTGCATGAGATCCGAAATCGGGAGAATTCGGGTGCTGCGGATGCCCAACATAGCAACGAAATAGAAACTTTCAAAGAACCGTGCCCACGTCAGCTGTACACCATAATTATAGCTAAATATGGCATAACCTACTGTGGTTAGCCACATAACGCTCGACGCTTGAAAAAAAATCAAAAGTTCAAGAAGAGGAGAATGCGTGGTAATAAGAAGACCGGAAACAGAAAGGTGGCGGGGAACGTCAAGCCTACTGCCGATTTCCTGCGGTCGGATCACCCCGGTGGTCCTGTCTACAGAAAACGGCGGCCAAAGCTCTGTGTTGCCTCCGCTGGAGGGCTTTGAAGGACCAAACACTCGGCATCCAGTCACTCTCCCGGATCCACTTTTCTCTGGACACGCATGCTACGCACGGCTAAGCGCAGCTGCTCGTGTTCCGCGGTGTCACACAGTGCATGCAATCATTCGGTTTAGCAGATGCCCACTGCAGAATTTCAGTATCCTCTGTCGCTGTACATTGGATATCAATTTGCTTTTAAAGGCCACCCAGGAGTCCTATAACAGCAACAAGCACTTGGTTCATCTGTTCGCTTAGCCGCCTTCAACCTCACGAGTTTTTGTCTCTCTACGATCCAGCGGGCAGCTTTTTGTACACCCTAAGCTACTCGAAGGAACGAAGACGTAGGAATAGGCTTACAGGAAGGAAAATACAATCGGAGCTGAGTTCGATGTTCCATCGCATTCGGAGACCATTCGATCCCGCGGGCCAGACACGTTACCTATAGGCCATGCAGACACGTTGTTAGAGATTTTTTAAATATGAGCTTTATACTTACGTTGTGTGATCCTGCGCATACAGTCGTAGCACGCGTGAGATACAAAAAACACAACATAAAGTGCTCGCGACTAATAGAGTTACAAAGTTGATGTGCGTCAAGAAGAGTCCGCAAAATAAGCTATCTACGATGTTGCGTCAAACAAGTGTCCTCGAATCTTTAAAAGCAAAGTTTCAGGACCTAGAATCCCCCACTGTCCACCTGAGAAGTAAAGGAACTCTGCAAGGCTCGGTGCTCTCCCCCTTCCTCTTTAACGTGGTGATGAGAGGCCTTCCCACCGCTCTTAGTCATAAAAGATATAAAGTTCAGCAGTTACGCGGACGACGTTAATCTCTGGATGAACAATGGCAGCGACGGCAGCATAGAGGAACGCCTACAGGCATCGGCGGACACCATTGTGTCTTACGCGGCCGAAAGGGGTCTTGCGTGCTCTTCGCAAAAATCCGAACCTTTCATATTAACCCAAACCCAGTGAGGTGCAAGGGCGGCTTTAACGTAGAAATTAAGGTCGACGGCAAAACGGTTCTAAAAGTCCAGCAAATCAGAATCTTCGGAATTTTTATTCAAGAGGACGGGTATAACGACAGAACGATAAAAAAAAAATAAAAAGAAACTCACTACCTACGAGGGGCAAGTAACAGGGATATTTAGGAGGATTGCATTCAAAGGCAGAGGCCTCAAAGAGAGAAGCCTTTTGAGACTGATGCAGGCGTACATAATAAGCCGAATATGCTATGCCACACCATTCCTCAACATCAGGACCGATGAAAAAGATAAGATAGATGCACTCATCAGGCGTTGCGTCAAGAGGGCGCTGGGTCTACCCATCTCCTTTTCTACGGAATGCCTGATAGAAATGGAAGTGCCTAATCGCTGGACGGAACTTGCTGAGGCGGTGAGAATCGCCCAACATGAGAGATTAAGAAGGTCGATCACGGGTCGAACAATCTTAGAATGGGTGGGTCGAAAAATAGATAGGGGCACAGCCGACATGGTTGCCCTACCGCCACAATGTCGCGAGCACATCATTGTCCGTCCTCTCCCCCGCAACATGCACCCAAAATACCACAAGGAGAGACGGGAGAAGAGAGCAGAAGCACTGAATAAAAGAGCAAAAGAATACAGAGTAAAAGATGTTCTCTACGTAGACGCTGCAAGCGGCCGATCAGGGGTGGCAGTCGTCGCGGTAATCGATAGTAGCGGCGCACCAGTCGTCTCCGCCACCATCCGAAGCAGAAACATAGACACGGCTGAAGAGGTCGCAATAGGGCTCGCTTGCGTCGGAACGAAGGCTAGATTGATCTTTAGCTACAGCAAAACTGCTCTCTGGAATATCGGAAAAGGCAGGGTCTCTCAAGAAGCCGCCCAAATTTTAACAACTGTAGTTAAAATCGATCGCAAAATCACCCTAATTTGGGTCCCAGCACACACATCCGTCCCCGGCAAACTGGCGGCCCATGATTTAGCCCGAGATCTCTACTTTCGGGCAAACGCGGAGCCGCCCGACTGCCCGGCGACGGACGAACGTTTGCAAACCTATAAAGAAATTATCGAAAATTATAGATTAGGAAGACGTCTGATGCCACCACCGGATCCTAGCTTAAAAAATAAATAGGCCATTGCCTGGCGGCGATTACAAGCCGGAAATTTCGCAAACCCTGTCTGGTCGTTTCACACCCAGATAGATAGAGAAAAATGATAAATGTAAGGCCTGCGAAGCGAAGTGGACCCTCGACCATATACTTTGGGAATGCCGTAAGTCTCCGGGCTCTAGGGAAAACATTAAAAGTAGAGAAGCCTGGGTAACCCTCTGCGAAGCGACGTCTCCGCTGACCAGCAAAACGCCGTCCGCCTGGCGACTGAGGCCAGAAATAATCAATGTATATTCGTCAGTCCTTAATCGGGGAGGTTCCAGCCCCCGTTCCTCAGGCCTGCGTACCAGGAGCGGGTAGTAGGGGGCCTCCTAAATCGGTGGTAATTAGAGTTTTAATCAATCAATCGATCAATGAATCGAATCTTTTCAGTCACGTCGACAAACATGAAAGCTTCTAGCGTCTGGCGGTGATACTTGGCTCGAGAGGAAAGGATGACCGGTTCGTCGATCTGAACCTCCGGCGCCTTGACTCATCTTCATCCATTAGAAAGATGTGCCAGTTCCGTATACTATAACTTAACGCTATCTCATCATCGTCATCATCCTCAGCCTGACTATACCCACTACAGGGCGAAGGCCTCTCCCATATTCCTCCGATTAACCCGGTCCTGTGCTAGCTGCATCCACTTGACCCTTGCGAACTTGTTAATCTCATCCGCCCACCAAATTTTCTGCTGCCCCCTGCTACGCTTTCCTTCCCTTGGAATCCAGTTTGTTGCCCTAAGCAACTATCGGTGATCCTTTCTTCGCGCTACATGTCCTGTCCGTGCCCATATTCTTTAGAATGTCAGTGACAATTGGGTTATTTATCTGACCCACTCTGTACGTTTCCTATCTCGTAACGTTATCCTTACCATTTTTCTTTCTCGGCGTTGTCCTCAACTTAAGTAGAACACTCTTTGTTAGCTTCCACGTTTCAGCCGCATAGTTGAGTACAGGTACGCTGCAACTGTTGTATACTTTCCTCTTGAGCGATACCGGTAAGCTGTTAGTCATAATCTGGAAGTGCTTGCCAAATGCGCCCCATCTCAGTCTTATTCTCTTTGTCATGTCTCTTTCATGGTCCGGATCTCCGGTTACAACCTGCCCTAAATATATATTCACCTACTACTTCCAGTGCTTCGCTACCTAATGTAAACTGCTGCTCATTCCCTAAGCTATTGAACGTTACCTTAGTCTTCTGCATATTGATTTTCAAGCCTACGTTTTCATTTTTCCTGTCTATGTCATCAATAATTATTTTCAATTCATCCCCTTAGTTACTTAGCAAAGCAATGTCATCAGCAAATAGAAGAATACTGATGTATTCTCCATCTACTCTTATCTCTATAACTTCTCTCATTCCAAGTCTCTGAATACTTCTTCTGAGCAAGCTATAAATAGTACTGGGGAGATCGTGTCTCCTTGCCTAACACCTTTCTTATTTTGCTTAACGTTGAGTCAATGTTATCTCATTAACGTTATCTCAATATGCATTATACCTTTATCCAGCCTAAAGTTTTATTTTACGAATTTTCGTCGCGAAGCCTTTGCAACCAATTTCAATGATGAGCAATATTTTTTCCCATAGTTAACAGCTGCTGCCTTTCAAATTTGCATTTGCTAGGCGATTTCCAGGATGAGCGGCCACAGATTCCTCACAGAAGAGGAGAACGAAGCGAGGAGAATTTGGTTCAAGGCACGTGCTACAGATTCGAATCTTGTTCTGATTCCGACGCCATGAGCTCGCCACCGAGCTCCAGGCATCTGCTGCGCCGGGAACCTTCCTTGTCGGCCTCCCTGGGGACTTCGCCTCCGCGTGGGCAGCTCGGCACGACGACCAGCATGCCATCGTCCTGCTTTCAATGCTCGACGCTTCGCGACCTCGTGGACCAGACCGACGAAACGTTTAAGCCTCCTCCCCGCCATCGCGGAAGCGAAAGTGGAAGTCCTAAAAGGTAACACACTGATATCTTAAGATAAACTTGCTGATGCTTTTCCCCACTTGAGACTGCTGTTCTCTTTTCCTGGACGCGAGTTCAGACATTATTTGCGACAATTTAATTTTGTGCTTGCTACTTCAGTTGCACTACATTGAAAGGTGATTAAATTGGGTACCATGTCACATAGTGTTGGCTTACCCGCAAACAGCTGAAGAGCACAGGCCACAGGAAGAATGCTTTTGCCGACGTATGTTCGTTCCGGACTCTCGAGATGGCGACTTGTGTACACGAATAGAGCGGTGCAAGGAGAGGTAGACAGAAGGGCGCCAGAGTGAAACTAGCTGCAGTGTATGTGCCGAGAAATGAATATATCTACGGCGATAGCTAGCGCGCTCTACATACCGTTTGCGCGTTTGCATCGAGTGCAAAAGGCATTTTGGTACAAGGCTCGAGGACATATCGTGTTGCCATCCCTCGGCAACACCCTCGTGAAATAGAAGGGGGATCACGTGTGTCGCTCTCTTCCTTTGTAATTCGTCTCAGGCTATTTAGATTTCACGTTTGTAACTTTATAGTTTTCTTACGATGCAGATATCAATACAGCCACGTGATATACTCACAGCTCTGCAGCAGTTATGACTCAAAGGACTTTATTTCCGCGCTTCTATACGAGCTAAAAAGCTCAATTAGCTGGCTCCCACAGTGGTAAAACTACCAATATCCCCTTCATGATTCCACGCCTGTACTTACATCTTCTTTCTAGAAGTTCATCCCTCCAAAGAGAGCATTTACATTCTTATAAAACGTATTAGACGCTCAGTCTCCAGTGTAGCTGGCCCTTCCTTATAACCTTGTCGTAGTGCCAATCTCAGGTTAATAATACGCGGAACCAATCAGCCGAAAAAGATGTTTAAAGCGATTCCTTTTCCACCCACTATCAATAATACAATTCGCTATTTGCTATTCCTCTTCTTCGGAAAATTGCGCAGCGATTTTCATTCATGTTTCCTTTATAGTTACAATCATTTTTTTTTTTCTGCGCTCGCTGTACTTGAGTATTGACTAATGCACGTCCGCATTTACTAAACGTGCGTTCACTAATGGGCACGTTTAATGCAGGGGGATAGCCAAGCCATCAAGCCTATCTACCAAGTGGGACTGCGACTGCGACGGCGACCAGCGGTCATGCAGTACCCAGACTGAGGAGGATGCTGAAAGCAGCGTCAGCACTAAGTGTATCTACAGCTCTCGGACCGACGAGCTGCTGTTCGAATACGAGTATGTTGTCCATGCCTGCTTTCCGTCTGAAATTTTTTGGACTTGCAGACATAAAGTTGCCTAAAGTTGAACGTATTTTCGTACGAAGACACATAACTTCGTATGTGCAGTGGCCCTTGAAAAATCTCTACACTGAGCTGATTAAGCATCACTCCCGTTAAAAAAGTCTCTCCGCATTTCACAAGCACAAATGTGCAGTGAATCTGCCGTGAAGTAGAACCCAGGACAATTAATCTGGTACACGCATCATTCCCGGGGCAAAAAAACTCAGTTTTGTTTTATAGAAAGCGACTGTGTGGACATGCACAGCACACATTTTATTGAGCGCAGAAAGCGGACACGTATGACGATTTCATGCAAGTGTCTGGAGAGACTTAGCGCGCTGCTGAGTACGATGTATAGATACTGGTGAAGGCAGTATGAACCCCTGCAGCGAAACGACATGGTTTGAGAAGATGCGAAATCCATTCAAAGCGTGCAACTTGCAACATCTTTGGGCGGTCCCAGCATGTTCTAAGTCGGTTCTGCACCGCAGTTCGCCTTCAGAAATGTACATAACAGTGATAGCGTCGTCTTTTTATTTCTTCCCAAGGTGTTGCCAAGTATACCGGTTGTGATTTGCTGGCACCTTCGGCGTATAAAATAGTAAAAGGAAGAAATAAGGTCCCGTTGACATTTGAGCTATGCAGAAAAGTCACGACGCAGGATTTCACGACGTTGCTTCCGACTCCCCTAATAGTTCTGTTACGATAGTGCAATTCATCAATAGAATTCCAAGACCAAACTTTTTCCCAGCTTTAAAAGAGCGAGGACAAACACGCCACATTGTGATCTGTCCGACTACACTAATGCAGTGAAATTCTTTAAATGAAGACACGTATTTTTCTAAAATCTTCTTTTCCGGCGCACTTTAAGTTACGAGCAGTCTCTGTCATAAGTGTACCCTTACAAAAATGAGTTTTGAAACTCTATTGTTGGACTATTGACCGCCTTTTGAATTTATTGAATTTCGATAGACATTCAACCCCAGCTGAATGCAATCTTTACAGGGCCAACAGAATTTTCATTGTGTTCTACCCAATAGACTTTTTGTGCAATTTTTTCTATGTGCTTTTTGTTGTCAGTTTTCAACGTTCACGAACAATTAGCGTGTACTGTTCATGCTGACCCATGTTTTTAAGTAGTTTTAGGCACAAATGATAAGAGCATGATGTGACAATTTCGTTATGAATTTTTGGTCTCACTTGTAATCAACTATTGGCCACATTCTGCAAAGGGAAATATAAGAGCAGCATGCAGTTGCGTGCTCGTTCATGTTATATAAAAGTACATATTAACGGTGCACACTTAGCTCAAGCTTCGCAACACAGTGAAAATATGCCCTAAAAACTTCATGATGGCAAAGCCTCCACTAATAATGCAAATACATCGTTGAATGTCAATCAGAATCCGTAATGGATCAGCTTCTGTATGTCGCAGAAGGTAACTTTAGTGGTAGGACATATTTTATATTTATCATAAAACAAGTTCAGTGAGTCATCATACTAACAAACAGGATCCTAGATTGAACCTACCATGTAGGGCAGGACAGAGCTTTTTTAAACCAGTTCCAAAGTTCACTATATATATGCTTCAGGGTCTGACATTCTGCCCAAGCATAGGTATTTTTGCCCGTAGCTTATTGCCGCAAAATGAGGTGCAGTCTGTATTGGAATCCTCCACCGCTCTATGTCTTTGGAGAGTTTTACTGTAATTTTTTCTTTTCTTTCCTTTTTTAAAGTGTACACCATGCTAAAATGAAGTCACTTTAAACATTGAGGGGTTCTAATAATCACCGATTGATCCCACGGATACTATAGAGTTAACACGCATAGCAAAAACATTCGCGTATGAAAAAAAAGAAGAAAAAAACAAGATTGCATGCGTCTTCTAACGGCGACTCTTCTTTTCAAGGACGCATTCGGCCGCCGCCTTGCTTCTGTCCGCATCCCACTTCCCCCGTGCCCCGCGAACGGCGCCAGCATGTCCGGAGAGGTCGAGGGTCGCTTCCTGTCGGCTGGGGGGAAAAAGGGGGGAGGGAGGAGGGGTTGCTCCCACTTGGTCTCCGCTCTGTGCCTTCTCCGTGGTTTGTTTTCACGGAGATGACCTTGGCTTCAGCAGTAGCGCAGTGGGGGTGGCGGCTTTTCACCGAAGCTGTTCTTCTGCGCCCCGTTTTCTTTGCACGCAGACGCGGGTACGCTGAGTGCGGCGATGTGCCAGTTCAGTTGGCGTTTTCCCGCCACCGTGGTCGCATCTTGCACTGTGAACGAAGCACCGTATGTAGGTTTTTCGCTGGTGATTATCACGAAGATCGTTTTGTTCAAATTGGAGCGCGAACGTACGAATTTAAGTCTTCGGAGGACTCCGCTCTTGGGCGGCAGCTTCTGCGCAAGGAGGACGTGTTTAAGAAGTTCAACAGTCGCAGGCATTTTGGATTCTAAGCGAAAAGCCGGCGCGGGCGGAGGGAGCGTCTGCACTTTGGTGAGTGTTTTACTTTTTCCTGTTCGTGTTTGTGCCAGTCTTGTACAGTGTGTGTTACAAGGTGAAGCCCGCATGTAAATATTTCTAGCAGACAAACCAGCCTCGTCGGAAAAAGAAGGAGGGGGAGAGAGAGAGAGAACGAGGCTTGTCTCTACGCGGACGCTGGGGCCGATGGAACGCCAGCTGGAATGGCGACATTTTCTTTCTTTTTTTTAACCGGTGACCGTTCTTGACGGATTGTTCGCCACAGTGCTGTACTCTTTCGATACGCTACTCGTGCTGAGACGGACACATTATCGAGATCATAATATGCCTCTGTCACACATTGTGGATTATTGAATCTGTGCAGCTCCGCCATTTTTGCAGTGTTTGTTTTTGTTTCCACTCATTTTAGTGCCTATAGTTGGTAATTTTGCTTCAAGTTTTCTGGGTAGTAATGCTTGTGACCTGCGCATTTGCTATTTATATTCACAATGGGATCTTTGACGGCAGCATATATTGTTTATCAGGGAGAAATGAACGATGTGGTAGTGCTGCCGAGCTGTGGAGGCGGCGGTCGATGCCGTCTAAGCAGTGAAAGACAGTGACAACTCATTTTAGACAAGAAATTTCTTGAGCTATGACGTGGAGCAGCGCACAAATGCCTTTGCTCTATTTTTAGGTTAGTATATACCGCAGCTTAATTATGATTTATATTGTTTATTTCAGCATCACATGCGAGGAGTTCCCGGACGTATCAGCGTTTTACGCAAAGAACAGCCTGGCGTCATACCTTGCACATGAATTGAAATAAAGCAAATAAACAACCCAGCTCATGTTATGGGTTCACCAAAGATGCATATTTTTTCTTTCTCATTAACGCGCATTTTTTATTTTGTGTTCCCTTTCCGCTGCGGATTAACAGAAAATGCTGCGTGATCAACGGTTAGCCAGGAGCAGGCACGAGGTGGTTTACATTAATGCAAAAGTAGCACAGCACATATCCTTGCTGCGGTCAGTCAACACATTCTATGTTCTGCTCGACCAATCAACAATTTAGTCAGTTTAGTGTAGGTTAATGAGTGAGTAAGTATATTGGGGCTTAAAAAATCAAGATCTGTTTTGTTCTTTTATGCCTCACTATGCTTATCATTAACCAGCACTGATCAGACAGGATTGTTGATTGGTCGGGCAGAACATAGAATGTGGTGACTTATCGCAGCTAGGAGATGTACTGTACTACTTTTGCATCAATGAAAATCACCTCGTGTCTGCTCCTGGCAAACCGATGGTCGTGTACTATTTTCTGTTGTTCAGGAGTGGAAAGGTAGCAGAAAATCAAAAAGCGTCACTTGCAGAGTTTCTGAAGCATTTGAGCCTGAAATCAACAGAATTTCAGTTGCGCGAATTCCAAAAGCGCTCTTAAGAAACACATGGGCCACTATTTCATAAGCGCTCAACAAGAGGTCAACACTGCATCATCCAAGATGTTGCCGATTATCGACAGACTTTCAACAGCGTGTATTGACACAACGCTTTCGAATTTCTATAGAAACCCTACATGCATTTTTGTAAGGGTAGAGCCCAGGAGGGCGGCTTCTGAGCCACTTCGTGCTGCTTTTAATGCATTTTCAATGTTTCGGACCTGTTGATGGTGAGGATACGCTTTGTCCTACCCTCTCCAATGGGAAGGACATCCAGTAATGGTGAATCAGCGCCACTACACGGCTCAGAAGCAGACGCCCGGTCTCTACATTTTTGGCAAAGGCTCTACATTGGCTAAATGGCTAAATGCACATCGCCTACTTCGCTGTAATTAATTTACAAGCATGGTATTGGATGATAACGCCATCTGAAAATTAAATACAATGCAGTCTTAAGATTGGTTGAAAGCGAGCGTAACACAGACCGAGAACTATGCTCATAATATGCTCTTTGCACACGACTGATTCGAAGATTCTATAACGCATCCTATCACCTCCTTTCAACTTGAAAGTATTAACGGACCATGAAGATGTTCTGTGTCCATAATGCTGCTTGGTTTTCACCAGCCGAAGTATTTCCTTGCTCACTTGCATCCCTGACACCAGCTACACAGGTTACACACTAGAACTTCCTCTCACTTTCATACTGAGTCATACTTGGGCCTTTTGTTCCCGTGCAGCAGTGGCTCGGAGTTCTCCATCTGGCGGCTCCTGGATTTTCACCGGAACAGGTCTTTCCTGGCATCTCTGGGAGTGCTTTCTACCGTTGTATTCTCCGTGGCAGCAGTGGCAACTCTCTCGGCAATATGTAAGCCGTCTCATGGTGACTACTTCTGAGAGGAAACAACTTGTTCGGCAGTTTGGGGAAATAAGTGGGTATTGATTGACCTCGTCACCTCAGCCGCATTCGCTCGAAGGTTTCAGAGCTATTCCCAAATTTGAGGATCATAGGCTCACCACTCCTACACTGTATTTCTGCTGAATCACAAGCTGACACGGCAAATAATGCAATCGCGAAACCATTGTGCTCAAGCCTAATGGAATAGAAGGACGACGCCGCTCGGCATTAATGCCATACTAACAAGCTGATGTAGCCCTATCGATGCTCTGTCAGAAGTATTTATTCCACTTTTTCGCGTGTTGAATATGGGCATTCGTATTAGGTCGAGTTACCACGAAACAGGACTCTGGTCATGAAGCCTGTTTATACTTGAAAATTCTGTAGGGTCACTGACCACTTGTCAAAATAGATGGTTGACGTTTCGGAACCCCTACGGGTTCCTTGTTCACAATGAAGAATCGGGCGATAGAAAAGGCGCTTAAATAGCTTCAAAAAGGTGATGTAATGATTTTGCGTAAGCCGGGGGAAGGCTTCCCTTTGTACTGTTGATAGTGTTTGCCGTTGACTGGATAATCAGATTCCAGGTGCAGTCGTGATGACAAGGAACCCGTAGGGGTTCCGAAATGTCAACCATCTCTTTTGACAACTGTTCAGTGACCCTACAGATTTTTCAGCTGTGCTACTACCTAACCAGACGGCGTTCCGTCAAACCTTGGATTACACCTGTTTATACTGTTTCAGATAAACCGGACACGCTGATGGGCTTCTTTTGTGGATGCAGCCGACATAGTTGACATGAGGACGTCTTAGTGCATATCCAACAAGAAGGCTCTCGCGAAAATTATTGCATATGTCTCGCTTTATTATTGATGTTCAAAAATCTAACGTACCGGTTTGTGCCAAAAGTGGAGGAGCAAGCACGAGGCCGAGCGGCAGCGCTATCGTCGCCGTCGGTGGCTGGTGCGTACTCGCGGCGAGTGTAAAGATAGTTGACGTAATTCGGCTTCTTCACTATGTTTCTTGGGATCTTGGGCCGATAAAATGTAAGTGGGTAACATGTGGCCTCTGATTTCACACCTTCGGAGCGCTGTGCTACTGAGAAAGGCCGCTGCTAGCAGCAAAACTCGCTCGATAATCATTTTTGACTGGTGTTGTGAACCATGCGCTCTTTGCTAGAACACCTTGCACGTTTATTATCAGTACGTACCTCCTGCACTTGCAAAACACCTGCTGTTCTCCTGTTAGGAGTGCTTCCAAAGTAAGATGGGGTGCGGTTCTCAAAATATTGATGTGGTTTTTCTCACGATTCCATTATCTTCGGCTCTGACGCTCCATTGAGCGTGAGGAGAGAGACAAGCTAGGCAATATTTCCCTCTGTTTCATGTCCCGCTCTTGCTACATAAGTAAAGTATTGAATCCGCCATTGACGCACTTGGATCCGCTCGCTAAAGCAGAGGAGTACTGTCTTGATGATTGTAACGTCAAACCGATTGCGGGAAAGTTGAGTAGAGAGCATACCTGCCTCAACCATATTAGGCATGTAGCAATGCGTGTTGTATACGTTGATGTGCCCTAACATATGATCCCTAATAATTCATGAAAAAGAAATGTTTTTCTAGTTTAGTTGAATCTCCCGCTTAACTCGATCATGCTGCGGCCAGGGTCTTCGACAAAGGGCGGGAATTCAGGTTCCGAAAATGATTTTGTGCGGCACTTCAAGTTTGCATCCAGCAGTATTTTAAAATAATTACCGATGTCACCACTCTACTAGCGGACACTGCACCAGCACTCAAGTGTCTCAGTAATAAGGAGTAATATTAAACTAGTTCGCAGTCCTTGTCCGGTTTTTTGTGATTTCCGGAACATATTGCTATTATGCTCGGAATATGTTTCCGTAAAGAAACAGCCTCACGTATTATTTCAGTGATGTAAGCTAGAGGCGCGAGAGTGACATTGTTTCTCGCATTCTGAAAATGAGTCGTGCATGTCAACACAAGGTTACTCACGCAAAATGTACTGCGCTCTTTTTTTCACATCATCAGGGGAAATTGAAATGGTTGGAAAACTTGCCTGAATTTTTCTCACCTCCAGCATAAAGGAAAGGAACGCCGACCGAAGGTTGTTGTTAATAATACGAAGACGTTTCAGCTTTTATAAGGTTCACACATAGGAAACTCCAAAGCACGAAGCTTAAGGGCGTCGCAGTAATCTACTCCCAGTAATCTAGCACATGAACCTACAATCCAACCAGACGAGGGTTTGTCAAACGTTAGGTTTCATTTCTCCAGCATAAAGAAGCGACACAACACAGCAGGTCATATACAAAGAAGTATTGCAACCCTAGGAAACAGTGCGTAGAATTTTGGAGATCCGATCAACGCGATTACTTTTCCGATATTCCAAAAGATCAGCAAGGAAAGTATGTGCACTACCGATCCACCTATAGCAGCTGCGTGCTTATATTAAATGCACAAGGTGTTGTATGACGGGCGCAGCTTCACAGCTCCAGCGTAAAAGGAGCGATGAGCAGTTACGCTATTCGGGCGCCCTTCCTTAGAAACACAGCGCCCCAAAGGCGCAAAATCACACGCTGCACACCATTACGCGCTTACCTTTTATACCACAAAAGAGGGTGAGGGAGCAAGCTTACGTCAGCTAGGTCGCCCTCGCTGCCGGGAAGCTGAGGTCAGCGACAGCGACCTTGGCGCACAGAGTAGCATATATATAAAGAGAGGACACTCTACGCCATTTGCGGCTCAGCTCCGAAGTTCTATGACTCCACCAGACGACGTTGCACCTGCAAAAAAAAAAAACGTTTTTTGCTTCAGGACCGTGTGTAATTAAATATAGACTGCAGACAGGTCGAAGTAACGGAATGTAGATCATTTGGTTACTAAAAGTAAAGCAAGGGTAAGTGCAAATAGTATAATAATTGTCACGGCTAGGTGACATGCCCCGCAACTTCCCGTTTCAAATGGTTCTGCTTCTTATCCATAGCCCCATATGCCCGTGCGAACACTTTTTGCGTCCCTGTCATGCCCTATAAAAGGGGCGCGAGAGTGGGTTGATGCCTCCATAGAGTACCTAAAGAACGTGACTGGTCCAAGATTAATGTCTGGTCACTTATTGCGCAGAATGCGATTAAACAAAAAACAAATTGCAGTACGCCAGACGGTTTCTCGTGTACGACTGCATACAAGGAGCAGCAGCTTTCATTATTGATTCCGGTACTGCCTCCGCACTTTTAAACAATGTCGGTAACTTTTTTGCGTAAGTGGTGGAAGCGCCTGTGTATCAAACTACGGGATGCATGCTAAAAGCCGAAAGTAAAATTGCGGCCACTGAGATTTGGTATTTTGAAGCGCCCAGCTCTGAGGCTGGCACGTTTCGCCGACTCCGCTGTGCGCTGAAACCACAAAGTGGGCCGTTGAAGCCCAATGAGAGTGCCCTCTCTTTATATATATCTTACTCTGTGCTTGGCGCAGCGAGTCGGCCCCGCCTGCTTCGACGGCCTTCGGGGATACGCGGTTACTTTTGGCAAAGACGGTACAGAATTTTACCGCTGTGCAGTTCAGTTGTCTTATGCCGCAAATGGCAACCCCTTTTGAACATATTTTTGTTGCAGTTCAGGTGAAGTAATGTAACTCTTACCAGCCATTCACCTGACTTGACACCACGCAACATCTTATTCTTTTGCAGCCAACGTGAACACGCTTGACAGCCTCGATCTGGTGCCCTCGTCTGAAAGGGAATCTGACTCGTCGGAGAGCATTGTTGTCGCCACAGAGCCCATCACAGGTATGCGGTACAGGCTATGTACCGCGTTTCAGCGAGAATGGAAAAATTAAACAGTTCAAGGTCATTGGCAGCACCCGCTTAACACTACAGGGGTCTGTAATTGCTGGTGATTAAACGAAGATTCCTGCAGCAGTCCACTCTTAGAGATCCAGAGCTTATAGCGGGACATAGCATATGCGTCATAACCAAGCCGTTCAAGGGCGTGAATGTTATGAGGGCTATCTGTATGCAATACCCACATGGCCGGTATTGCATACAGATAGCCAAGTAACTTGTCAACGTCTACGAGTGGGCCAGCCGCCAGTAATGATAGAGATTGAGACTTTAGCCAAGTGCCATCAGTAAAGAATTCGCCTGCATTGTGCTGCATGATTTTCCTATATAGTCTCGGCCTTGAGCGCGCTTTGTCAACATTGGCGTGATTCGGTCATGGCTCTCAACAGCGCGCCTACAAAATCGAGGGACCCTGAAAAAGCTGAGGTGGAGAAACGGTAATTAATCGCGTGAATAAAGGCAACGCAAAAAAGAGACCAGCACAACATAACTTGACTGCGCTCGGTACGCAGCTCAAAAAACTTTGACTGTACTCCGATCGAGGGATGCCACGCATGGACGCACCTACCGGAGATTGGATCGTGACGCGCGCAGGAAGACCAGGCATCCGCGCTGGCACCTAAGGACAAAGGCGAAGGAGCACAGTGCATTCCCCTCTCCAGGAGCCAGCTCACATCATAAGAGTGGGGGCCTGTCGCCGGCACTGTCCACCGTCCGGCAGCGAAGTATGTACTATAGCGTTCTAGAATTGAAAAGTCTGCCGTCCGCCACCGGCGAGCTGGTCGTTTTAGTGATGACCACTTTGGGCGGCATGAGAGGGCGCTTTGTGTACGAGGAGCGCAATGAGTTCCGAACAGATAGCTGGGTGAACCGTCTCCGCCACCGCTAGTTCTTCGGACCCCGAAGGCGCGCAACAATAAATTGTGTCGCGTTAGAGTCCATGCGCTTGACTAAGTGTATTAAACCGGTTCTGTGGATGAATAAAATAACTAGTTTCGTATAAAAACGGACGTCATCGGGGAAAATGTGTAAAAGCGGCAAATGTGACACATACAACCAATGCGAGATATATCCAGATCGCCAATTTCCTGACCGTGTTAGGCACTATATTTCTGCAACGTAAACGGTGGGTCCGATGACGAATGTCCTAAGCACATATTGGATAACATATTTTTATGACCACAAATATAATATCGGATGCGCCAGTTTATGTGGGTTACACTGAAGTCCACCATTGACACTTGCTCGCACTGAAAACGCAACGGAGGATGTTTTACGGTAGGCTAGTGTACCTTGTTTGCGTCGCATCTATAATAGAGGTACGCCAAGATTGCTTGGAGATAGAAAAATATGTCACGGGCTGTTGAAAACTTTATTTGAGTGTGGGCGAACAAATATTGTCTTGTGATGTGGTCCGCGTGAACTCCCGGCCAGCCCGGGTGTACTGCGGTACCAAGTATTTTGCTGGTGGTATGCAGCTGCGACCAAGCTACCGCCGCACCGTCATTGGAATCACAAGGAAGAACCACTACAGGCGGGGACACGCAGCTGGCTGATCCCATGTTCACGGGCTCCAAAGTGGGCAAGTGGCGACCACCACAAGAGCAGTAGAGGGAGACGCTCTCCTCGCACGTATGGCATCAAAGATGGCGCCCACCCCCGGCACAATATCCTGGCCCCCCCGGAAGCGGCGATCCAACGATCTCGCCCCGAACACCACGACTCCCAAGCGCCACCGGTAGGGCGCCCAACCATCAGAAAGCGGGCGGGTCAACGTTGCAGTTCGCTTGCGCCCTCTACATGAGCGCGAGTCCGAGACCGCCGCGCTTGGTGGATGAACGGTGCCTTCTTTGACCCCTAGGTCGAAGCGGGCCCTTCTACTTCCATGGGCAGAGGTCGTGCGGGGGCTTAGTCCAACAGAACAAGAATCAAACCTTCATGTTTGATAAGGTTTTTGCTGAAACGAGAGATAACACATGATAAGTCCTTATTTATTTATTTATTTATTTATTTATTTATTTATTTATTTATTTATTTATTTATTTATTTATTTATTTATTTATTTATTTATTTATTTTATCAAATACTGCCGCTGCCCTTCGGCGGCCAAGGCAGGAGTGGGTACAAGCAAAATGCAATAAAAATGCACTATTTCAGTTCACATGAATTGTCCCGCCATGGTGGTGCAGTGGTTAAGACGCCTTACTACTGTGCCGGAGTACCCGAGTTCTATCGCGACCGCAAAACGAAGAGGCGTCTGTGTGCTGTGCGATGTCAGTGTACGTTAAAGATACCCAGGTGGTTGAGATTACTTCGGAGCCATCCACTAGTTCACCCCTAAACACTTTACCCTTTCACTCCCAGCTTCCTCCCTTCCCCCACGGCGCGGTTCAAGTGTCTACAAAACAAGTGTGACAAATGCTGCGTTTTCTCTCTCCTGTGAACCAATTATTGTTGTTATTATTATTGTTAATATTCACATAAAATTTCAAAATGAACAATATTCCAGAATAAAAGAACCTTAAAATTAGTTAAGCAGCACATGGCAGATCTGCTATTAGGACAGAAAATCCGAGCAGCAAAAATTGTGATAAAGCACGAAGGAATCACATGCACAAGCAAACGCACATTCAAAAAGAAACCAAAGAAAAAGTACAGTCGAATGCCGCGGATCGCTTCGCGCAGTTATCAGAAAAAGCACTTTCAGTGATACTTATGTACGCGAAAAACGTTTTGAGATATGATTTACAGATCAGCTCAAAAATGAGTCGATTGATGGCATGTTTACAATTTTAGGTGGATGTGGATTCCATTCTGCTATGGTTCGAGGAAAGAAGAAGCGGTGCGCGTTGGTTCTATTTAGTGGCAAAACTATTGTTTTATCATGTTTCCACCAGGTTTCTCTGATTCTGTTAAACTGTATGTAGGTGTTAGCATTCATTTCTGTTATATTGTTGATTATGTTGTGCCTCATCATCAGCCGATGAATCTTGGTCTTGTTTCCAGTGTTGGAATGCAGTTTCTTTCCGTGAGGTTTGTAACCGATATGTGCCACCCATGCGCGTTGCAGATTAATCTTATCGCTCTTCTCTGGGCACTTTCAATGGAATTATTGTCGAATTCAATGTGTGGGTCTCAATGTCGCCATATTCCAATAAAGGTATCAATGATGTCTATGCTACTAACATGGTCTCAAATGTGCAATGTTCCAGGCGATGTTTCAAGAGCCAGAGCTAGCCGCCGAACCAATATTCTTAATGTGACTACTCTAGTTTAAAGTTGAGGTAATGTGTATTCCCAGATATTTGAACTCAGAGACAGCTTTAAGTGGGACATGAATTATTTTGTAATTATAGGTTAGATTTCGGTGCAATTAAAAGTATTTAGTTTCGTCTGCCACGTATAGCACCAGCTATTAAGTCCAAGAAGTCATTCAGGACGAGTTGGTCTGTGGAAGTTTGTATCCTAAGGTACACTATGGAATCTTCGGCATAAAATCGACAGCGGACAGGTGAATTCACTAACTTACATAAGAAAGAGAAACGGTCCAAGTACCGAACGTTGATGAACCGCGGAAATAACTGATGCTAGACGCGAACGAATATTATTTACCTCAACGTATTGGTGGCGCTGTGTGAGATACCCTTGGATCCAGTTCGCGATTTAGTCATATTTTAGAAGACTGCGAAACTTTGATAATAAGTTACTATGTAATACTCTTTTAATAGCTTTCTCGATGTCGAGGAAAACCATGCCAATTTGCTCACCTTTATCAAGTAGCTCCATCAGTTCATTAGTCATGTGAATAAGTTGTGTTACCGTCGACAGACCACGGCGAAATATATGCTTAGCGCTAAAAAAGAAGTCATTGCTTTTCAGAAATGATAAGTGCTTGAAAACAATATTTTCCGTAACGTTGCTACGACAGCACAATAAGGAGACCGGTCTATAATTCGCTACACCGAGTCTGTCGCCTGATTTGTGAAGAGGTCATATTTTAGCAGTTTTCCAATCTTCTGGGAACGCCTGCTTTTCGCATACCTACGTTAAATATAACAAAAAGATACTTCGCGCACCACTCTGCGTATCTGTAAAAGAACATATCTGGTATGCCACATGGGCTTGAAGACGTCTTAGTGTTCAGGTTAAGTAGGGCTGAAAATGCACCTTTCTCAGTGATGGACACTGGGTATTTCAATTCAAGTCTGATCAAATACATTTACTTTGCGATTACATGGAAGATCAGTTCAGTTCAGGCGTTCAGTCGTGTCCGACTCTTCGTGACCCTATGGACCATGTCACGCCACGCTTTCCGGTCTCTCACTATCTTCTTAACATCACATAGCTTCATCTGCAATGCCTCGAGAATGCCATCTAACCATCGCGTTCGCTGCCTACCCCTTCTCCGGCGACCCTCAACCTTTCCCAACATCAAATCTTTCTCCAGCGACTCCTCTCTTCTCATCAGATGACCAAAGTAGCTGAGCTTTAACTTTAGAATTTGACCCTCCAATGAGCAGTCAGGGTTTATGGTCGACAATATCGACTGATTTGATCTTCTGGCAGTCCAAGGAACTCTTAAGAGTCTTCGCCAGCACCACAATTCAAACGCGTCAATTCTTCGGCGGTCAGCCTTTTTCACAGTCCAACTCTCGCATCCATACATCACAACTGGAAAGACCATAGCACGGGTTATACGGATCTTGGTTGGCAGACTAATGTCTCTGCTCTTTACTAGGCGGTCAAGGCTAACCATTGCTATCTTTCCCAGAAGCAGGCGTCCCTTAATTTCATGGCTGCAGTCTCCTTCAGAGGTAATCTTGGCGCCCAAGAACAGAAAATCTGTCACAGCTTCCACTTCTTGTCCATTGATGCTCCAGGACTTGATAGGGCAAGACGCCATGATCTTCGTCTTTTTAATGTTCAGTTTAAGCCCAAACTTCTCACTCTCTTCTTGTACGCGCATCAGAAGTCTCTTGAGTTCCACTTCACTTTCTGCCACTAAAGTGGTGTCATCCGCATATCTAAGGTTGTTGATACGTTTTCCAGCAATCTTCACTCCAGCTGAAGACTCGTCCAGACCGGCCTTCCTCATGATGCACTCTGCATATAGGTTAAATATGCAGGGCGACAGTATGCAGCCTTGCCTCACCCCTTTCTCAATCGGAAACCAATCAGTAAGACCATGCCCAGTTCTGACTGTGGCCTCTTGCCCTTCATAAAGGTTCCTGAGGAGACAGATGAGGTGAATTGGAACTCCCATCTCTTGGAGAGCTTGCCACAATCTGCTGTGATCTACGCCTGTCAAACGCTTTCGCATAATCAATAAAGCAGAAGTAAATGGGTTTCTGGAACTCTCTTGCTTTTTCCATGATCCAGCGAAGGTTGGCAATTTGGTCTCTAGTTTCTCTGCCCTTGCGAAACCCAGCTTGCACGTCCGGAAGCTCCCGATCCACATACTGCTGCAGCCTATCTTGCAGGATTTTTAACATCACCTTGCTAGCATGCGAAATAAGCGCGATCGTGCGGTAGTTGGAACAATCTTTGGCACTGCCTTTCTTTGGAATGGGGATGTAAACTGACCTCCTCCAATCCTGTGGCCACTGCAGGGTTGTCCAAACCTTTTGACATAATGTATGCAGTGTGTTAACAGCGTCGTGGTTGAGGTTTTGAAGCAACTCAGCTGGAATACCATCAATTCCGCTAGCTTTGTTCTTAGCAAGGCTGGCTAAGGCCCATTCAACTTCACTCTTCAGGATGCCCGGCTCGAGATCAGTAATCACAATCGTCCTATGTTGGGTATGCACATCCGGGTCCTTCTTGTACAGTTCTTCTGTGTATTCCTGCCACCTCTTCTTTATCTCTGAGGCTTCAGTGAGGTCCTTGGCTCGTTTGTCCTTTATCACGCCCAGCTTAGCACAGAAGCTTCCTTTGATATCTTTGATTGTCTTATACAGAGCTCTTGTGTTCTTTAATTGGCTGTTGTCCTCAACTGCTTGACACTGTATGTTCAGGAAGGCATTCTTATCTCTCCTTGCTATTTTCTGAAAATCCGCATTGAGAACCTTGTATCTTTCTCTTTCCCCCATACCTTTTGCCATCCTCCTTTCCTCAGCTATTTGCAAAGCCTCATCAGATAACCAGTTTGCTTTTTTTGCATTTCTTTTGCTTTGGAACTACCTTAGTAGCAACTTCTTGTATTATATCACGAACATCAGTCCACAGCTCTTCGGGCTCTTTGTCTTCTAGATCTAATTCTTGAAATCGATTCCTCACTTCCACAGCATATTCTAATGGAATCTGATCCAGATCATACCTGAGAGGCCTTCTAGTTTTCTGCGTTTTCCTCAATCGAAGCTTAATTTTGGCAACAAGAAGCTGATGATCGGTGCCACAGTCGGCCCCAGGCCTTGTTTTTACTGCTTGTATAGCGCTTCTCCATCTCTGCCGGCAAATAATATAATCGATCTGATTCCTGTACAGACCGTCCGGTGAAATCCATGTGTACAGGCGCCTCTTGTGCTGTTGAAAATGAGTATTCGCTATGGTCAGGTTGTTTTCTTGACAGAACTCTACTAGCCTCTGACCAGCTTCATTTGGCTCACCAAGACCGAACTTGCCTGTAATTCCGGATATTTCTTCACTCCCGACCTTAGCATTCCAGTCTCCTATGAGAAAAACGACGTCTGGTGATGGGGTGCGGTCTAAAAGGCATTGTAGGTCCGCATAAAATCTCTCAACGTCAGCTTCTTCAGCAGCAGCGGTCGGTGCATAGACTTGGATAACTGTTATGTTGAAAGGGTGACCTTGGATCCGAAGTGAAATCATTCGGTCGTTTTTGGCGTTGTACCCTAGCACTGCTTTGCCCATTCTTCTGTTTACTATGAGAGCGACCCCATTCCTTCTCTTGGATTCGTGCCCACAATAAAAGACATAATGGTCGCCGGAGTTAAATTCTCCCATTCCGGTTCACTTGAGCTCGCTGATACCCAAGATATCAATGTTCAATCTGTCCATTTCTCGCTTGACGATATCCAGTTTACCTTGCGTCATAGATCTTACATTCCATGTTGCTATGTGATATATCTCCTTGCAACATCGGACTTTCCGGTCGCTTCCCGACACATCCACAACTGAGCGTCCTTTTGGCTTTAGCCCAGCCGCTTCATTCGTCCTGGAGCTACTAGGAATCGCCCTTTGTTCATCCCCAGTAACATGTGGGACGCCTTCCAACCTGGGGGGGTCATCTTCCGGCACCATATCGATAATGGTATTGTGACTGGCCATAGGGTTTTCTTGGCAGGAAATACTGGAGTGGGTTGCCATTACCTTCTCCAGTGAATCACATTTTGTCAGAACTCTCTGCCGTGACCTGTCTATCTTGGGTGGCCCTACACAGCAGAGCTCACGACTTCATCGAGTTTCGCAAGCCCCTCCGCCACGACAAGGCAGTGATCCATGAGAAAAGTAGTCGTTAAAGGTAGCAACTATAGAATAGTCGTCACTTTCAACACAGTCGTATTTATTGCCCGAACGCAACAGACGTTTGACGCTCCGCTTCAAATAAAGGATTTCAGGCGTGATCTACGGGTCTTGCCTTGTCAGCTTTGTTTCTTAGGTACATATCTTTCGATGCACTCATGCACGATGCTATAAAAAAAAAGCCACACATGATTAACACTCGGAGTTCTAGCGGTTTGATTGTGCTCGAGAATGCTTTCGGCTTGGGTGTTTTGGAAATTTAAAAAAATATATGACTTGGAAGTCTTTCGGGTCCCAGGTCGCATCGTATGGCTGGTCCAAAGTACAGTTTTATGGTCCGATATTCCAGCTACAGTAGTTATTGAGTAGCCCAATCCAGCCATTTTGTCGAAAATCAAAACGACATCAAGTATTGATTTCGTCTTGGAAGTCGTGCGTATGGATGTTTCGACAACGTGTATTAAATTGATAGAAAATGCAATATCTAGCGTCAGTTGACAATGACGCCAGGACGGAGGCGTGCGAAACGCGCTCCAGTTGATTTTGGGTACATGTATTTCCCCACACAAAATAATATGTGAGTAACGCTTGCAGTGCGCCAGCATGAAATCATGCAACGATTCTCATAAACAAACATAGCAATTGGGGGCCCGTACACTAAACCCGTTAAAATACTGCGAGCACAGGAAGGAACCAGTATCCAGAGCATTTCAACACTGGTGATATTTGCGGTATTAATGCGCATCTGATGTCTTTCCTTAGTACAGTTGCGACACCACCGCCTCACTAATTATGGTCGCGGAGAATTATTTCGTGTGATTTGGGTACTACTACTTCATCGGGAATACCATCATGCAGCCATGTTTCGGAAAGGACGGTGGCACCTGGATCATATGCAATAAATAGCCCTTCGAGAACCTCTATTTTATTCGCAATACTGCTAGCACTATTCACCATTACAAAGACTTTGTTGGTGCCAGGGTCAGATGAAATTGCCCTCTTCACAACGTCCTTTTGTAAACTTTCAGCATAAACTGCAGGAATATTTCATCATTCTCGATGAGGAGGTACCATCGCGTTCCGACTATCATTCCATCCGAAATATTTTCCATTTACTTCAACTTTTTCAAAGGAACAGAAAACCTTATCACCCTTGTCTCTGTTTTCGTTCATGCTCATCCAGTTTTTTTCTGTATGTCCTGAACTGGAGGTGAAATGTCCTCTGAGAAACTGTAATCTGAGACTGACTTTGTTACAACTATTATTTTCGTCTTGTCTCTTCCGTCCAGCAATTTAAATATTACAGGACAGCATTTGTTTTCTGCGGCTTTTCCGAGGCGATGGATACGCTCTACGGTAACGTCAGAAACTTTCAACTTGTGCTTAAAAAGGTCGTTAGAAACCATCTCTTGTAGTGAGTCGGGTGTTTCGCCAGTGTACTCCTTGATGCCGTAAATAATTAGACTTTTCCTTCCGCTGCGATTCTCTAAGCCATCTATATTTATGTGAAGGTGGTCTACTTATTCTTGCAGCTTTTCAATCTCAGTGGTTTAGTTAAGAACCTTAGATGAAAGTTCATCAAATTTGCTCTCAATATAATTCAGCTTCTCTACTCTTTCATTTCGACGACGGTTTAGAGTTTCCTAGAGTTGCTTCACGGCTTCCATAATTGTCGCATTCATCTCTGCTGTGTTTGGGCCGGGATTAGACTCAACCTCACCACATGATGTCAGCAGATCGATTAAAAAGTGGTATGGTGTGGAAAACAGCAGAAATCGCTCGTCGCGGACACGACACAAGCAAGAGGCATACCTCGTTACTTTTATAATAGGGAACTAGACTATCGTCTCTCACCTCCACAAGAAATAGAAACGGGTGTTTCAGACGCGTGTCTTCAATGCCTGCGCCATGCCTACTGACAACAGTCCAGGTAGAGCAATTCAGGACATCAATTCAGGTGACGTTGGCATTGTCGAAAGTAATTTGAACTATGTGGCATCATGGTGTGGGTGCTGTGTCGAAAATGCGCTTGAATATCAAGAATTGTTATGTTTAGTCTACGCGAAACCAACAGCCCTTCCACTCCAGTATGACATTAATGACAACTTCCTTAACCGTGTTGATAATTTCAAGCATTTAGGCGTATACTTCTTGTCCGACCGTCCATGAAATAAACATGTAAGCGACTGAGCTCACAAGGCTAGAACTGTATTGAATGTTTTTAGGCGAAACTTCAAAACTACACCCCTTACCCCCAAAGAAGCATTCTGTATCACTAATATACGGCCTATTGTATAACATGCATGCTCAATCTGGGACCAATATACGCATAATTAACAAACTAATACGTATCCAGAACCGCGCCGCACGTTTCGTTACCAACAATTATAACTTTGGCTCCAGCATAACAAACATTAAAACAGAGATGGAAAACAGAGAAACAGAGCCGCAGTACCTAGGAGAAAATTTATTTATTTTATTTTATTTATTTATTTCAGTACCCTCAGGGCCCGAGGGCATTACAGAGGGGAGTGGGGTACAATAAAAGAAAAAAAAAAAGGAAAAGAACAGCAATCAGTATTAAAACAAATTTGAACAGTAATATGGTTGAAACACATAAGCAAGTTACAGCAAAATAAGAATACAAATTATTAGCTATTGACATAGACGTACAAGCAAATTGTATAAGCACACAAAATATACCACGTGAGCAAAACAAACAATTTTACTAGCAGGCAGGAAACAAAGTTGCTGAAATATATCATCATACACGTAATCAGCAGCATGATTTGGGGGGAAAAAGAGAAAAAAAGTTTATAAAAACAGCAGATGAACTAAAAACAATAAACAAATGGCAGTGTGGGAGAATTCAATGTTCTATGTTAACATCAGATTAGCTAAAGCAGATTTAAACGCAGAATGGTCACTCACTTCAACAACCGATGGGGGAAGGCGATTCCATTGTGCCGATGTGTTGGAGATGAATGAGTTGTAGAAGTGATTTGTTTGGCACGAAGGAATACCAACCTTATGACGGTGATCGATCCGAGCAGACATGTAGTAAGGAGGCGTAATGAATTTTCTCTTAAGGATGGGGTTATTATAGTAGATCTTATGAAATAGACAAAGACGGAATGTATTTCTACGTTGAGACAGTAGTGGCAGTGATAAGCTTGATTTTACAGCAGTGACACTAGAATTACGATGATAGAATGAAACGGGCCGCACGGTTCTGAATAGATTCGAGTTCATAGATTAGTGTCTCTTGATAAGGGTCCCAGATGGATGAGGCATACTCCAGTTTACTACGAACCAACGATTTGTAAAGGAGCAATTTTACAGAACTGGAGGAAAGACTAAAGGTACGACGCATGTAGCCTAGCATGCGATTAGCGTTGTTGGTTATGTGATCTATATGAGCCTTCCAGTTAAGATTATGGGAAATAAATACACCTAAATATTTATAACAAAGCACAGACTCTAGGCTACTATTATTAAGAAGGTATGAGGGTAATAAAGTGTTACGACGAGAGACACGCATATACTTGCATTTGTTAATATTTAGTTCCATGTTCCACCTGTTAGTCCATTCAAGGGCATGATGAATATCGGATTGAAGGAGAGCAACGTCAGAATCACTGTTAATTTCACGGTATATGACACAGTCATCCGCGAAAAGATTTATTGTTGAGCATAAGTTATCAGGTAAGTCATTGATATATATAAAAAAAAGAAGAGGCCCTAGCACGCAGCCTTGTGGCACGCCTGATCCAACTGGAGAAGTGAAGGATGATGTGTTATTAGCAGTGACAAACTGTGAACGATCTGTAAGAAAAGAATGCAGCCACCTGAGAACGTTAGGGTCAAGGTTAAGTTTACTTAGTTTCAGAAAAAGCAGTTGTTGAGAGACCTTGTCAAAAGCCTTTGAAAAATCAAGAAATATGCAGTCGACAACGGAACCCCTGTCAAGGAATGAATTTAGATCATGCGTGAAGGTTAAAAGCTTCGTTTCACAAGAAAACAACTTTCGAAACCCATGTTGACTGTCAGTAAAAAAATTATTAGAATCAAGGAATGATGCAAGGTGAGAGTAAATAACATGCTCCATGATTTCACACGGAATGCTTGTTAGTGAGATTGGTCGATAATTATGTGGGGAATGTTTATCTCCGGACTTATGCAACGGAATCACCTTCCCGACCTTCCAGTCCCCCGGTATGCAGGCTGTTTGAAGCGATTGCTGAAATAGGTTAGATAGTATTATTGCGCTGTACACTTTGGTTTTAATCAAGAACTTGGAATTAATATTATCAACACCACATGATGAAGAAATGTTTTGTTTTTCGATTATTTTTTCCACACCAACAGAATCAAAGACAATAGAATCCATTGGCAAAAAGTCAGCACTGGTATATGCAGGGGTTTCAGAACGCACATATTTAGAAAACGATGAAACGAATACACTGTTAAGGACATTTGCACACTCATTTGGGTGGACTAGCTCGTCACTAGAGTCTTTAAGGCTGATGGATGAAGTGTCGTTTTTGTTAACTAAGCTCCAAAATTGTCTAGGGTTATTGATTAAGAGGGAAGGTAATGTGTCATTGAAAAATACATCCTTGGTGTGCTTGAGTGCAGCTTTATATTCAAGGGCCGCGGCCTGATAAGCAGTCCAACGTTCTTGGGAACCGGTTAGTTTTGCAGAGCGGAAAATGCGTTTTTTCTTATTGCAAAGCCGTTTTAACGATTGAGTGAACCATGGTGATTGTCGATTAGAGGTGATGACTAAACGTGGAACATATTTTTCAGTGAGCGCAGCAACGTTTTCTTTAAACAAGCTCCAGTTTGTATTCACGCAACGATCGTGAAAGCTTGGTAAGTAATCATCTAGAGAAACAGAGAGTTCATGGTTAATGGCATCAAAATTAGCATTTTTATAGTCGGGGGTACATTTTTTGTGGTTACTCTGATGAGGTACGGTGCAAGATAAAGAAAAATGAAGCAGCAAGTGATCACTTAGCCCTGGTAGGAACGATAAAGGCTGAAAAAGATCGGGCGAAGTGGTAAGAAATAAATCAAGCATGTTAGAAGTAGTCGACATGATCCGAGTTGGCTGTATCACAAGCTGGGACAAGTTGAAGTCACTGCACAAACTCAAAAATCTATCGCCTTCACTGGAAAAAGGATTACAATAAGAATTTACATCACACCACACAATGTTAGGTAAATTGAAGTCGCCTAGTAAAATGAAGGGACTGTTTGGATGCCGCACAGTAATCATATGGATGACATCATGAAGGTCGTCGGCAAAGGTTGGTGAGCTGGAAGGCGGACGATAGCAAGTACCCAATATCAATTTCTTTGAGCACGTGCGAATTTCAACCAAGACTAGTTCTAAATCGGTTGTACAATGGATAGGAAAAGACTAAATAGCATCACAGACGGCGATAAGCACGCCTCCACCCCACCGAGCACCCCTGTCACATCGATAAATGTTGTAGCGCTTTTGACAGTCAGAGTTCACTGCTATCAACCTTCGCAGACAGCCAGGTTTCAGTAAGGCATACTATGTCGGCATCACAAGCATTGATAACAGAGCAAAGATCGTCGTGTTTTGGAAGTATGCTCCATATATTTGTGAATAAAAATGAAAGTTGGTTACTGACGGGTAACTTTATTCCACTGCCCCTCGCGTAGTGCTAATCAGTGATGGGCTGAGCGGATGAGGTGGAAGGAATAGATAGTGCATGCATGTCATCAGAAGATTCGACCAGTGGCGTAGAGACATTGGAAAGTACATGCACGCAATCATCAAAGGGATTGTAGGTGTAACACGTTTTGTTTATGTACAATTTATTGAAGCGAAGTTTGAAGGTTAATGGTTGGGTTTTGCCAAATTCAACCAGTTTCTTCCTAGCAAGACGAGTAGCGACGGAATAGTCTTCACTAACTCCAATTTTTTCTTCCTTCAGCTTAGAACTGGCGACGAGTATTTTCTGTTTAAGCTTGTAAGACGAAAATTTAGCAATAAGTGGCCTGCATTTATTCGGAGTATACACGCCGAGCCTGTGTGCTCTTTCGACCAGAATTTCGGTGGGTGGAAGTTTCAAACAGGACGAAAGCATGCTAACCAGTTTTTCCTCTGACTGAGCCCAGGATTCGGACTGTGTGTCTGATAGGCCGTAGAAAAGAAGGTTGTCTGGCCGCTGCCTGTCTTCAAACTCAGCCTGCTTAGAGGGCAGTTGAGAGTTTTCAGTTGAAAGACGATCAATCGACTGGCGAAAACGCTGTAGCTCTTCCTCAACTGCCTCAAGGGTGACGGTTTTGCGTTCAACCCCTGTTAGCCTTCTTTCTATATCTGCCAGATTTTCTTGATATTTAGCCTGTGTTTTTTTAAGATCGTCAACAGACTTGATTAAATCATTCTGATCCCTTTCCATTTTTTCAGTCCGCGTGTTCACAGTTTGCAATATTGCAATTATATCGTCCATTTGCGTAGAACCAGAATCTGACGGAGAGTCCTGCGCCCTCGATCTCGTGTTCGGCGGAGGCCCAGGGTTGAGCTCAACATCACCGGACAACATAAGCAGATGGGTTGTAACATCAAAGCATTCACATGAGCACGGAAAGCAAAACTCCCGGGCGTGGGAACAGAAGCAGACAAACGTTATTCGATTTCTTAGCGTATAGAGGTGTAACAGGACTAAGCTGGACGAGGAAGCAGAGCGGGTTAGAAAACCGCATCGTCGTGCTGTTCACACGCCCACTAAAGGCGCCGTGATCCCGCCAGCTCTTCATATAGGCAGCAGAGGGTGATGTTGCCGTCGATCCGGATCTTTGAAATGATGGAGGGATGACCGTGAAAATCCGGGTGTCGTGAGGCCAGGCGGATCCAATTCCGTTGTTGAAATGACAGCGCTTGCTGGCGTCAGTGGTGGGTGAAGATAGCGGTACGGCGCTGAAGTGAGCCCATGCGGTAACCTGGACGAGGAAGCAGAGCGGGTTAGAAAACCGCATCGTCGTGCTGTTCACATGCCCACTCTTCCTTGGATTGAAAATTTTCCAAATTGTATTTAATGGCGACACTGGAATAGACAAAGGTATTTACCTGAAGGCTTCAGCCGCTTCATACTATGTTTCCGCTGAAAATGATCCCCCCAAAACAGTTAGAGAGAGTACTTGCCGCATAAATGTTTTTGCCCATTCATTTTTTCCCTTTAACGGTAAACTAATGGAATCGACTGCCCGAAAATGTAGTGAATTTCCGATTCACCATCTTTTCATTAGCCCTGGTTAAAGTGTGCTTTCTGTGATTTTTGTTACATTTTTCACTGTTTATTGTGAATTTCATTGTATAGTGGATCATTATTTTTTGTTAATGTTCTTGGTGTGCTTGGTTTTTTTTTTTATCTTCGACTTTTCTTATTTATGAGATACACTGTTTGAAATTGCCCACAATAATGCCCTACGGGCGATGTAGCTATATGCATCAGTAAAGTTATTAATTTATTTATTTTTATTTATTTATGCCTGCCTACGGTGCGATGGGTGTGGGCAGGACGTTCACTATGCTCGGCACGGAACACTGCCCAGGCGTAGTGACCCTCATCGTGAGCCACTTGTACGAGCGCGTGGATCAGCTGCGCTCTGAGGGCAGTCTTGCGACGTTGCAGTGGCCTACCTCGAGGCCTACAGTGAGGTGGTGCGCGACCTGCTCTCTGCCTGTGGAGCACCGCTCGTTGAGTGCGACGACCCCGCCAAAGGCATCGCCATCTCCAACCCCTCCTTCCACAAGGTGAAAGAGGTTGACGCTCCTCTAGACCTGCAGCAGAAAGACAACAAAACTCGAACTCAGCGCGACACTGACGCCAACGCTGAATCGTCACGGTCACATGCCATCTTCCAGGTGTATGTGATGCCGACCTAGACAGTGACGGGCACAAGCAAGGGCATCTACGCTTGAAAGATGAGCTTCAGCGATCTCACAGGCTCAGAGCGCGCTGCCGCGCGGTCAACAGGAACATTGGGGTAAGGCTGCGCGAGAGCACCAAGGAAAAACCTGTCCATCCTGGCATTCGGCAAATGCGCAGATGCCCTTTCCAAGAATGGGACGCAGCGGGTTCGTTACAGAGGCTCGAAGGTGACGCAAGTACAAGCAGAAGGTCGACAGTGCAGAGGCGAAGAGGCAGTTCTGGCGGCCAAGGTCCTGGCGCTCGAAATGATCCTGGAGTTGGCGTTGATCAAGAGTGCCGCCTTGCCGACATGTACCTCGCCGGCAATCCGCAGCACTGAGAAAATGAGGCCAGCCACTCCTGTCATGTCGCCCGAGAGATGGCAGATGACCGTGAGATGGTTTAATGAATCGCAGCAAGCCTATCGCAAGGGCCTGTGCCTGCGCCACCGCCCGATTCTTTCTCGTCCGTAATAATACGAATACGCAATTGTATACAAAACGAAATAGATCCAGCGAGAGCTCATACAAATGCACAAAACTACATAGCATCATCATCATCATCAGACGGACTATATCCTCGGTCCTGAGCTAGCTGCATACACTTGACCCCTGCGAATTTCTTAATCTCACCTACCCACCTATCAGTCTGCCCCCACACCCCCCCCCCTTCTACGCTTACCTTCCCTGGAATCCAATGTATACTCTTATAAACCATCGGTTATCACATCTTTGAAATACATATCCTGCATATCCAACATGGACATGTAGTGCACAGCGATGCAAGCATACAATCCTGTGAAGCAAAAACAGCAATCTACTGTTCATGGAATCACACCTGAATCACACCTCTACGTTTTGACTTTCGGAACCACTCACAACTTTCTGCCCTGAGCTTGCGGCAGTTCAGGAGGCACTCTTCTCCATGGCTACCATAACCATGCTCCCTGTGGCCCACGTTGTCATCCGCTCTGACGCACTTGAAGCAATATGTTTGCTCCGTCGTGTCAGCCATTGCCCAAAATATGTCAAGACATCAGCCAACTTGCGGCGCGCATCCCGCAGTCAATACGTGTTGAGTGGGTCTCACGTGACCTTCTGCCTTCCCAAAGTCAAGCAGATTCAGCGACCCACCTCGTGCCTCAAGACTCATGAATGTCACGGTTTCTTAAAGTTTACGACATTAGCATCCTTTAATCAACACCTCCGGCGCCGCACACCTGCTCTTATCCTTCCGTGTGCGATATCCCTCCCCCGCGGTCTCACCCGTGCAAAGGTTGGGCTTAGTTTGATTTGGGTCGGTGTTGCCCTCACACCAGCGGTCACTAGGACGTGGTCTCACTTCCAACACTTATATCCGCGCCCAGGGTGTCCGATCTGTAAAAACGAAAATGTTGAAGCCGACATTCACCACTAGTCGTGGGACTGCCCAGCACTGCAACCGACACGAATCCGAAACCTGACGACAGCTGGCCTTTCAGCAAGCAATCCTGCCTCATATATCGCTTGGACGCAAGTATCTCACCATCGCTCACTCCTGGAGTTCATAAAGTCAGCCAACCTTTTTTCATTCATTTAATCATTTAATCTTTCTTCATATAATACCGTACTGATGCCCTGAGGCAATGAATATTGCCAACAAACTACATATCCTGCCCATCCCCATTTCGTGTTCTTAATTTCGACTAGAATGTCAGTAAATTGAGTTATTTCTCTGACCCATTCTGCACGCTTCCTATGCATCAATGTTAGACCTACCATTTTCCAATCCATAGCCCTCTGCGTTGTCCTCAACCTAGGTAGAACCCTTTTCGTTAACCTCCATGTTTCAGCCCCATGGCTGAGTACCGGTAGGATGCAACTGTTATACACTTTCCTCTTGAGTGATACTGGTAAGCTGGTAGTCATAATGTTTGAGTACCTTCTAAATGCGCTCTATCTCAATCTTATTCTTCTAGTTGTATCCCTTTCGTGGTCCGAATCTGTGGTCACTACCTGTCCTAAGTAGACATATTCGCCTCTTTCAACCCTTCGCTACCTATTTTAAACTGCTGTTCCTTTCCCAGGTTGTTCAGCATCAAGTTAGTGTTCTGCATATTCACCTTCAGGCCTACCTTTCGGCTTCTCCTGTCTAAATCATTTATCATTAGTTGCAGTTAGTCCCCTGAATTAGTTAACAAGGCAATGTCATCAGCGAATCGCCGTTTACTGAGATATTCTCCATCGACCCTGATGACTAACTGCCCCCATTTCATGCCTTTGATTACACTCTCTAAGCAAGCTGCATATAGCACTGGAGAGATCGTGCCTGCTTCTCTAACACCTTTCTTAATTGGAATTTTATCACTTTTTTTGTGCAGAACTATGGTTGCTGTGCAGCCACTATAGACATCTTCCGGTACTTTCACATATGACTCACCTACACTCTTATCTCACAATGCCTGCATGACCGCTGGGTTTCGACCGAGGTAAATGCTTTCTCGTGGTCAATGAATGCTATGCGAACGACCTCAAAACCAGCAGCAGAAAAACGTCACAGCCTATGTGAAAAAAAATAAATAATTCAAGCGTATAGTACCAACATATAAAACACTACGAAATTATAGGAAAATGCCACAGAACTAGGAGCACATGAATGAATTAAGCTGCTAAATTTGAAAACACACAAGACACAGGCAGAGATAATAAATTGAGCCCTCAAAGCCAATTATTTTCATCTCCTCAGATTCGGAGACTTTATCTGTTCTAATTTCGAGCTCTGCTGTTGGTTTAGTGACCTCACATAAAAACGAAATCGCATGCACACATACAATAGCGCTATTGCAAAGCGTCATTTCTGTCATGGGTAGGACATCCAAGCTAGGAGATCCGGGCTTTGCAAAAACACCACAAATTCATGCATATGCTGTTTGCATTAATTTTCCATGAACTGCAAGAACAAAATTTGAAAGGATTTTCCAGCGTATTTACGAGCTAAGCTCCGCAGACGGATAAAGAAGACCTCCACTTTCGAAGTCAGATAAATTCATTTTCTTCTTTTTGGGCCGCGCAGATTTGCTCAAAATGAGATACGCACAGTACTGCATATAAATTTTTTCATGACCTTTCCAGCTACATGTACTGCAATATGAGCACTGGGACTGCGACAACTGTGCAAGGTGACGTAGTTATCATTCAAAGGGCATTCAAAGTAGCTTGAACGTCCTCTAGCCTTCCTTCGTCAACCAAGCGGTCAAGCTCATCAATCGAACTTTAAAGAAGAAGGGTGTGTTCCTCGCTTGTACGGCTAACGTGATTCCCCCACCGTACGGAGACAGTGTATTTCGAGAAGAGCAGGGCTCGAATGGGAAAGACAGCCGAAAGAATGCGCAATGAGCAAAAAAAGGAACAAAAAAGAGAGCGTTCAGGAAGGGTGGGGGGTGAAAGCCCAACGAGACAGACTGGAACTGTGTCTGCGCTCTTTGCAGACATGTTTTCCTTCTTTATCAGTCATCAACAACGCACCATATCCGATGCAACGGAATTGACGCAGGACACGTGTCACAGAAGCCGACGCCCAGAACACTTCCTCTGCGGCGGGAGCGCGTCTGATGCGCTCCTGCGACTGACAGCGCCACCTACGTTTTTCATCGCTCCGGCGACCACTTCGCTATCATTCCCGAGCGCTGAAGCCGGCACACTACTCAATTCTAGAGCACTATACATGTGCCACTCGCGCCCCTCATTAGGAACTTATACCTGTGTCACACGAGCAAGCAAAAACTCTTTCACCTCAGCGGTCTTTTAGCGAGTTGAAAGACTTTTATTCAAAAGGAGTGGCATAGCAGACATGGCCCTGCATATGATCCTCTGATGCTTATTCGTCAAGGCAAGAAAAGTGAAGTCAAAGTCCAGTCTTGCCGAAAGACGACAGTGTCGGGTTTCTTTCGGATCACCTGGTGCCTTTGAAACCCGTGTGAACCGATGCCGTAGCTGTCAACAGCGTCCGCGGCTGGGACGAATTGAAGGAATTCTCTGTTACAGTTGACAGTGAATAGCTCGACATCTCATGTATCATCTAGCAGAGGGAGTAGCTAATGTACAAACCTTAAAAGCATAGGCCTTGAACGGTAATGAAATGGTTTGGCGGAGTCGGGGGAGGCGGTGAGAGAGTGCAACCCCCCCCCCCCCCCCCCCCCCATGCAAGAAATTTCTCATAGGTAGTGGGTGTTCATGCGCGCTTTGTCTGCGAGGAACGTCGTTGAAATACATGATTTAAATGCGACCGCCCGTGTCAATGGTCTCCTCTACGAGCCATCGCTATATACTCTCCTGGTGAACAGTACTATTATTCTCTGAGGCATGTGCGCCATGCTGTCTGCGGTAAGCGACGTTCAGGGACTATTCTGATCGTCGCCTTTCTAGTGATGCTTTTTTATATTTACCAACTGAGAACTATGGCGTTGGGTAACGTTCAGGTGTCTTCCTCCTACTCTCATATCGCTACACTTACTTCTCAGCGTTTCAGATGTATTAACTGATCCGATGAAAACTGTGCCTCTAGGACCTTTGTAGATATGTTATGACGGAACAGCTGGTAATCGCAGTGCAGTCGCATGCTCCCTGTTACTTGGCTGGACAATGTTTCTGGAATAGTATATTCAGGTTGATTTCACGCTGTTTGCTTTGTGTTTCCCCCTGTTGAATTTAAAAAGTTAAGAATTTGATTCGCTTCTGACGCCGCTCTCCCTGTTCTCATTGTTGTAGTTGCCCGTTTTCAACGGAATGGTGATGGATGATGAGTAAGGCATGGTGATGGAGTGGTGGAAGATGGTGTGTTAAGTACTGAGGATCCGCTATGCGAGTGACAGACACATTATCGTTCAACGGATTTCTGGCGAAACAGGCATCGTCAGCCAACTGCAATTCGTGACACTTTGATGCACATTGCACGTCTCCAGAAAGGGTGAAATTTCCCATGCGCAATACATTTACGTTATCTAATCACGTATAGGTCGAGTTGTATTTTTCAAGAATCATGTTCTGAAAACTCAGAGGTCGACCAGTACGAATATCACAGCCAATGTGACGCTAATAATGGTGTTGCGAGGGTAGCGCAATATCCGCCTGCTAGACTTCGAAATTGTGCAAACGATGAAAACCTTTAATTTTTTTAGTTTTGAAATAAGCTGTCGAGAAAGTCGTCAGGTGAGGCTGAAGTGCCATTAGCTTACAATGAAAGGCGCGCAAATAATGATGAATTGGACGGGCGATTCTTATGGAGAGTTATTAAATTCATGGCGCTTTTACAATAAACGCCGAAAAAAGTAGACTTTTTCCTGACACTAAGATACCCGTGAGCTGAATAAATGGAATGCATTTTTGAGCGGATTAATTTATGAATGTTAAGCATATGGCATGAGCACAGACAGCTGCAGACATTCTCTTGTCAATCAAGAGGCCGTCGTACATTCCACTGGAAGGAAATAAAGACACAGTATATCACGGAGCGCATTATCATCTACAATATCAGCGCTGCTCGCGCTGGGGCGCTAATCAATGTTACTTTGGTCTTCTTATTTTCTGCTTCTTCCTGCCAGTGACGACCACGTTACGGCCCCCGCGACGAATCGTAACGTCCTGGACGCAAGGCATGAAGTATCACCCATGCACCTGTCTGCGACCACGGGGACGATGTCATGAAGGACGGCCGTTTTGGATGTGTGCGCACTAGTTGCGTCCAATTGTAGACAGGCGTTCGTGTTGAGAGCGCAGGATTAATTAAATATTTTTGAATGCTTCTTTGTCTCTATGCCTTAAAAGGAACGTGTACTGTTGCGAACCTCTCACAGGTGTCTGATGTGGCTCCCTCTTCACTGCACGGGTAAGTTTAATAGTCCTATATTATAGCGATGACCTGCAGGTCCACGTTTCCATTGGCACACTACACCCTCTATGGTGTCACTGCTCGTGATAGCGACCAGAAAGCACAGCTGTCCCTTCGCTCTCGGCTAAAGCATGGAAACGAGGAGATTTGGCGGATGTCATACAAATTGACAGTGACCAACAGCGAACTAAATGTGCTACCCTCTACATGGCCGTAGGAATCACCCTGAATTCGACTTATATTATGCACGTATGATTATATTCGCGATAAATGCTTTTCTATACGCTTTTTAATCTATTAGAAACCTGTTTCCCTCCCTGTAGTTACGCGGCCGATCATCGCGCGTCAGGAGAGCGCCGGATGAGCGATGGTTTGATTGGCTTTCGTATACGGGAAAAATGGAAGTAGCTACGGGAATGCCACCTAGATGCCTACTCGGAATGCTGTCGAGAGTCGAAAAGGTCTTTTGGATCTCGCCAGAGACGTGAACGACTGTGACCACAGAAACCGCCTCCGTCGCAGGCGTAGCGTCTAGAGAGCATTCTGCAACCGGGCAGCGAAGCGCCTCCTCAAGCATGTGCGGGTATTGCTACTCTTGAAGATAGCGGCACCGATTAATATACTCGTGGCACACTGCCAGGAATCCCGATGAGGGAAGCTTTCCGCAAAACGTCGCTCTTAAACCCCAGCCGGTAAGCCGGAGATTCTTGTTTCGCTATCTTGCCTGTCGTAGGGTTAATTGCCTGCCTATACGTTACCTGCCTACACTCTTACCGCTCTACGTACCTACTTACATACTTACCCTACCTCACATAATTACTTACATACTTACGCTGCCTATGTAAGTAATTCCATGATTCTGGGCGTAACTCTCGACAAGCACTTGAGGTTGAATCGCCATGCTTAATCGCTCATGCTTAAAGGTTCGTTCGGTATTCACATCATAATAAAAACCCGTGAATATTTTCAACCTCACATAATAAGTTCATTATATTATGCCTACATCCATTGTCACCTTATCTACTGTTTGTCTTGTTGGGGAAATACATATTAGACGCACATTGAAAGACTTAAACGCCTCCAGAATCAAGCCATCAGGCTCGTGTCATTCAGTTCATTCCAATCACACTCTCTGCCGCTGTACTAGAGGTTGAATATGCTTCCACTTCAGCATTTATTCAGACTAAAATTGTCCATGATTATCTATAAACTAATAAATCATCATGCTCATATTGATGACATTACCAACCAGCTTGTAAATACTAATCTTAAAAGGTTTAAACAGCGCAATAATATTCTTTTGCCAAAAGTCGGGACTAATTACGGAAAATTTGCTTCCTTGTTTGCCGGCATATCCTACTGGAATTCTTTACCTCCAGAAATTAAAGCATCGCATACTGTTCACTGATTCCATTTCGCAAGAAAGATTATTTAATAAATATGTTACATGTTAATCTTCTTCAACTATTTTAGCTCATTTTTGAATGTGTTATTTTGTGTGTTCTATGCACTGTAGTTGATTATCTGTATATCTATCTTCTTTATTTTCATTGGTGTATATTCTAACGTTGTTTTGTAGGTTGTACTTTTATACTAATTACTTGTTACACTGCTTCCCATTTTTTTAACGTTTCTGTCTCACTTGCTTTTATTTGGGAGGTCCCTCCCCCCTAGTATTGTAATACGGGACTTCCTTCTGTACAACTCTTACGGTATTCATTTTTTGGTTGTATGTATGTATGTATGTATGTATGTATGTATGTATGTATGTATGTATGTATGTATGTATGTATGTATGTATGTATGTATGTATGTATGTATGTATGTATGTATGTATGTATGTATGTATGTATCAATCAATCAATCAATCAATCAATCTTTATTTCAGTTTGTACATGCAAACTGGGGATGGTGAGAAAAAAGCAGTGAATTATGCACCGCTTGACGGGCCTCACCACCCCTACAAGTCAGCAGTAGGCACAAGGCAAAAACAACCACTGGTAAAAAAAAAAAAATGAATACAAGTGCATCTACAGAACAAGGTTGACAGAACATATCTGACAACTGGCAGCAATAATAGACGCAGAAGACCGTGAGGCTATAACACAGAGTGGCACAGTACGTTCAAACACAATTGACATCACTGTAGCATAGATTGCTGAATAAAGCTTTTACGAATGGAAGAAAAAGACATAATATTCACTTGGTCACTCAAAGGGGTATTTAGGAACTTTGGCACAATAAATCTCAACATACAAAACCAATAGTTAGTTCTGCACTTTGGTAATGCAAACCTACTCTGCAGTCTGATGTCGTATGATGAGTGGCGACATGTAATAGGAAGAATTTCAGAAAAAAATGAATCACCCTTTTTTATCGTTGATTTATAGAGACATGCAAATCTGTAGTCAATTATAATGTAGGTAAATGTGTCTAGTAGGCGAATCATACGTCCCGTTGACAATTGCGCGAAGCATTTTCTTTTGTAATGTTTGCAGTTTAATGACATTAGATACCGTTGTATGGCCCCAGACAAGGAGGCAATAGCTAAGGTGCGAATAAAAAAAATGCATAGTATAAAGTAATTTTAGTTTTGATAGGTAGAATATGCCTGTTACGTGAAGTAATTCCGACAATTCTAAAAAGCGTTAACACAATATTATTAACATGGGCATCCCATGTCATCGTACTGCTAAACGTTACACCTAATGATTTGAATGTGTCCACGTACTCGATTTCACTGCCATTGAGGTATAACGAGGGGCGGTAAAGTACTTGTTTTCCTTTAGGAAGGAAGAGTACTGCTTTAGTTTTTTCTGCGTTTATTTTTAATGAGTTGGCTGATGACCATGTGGCAAGCGATAAGAGCGTGCGGTTCGCGGTGTCTGCTAAGCTTTGTACGTCATTGGAAGAAATAAAATATGAATGTATGAAATAAACTTGAAACTTGGAAGCCGCAGGATCGAACCACGGCCCATGGCGGCCGCATTTTGATGGAGGAAAAAACAAGGCGCCCTTGTGCTGAACGATGTCAGTGCAATTTTAAGAACCCCGAGTGGTCCGAACTTCTTCAGCCCTTCAATACGACGACTGTCACATCCTGAGACGCTTTCAGATAATATACTCCAAAAATCAAACCTAACCTTCTTGCATATTAGCAGACTAGCGAGAGAGCACCGTGAGCGAAGAAGACGAGCGCGTGCCAGTCTCCCGAGCTCGTCAGATGGCGGCGCCAGTAAAAACATTGCGGCAATGTTATGTTACTCTATGCAGCCCCACCGGCCGGTAGAGCGGGCACGGTGTAGATTGGCGGCGCTGCGGTCGCCGTCGGTGGCCGTTGCCAGAGAGCAAAGCTGAGACACAAAAAAAAAAAGATTCTCACTCATGGAGGAAGGAAACAGCTTAGGAGAGGCCCTTGCCATTCCCAATGTATTAGAGAAAGTGTGGCGGAAGTGACGTCAAATGGTAGGGTTAGCCAAGTCGGGCCATTAGCAACGGCGACGCTGTTGCTATGAAACCTCGCCCACTATCAACAGCGTTGCTAAGGGAACTAGGTACGTGAGCGTCGCGGAGAAAGGGTAAAGGATGAATTCTTTATTACAGCGCAAAGACGGCACAGAACAAGAGGAGGACACAACAGCGCTGCTGCGTCCTCCTCTTGTTCTGTGCCGTCTTTGCAGTGCTGTTGTGTCCTCCTCTTGTTCTATTCCTTCTTTGCGCTGTAATAACGAATGTATGTAGCCAACTCGCCCAAAATGTTGTGTAAAGGAGGAAGAGAGACGTTGCCGCGTCGGCTTCAAAAAAATGACGTCAGGGCCTCTCCTAAGCTTTCCTTCGTCCATGTTCTCATTGAAGCGCCGCCATGTTGACCGCCATCATCAAGATCATCACCGCGGCCAACACAGATTTTCTTGCTAATCCAGTGCCGAAGGTTTCGGCATAATATTTAAAGTCCGCGGTTGATAAGACATCCTTTACAAATTTTTTTACGTTACCTTGACCGCCATCATCAAGCTCATCACTGCAGCCAACATAGATTTTTACGCTAAGTCAGTGCGGAAGGTTACGGCTGAAGATTTAAGGTCCGCGCTAGATAAGATATCTTTCACAAATTTTTTCGCGCATTTTTCAAGTTTCAAAACATTTTTCAGGCATAATTTGGGGCATAACAAACTGATGTGGGAAAATTATGAACCACACTAGAAAGCAGGCGCTCTCTGAGTTTCGGATTGAAATTTCAATTTCCTACTGCCTCTTCTGCTTGCAGTTGCAAGGTCAGGGCACTTAAATTAAGAAGCCGTTTGCAACAGCAGCTTGCTCTCTCATGCATTGCGATAGAACTGCCGTGCGTTGTATGCAAAGCAAGAGCTCCAAAAGGATCCGACATATAGCGTCGACATAAGCACGTGAGAGTAAAGGTGCAGAGTTGCAATTCCATTTGCAAATTTCGTGACATATTTTACTTTCCACAACGACAGCGTGAATTACGGACTGGAAGGCGTGTGAACAAAAAATCAAAGAGCGCTGCAGAATCTGCATTTGAGAAATGCGAAAGCATGGATGCTGCTGTTGATTGCTTCTGGTTGCTTAATTCACTTCTTGTTTGCCCATTTTACACTAAAATTGCGCTCCAATACCTTCCTATGCCCTTGTACTGCTCTACTTCCGGTGGCGTGACGTCACATTATCTACGTCACATTAATTTACTTGTTTATCCATGTTAGCCTTCGGTACTTTCAAATTGCGCGCCAATCTCTTCCTTTGCCATTTTTCGGCTCTACTTCCGGTTTCATCACATCACTTCCTTGACGTCACCCTAATTGAGTGCCTTCATTAACTACATTTGTCTTCGTTACTTTCAAATTGCACGCCAATCCTTTCCTGTTCCCTTTTTTGGCTCGACATCAGGTTATGTGACGTCACATCCTTGACGTCACCTTAAGTGCCTGATTTAATCAACTATTTTAACATTTGATACATTCAAATGTGTCGCCAAGGCATTGGATAATGAGACCATTTTAGCCCTTACTTTTAAATTTTTTCATCTAATTATTATCTAATTAACTCATTGCCCCGGTTATTTTTTCGGACACAACATTTCGTCACCCTCTATCGATTCACAGCGCTCCTTAACCTCTACCAGTTCTCAATTACAACTGCTGCGGACACTTTTACTTACACGGTCTGCCGACGCGGTCTCCGGACAGAAATCTGTGAACATAGCGAAGTAATGCTCTCGCATTACAAACCTCCCGGCAGCAAATGACAACCCGTACTGAACATTTTAATTCGATTGTATCCTTACAATAGTAGGGAACAGTTGGAGAAGCGGTTCAGCGGTACGCCGTCTCAGTTCGACAGAACACGCCGTTCTGCTCGCCGATTATGAACCTTCGTTTATGAAATAACACAGGGCAAATAAAGTGAACAGTAAATACACATGAAAGCCACCTTTGACATATACTGCATGCAGCACTGCCCATTCAGAATAAGCCAAGCAGGGCCACTGGTGCGGAATTCGTCTCCACACTGCCCCCTTCTATACCCTCCTCTCACATCTTTCCCACTGCTTTTCATTTCCATATGGCCTGCCGACGCAGCTAGATGTTCAAGATGGAACATCTTCCCCATGACTACGCAGCCGATTGGCTAAATCTTCGCTATAGCCAGGCCTAGTAAAGTTTGTAAAGTTAAATTTGCTCAAGCTGAGCTCCATGGGTACAGCATAGAATCGTTCCCATCGGCGGTGCCGGTTTCGGTCTCGAGGGTGAGTGCAGCTGAATGCAGGAATACACACATCACAATGGCTTGGTTCAGGTGTCCACAGAGCAAATGTGAAAGATACTGCGCCTTTTCCTTCCTGTGAACCAATGATTATTATTATTTTCGTCTCCAAGATGGCGCCCAGTAAGGACGCATGTGCGTTGTGCTCTCGTCCGTTCTTTGACAAACAGATGTGTGCACGCTGTGTCCACTGTGTGAAATGTGTACACTCGAAGTGCGCCACATGGACAAATGATGAGCTGCGACTCTTCAAGTCCGGCTCACGGCCATTCGTGTGCAATTTGTGTTCGTCCTCCTCCGGCGGTGCTAGGCTTAGCGACGGTGGTGTGCCGGCAGCTACATTCTTTTGTCCCGTCGCAATCCTCTTGCCTAACTACTCGACCGGTTTTCCCCCTTCGACAGCGACCGGCGAACATGGCCGTGAATTTGCCTCGCTACGGGCTCTCCTTCTCGAGGCGCTTGATGGAATCTCTTTTCTGAGCGATGAAGTTGACCAGCTGCGGGAGGAGTACGAGCGTCTTCGTGGGGAGAACTCGCTGGCTATCGCACAACACGACGAGGTCATTGCCTCTATGCGGGCCGACGTTCGCGACCTACGCCTGAACATTGTGCGGCGCGCAGCTTCGCAGTGAGAGTCCTCTCGTTGAGTGCGTTTCCGTAAAAAATCCTTCCCGTGATATGCGCCCGTCTGTACAGTACTCTGCCGCTCTTCATCCAGGCATGACTCCCGGCGATGTTGCCTGTTCGTCTTCTGACTCTGCTCCTCCCCGTTAGGGTTAACCCACCTAGTGTGATGAAGAAGCACCGAAACTCTGCCATCATAAACGCATCGAGCTCATCTGTCCTGACAGTTGCCAACCAAAATGAGCGTCCGAAGACAATTTTCTTCTCTAAGCTCAGTGCCGAAACCACATCTGCAGACCTTAATAACCATATAAAGACATTTAATGTTGCCCCCATTTTATCCTGGCAGCTGAAAACAACGTATGATTCCTGAGTTCGTCCGTCCATATTGCAGTTGGTGAAGAATAACAGTAAGCTTGTCGAGCCTTTGATGAGGCTGATAGACTGCTTTTACAAAGATTTTCGTGGAAAGCTTCACGACGATATGCACCATCCTTTAAAACTGACACTGAAGTGCTGTGGCCCCTAATTTGGACATCTGTTGTCAAAACGCCCGATGTCTTCAGACTAAAGGATCTGAATTGTTTTCTTGCGTTTTGCCAAGTTTTTGCACCGCAGTTGTAGTTACCGAAACTTGGTTGTCAAGCAATATCCCTTCGAATGATTTCTTTTCTAATAATTACTGCTTTTGAAGAGACCTCCCTGAAACAGGAACCGACAAAAAAAAAAAGATGTGGGAGTGCTCATTGCTATTGAGTGCAGTTCTCTGCCGTGTGTTCGACGTTCCGATCTGGAAACTTGAAGAATGAGTGTGGCTTGAGCTCAATTTAAATGCATATGAAAAACTTTTACTGGCAGCTTACTACATTCCTCCTTGTCTTCCTCCTCCTGCCTGCGATGATGTCTTGCTCTCAATCGAACATGTTATGTACGTTTCTACTTCTTATAGCAGTCATCAACTGCTTAATTTAGGCAACTTTACAGTGAAGGTATCAACAGGAACTCATTTCTCAGAACAATCATTATATATTAAAAAAAATGTAACATGCTACTTGATTTTTTATAGCCTTTAACGTTTTGCTGCATCCTATTCCATTGAAAATTGGTGTGGTAATAATCTTGATAGCTGTCTATAGAATTTTGGAAGTGTTCGAGTCTCGAGTTCCGACATACCACTGACTCGCTGTGACAAATTTTACCCTCCACTTCTGGCTACTACTTCTGTCTCTGCCTCACCTTCTGATAATTTAGATCGGGTGGGGAATTCGCCCCATTTCGCGTATGCACGTGGTGACTATGTCGGTCTATTCAATTTCTTCTCTTCCACCGACGGGTCCCTTTTAAAGGACATTAGTGATGCTGACGGACAAGTCAGTCGCTTCACTGAAATAGTTCTTCATGGAATGGGTCAGTACACTTCTGCATACTCCTACCAAAAGCAAGATTCCTTTCTGGTTTTCAAGGGAGCTAAGAACGGCATTAAAACTTAAGGAGCGGGCCCATCGTAAAGCGAAACACCCTGGGTTTCACAATTGGGCAGATGAATTTCGCCGCTTACGTTATCTTTGCAAACGCTTATACAAGCGGAACCAAGACTCTTCTACTGAATCTTTAGAGAGGAGTGCGTCAAATCGTCCTAGTCAATTCTGGCGATACGTTCGCAAGCGTTCTATTAAATCGGATTCGAGAATCAACTTAGTTGGCTCTCAGGGGTCGGAAATTCAAGGTATTGCCGACTGTTTTGCCCTACATTTTTTCTCCGTATACAAATCTCCACATGGCGATTCCGTATGCCTCCCATCTGGTGCACCATGTAGTTGCGTTATCTTTGACGAGGAGTTGATAACTGCCACTCTTAAGCGTCTGAGACCATTGTCTCCTGGACCTGATGGCATTCCAGTCGCCATGGTAAAAGCCTAAAGCCTTCAGTAGTATCTTTGTACCAGTATTGACTACTATATTTAATAACTGTTTGAAACATGCTGCCTTTCCTTACGTGTGCAAAATGGCGCGCGTGTTTCCTGTCTTCAAGTCAGGAAACAAATCTGATGTTTCCAATTATCGCCTGATTTCTCTTCTATTTACAACATCTAACCTTTTCGAATTAGCTTTGCATAATGTACTTCCCTTCCATCTCAAACATATTATCATACCGAATTAACTTGGCTTCATATCCGGTTGCTCTACTTCAACAACCTAGTCACGTGTATGACGTATGTCTCTGCAGCAGTCCTTCAGAGAGGTCAGGTTGACACTGTGTACTGTGATTTAAGCAACGCTTTTGACATTGTAACTCACTCATTACTTCTTCAAAAGCTTCTACTCTCTGGCGTGAAGTCTCAATCGTACCCCTCCTACATAGCTATCTTCTTGATCGCTCCTGCAATGTCAGTGTCAATGCACAGACCTCCTTCATTTGCCCCGCAACCAGTGGATTTCCACAAGGTTACGTATTTGGCCCGCTTCTCTTCTCCATTTTTATTAATGATGCTTCCTCCCTGGTCAAGAACTCCCCGATTCTCCTTTATGCTCATGATATAAAAATATTCAAGGTCATACATTCTTTTAAAGATTGCTTGTCGTTGCAATCGGACATATCTGCTTCCTCTAAATGGTATGCGATGAATGGAATTACCTCAATTCTTCCAAAACTATGTTGTCTCATTTACTCCTAAAAATCCCAGGTTGCTCTATTATTATTCTGAGAATTCTGTGCTGTTGGACAGGGCTAATGAAATTAATAGCCTTCGTATACTTTTTGTCCGCACCCTCAGTTTATTTTCAAATACTAAACGCAATGCTCTGCAGGCTATGTGCACTCTCCGATTCATCTGCAGACTTTCGAGAGAGTTCCGTACTCCACTTCCGTTCTCAAAGGTGTACCTGTCCTTATGCTTGCCGCTTTTGGAGTACGCGTCGGTTGTTAAAAATGGCACTTACAAATCGAACTGTGACAAGGTCGACAGAGTACAGGAAAAAAGTTTACGAATATTTCGATATGGCTTTCCTTGCGCAACTTCCTCCTCTCGCTCCACCGGGAGTATCCCACTACATCTTTCCTATCTTAAATGCCGTCTTGTCAAAGTTGATATAATTTTTCTGTACAAAATCCTCCATGGCCACATTACGTTCCCTCAGCTCTTAAGAGTACAGCCTACAGCGCGTTCCGCGGAAGAGCATGAGAGAATTCAGACCGCTTCTAGTTTCTCCGTTTCTGCATTCGCATTCCCTCTGGACAGAATTGGTTGGTTCACAGGAAGGGAAAGGCGCAGTATCTGTCACACTTGCTTCTGGAGGAAGGTGGGACTGAATATGGATAGAGAGAAAGCGGTGCCGTAGTGGAGGACTCCGGAGTAATTTAGACCACCTGGGCCTCTTTAACGTGCGCTGACATCGCACAGCACACGGACGCCTCTTCGTTTCGCCTCCATCGAAACGCAGCCGCAGCTGTCGGGTTCGAACCCTTTACTCCGGCACAGTTGTCGGGCGTCTTACCACTGCACCACACCGGCGGGGTTGTTTTTTGTCTTCACTTTGACATCTTGCAAAACTCGCTCTCTTAATTTATATTAGATGTTCGTACCGTTGTAATCATTACAGTACTTTACCGGTTATGACTTCCACTTTCTAGCCTAAATATCGTATTTACTTCACTTTTGCTTTTTCTCCTGTTCGATGTTTTTTTTTTATCTTGAACTGCTTTTTGTCCGTTTCTTATTAATATTTTAACCTCGAACTTTATATATGAATCTTACCGCCCCGCGGTCAATTGTATTTCTTTATTGTATTTTCCTGTATTTCTAGCCTGTGTTAGAGGTACCGCACACTTGGTGTACATAGAATGCTTGTTAATTTTATGTATATTTTTATATTATTATAGTCAATGACTGTTTTTTGTTATTTTTCTGTATCTATCGCTCTTTTTTTGTGATGTGCTCTAGAATTCTTACACTGTGTCTACAAGACATGCTACTCACTGATTTTATTATCTCAGTGACTGTTTGTGTCTCAATTTCATTTCATGTGTTATTTGTTTGCTCTTGTGTGTGCCATTTGCAAGCGTAAAACGTGCGTGTGCATTTCTTTTTGTTATTTGTGCTGCAGCACACAGACCATATGGTTGTTTCTGCGCATAATAAATAAAGATTGATTATTATTATTATTAATATTATTATTATTATTATTATTATTATTATTATTATTATTATTATTATTATTATTATTATTATTATTATTATTATTATTATTATTTTTATTATTATTATTATTAATATTATTATTATTATTATTATTATTATTATTTACTTTTACCTTTTTATTCTTTTTTATTTCTTTTATTTTTTTTCCAAGATGGCGCCCAGTAAGGACGCATGTGCGCTTTGCTCTCGTCCATTCTTTGGCAAACAGCAGTTTTTACGCCGCTGTGCCGACTGTGCGAAACGTGTTCACACGAAATGCATCACTTGAGCGGATGATGAGCTGCAACTTTTGAAGTCCGGCTCTCGGCCATTCGTGTGGAATTTCTGTGCGTCGTCGTCGTCTTACGGTGCTAGGCTTAGCGACGGTGGTGCGCCGGCAGCTACGTTCCTTTCTCCCTTCGCCCCTCTCCTGTTCAACCACCCGACCCGATTTCCCCCTTCAACTGCTTCAACCGCGACCGGCGAACATGGCGGTAAGTTTGCCACGCTACAGGCTCTCCTACTCGACGCGCTTGAGGGAATCTCTTATCTGAGCGATGAGGTTGCCCAACTACGGGAGGAAGACCAGCGCCCGTGAGGAGAACCCGCGGGCCTTCGTACAACAGCCGAGGTCATTGCCTCTCTACGTGCCGATGTTCGCGGCCTACGCCAGGAGGAGCTTGTGCGGCGCGCTGCTTCGCAGTGTCAGCGTTTTCTCGTCGAGCGTCCTCTCGCCGTTTTCGTGGGCAATCCTACCCGTGATGAGCAGCTGTCTGTGGACTACTACGCCGCTCTTCATCGAGGGATGACTCCCGGCGATGTTACCTGTCCATCTTCATGCTCTGCTCCTCCCCGTGCGGTTATCCCACCTTGTGCGATGAAAAAGCACCCAAGTCCAGCGATCACTGGCGCATCGAGCGCATTCGTCCTGAACGCTGGCAACTACCAAAAGAAGCGTCGGAAGACTGTTTTCGTCTCGAAGCTCAGTCCCGAAAAAACATCGGTAGACCTTGCCAACCATCTAAAATCAATGAATATAACCCCTATTTCCTGCCGGCAGCTGAAAACAAGGTACGACTCTTACTCGTCCTTCCATATTGAAGTTGATGAAGAATCCTACAGTAAGCTTGTCGAGCCTTCGATGTGGCCGAAAGGCTGCATTTACAAGGACTTTCGTGGGAACTTCACGACGACATGTTGAATTCCTCCGAACTGACGATAATTTGCAGTGGCCCCAAAATTAGACATCTGTTATTAAAACGCCCGAGGTCTTCGGACTAAGGGTTCTGAATTGTTTTTTAGAGTTTTAGCCAGTTGTTACACCGCTGTTGTAGTTACCTAAACCTGACTGTCCAGCGATATCCCTTCCGTTTTTTCTTTCCTAACAGTTACTTCATTTTTAGGAGCGACCGCCCTGAAGCAGGACCCAAACAAAGAGATGGGGAAGTGCTCATTGCTATTGAGTCAGTTCTCTCCAGTGTGTTCGACGTTTCGATCTGGAAGCTGTTGAATGTGTGTGGCTTGAGCTCACTTTAAATCGACATGAAAAGCTTTTACTTGCAGCTTTTTACATTCCTCCCAGTCTTCCTCCTCCTGCCTATGATGATGTTCTGCTCTCAATCGAACATGTTATATCTCGTCATAGCAAACACAAACTTCTCATTTTAGGCGATTTTAATACTCCAGGTATGAACTGGAACTCATTTACTTGTTCTCACAATAATAATTATACATTAAGTAAATGCAGCATGCTAATTGATTTTGTAGCCTTCAACTCTATGCAGCAACACAATTTCATTGAAAACTGCTGTGGTAATATTCTCGATATCTGTTTATCGAATTTATAAAGTGCGCGTGTCTCGAGTTCCGACATAACTGCCTACTCGCTGTGACAAATTTCCCCCTCCACTTCTTATGACTTCTGTCTCTGCCTCATCCTCTACTAATTCAGATCCGCAGGGAATTCGCCCCGTTTCGTGTATGCACGTGGTGACTATGTCGGTCTCTTCAATTTCTTCTCTTTTGTCGACTGGTCCCTTTTAAATTACATTAGGGATCCCGACGAACAAGTCAGTCGCTTCACTGAAATAGTTCTTGATGGTATGCATCAGTACATACCTCTGCATACTCCTACTCGTAGAAAGTTTGTCGTGTTTCGTCGGGGAACAGCTGACGAAGGCCCGGTGGGTTGGTAACCGAAAGTAGTTTATTCCATCACAGCTTGTAGTGGAATGCGGCCCGGTGCCCGAACGACGTAGCTTATCTCATAGCCAACTCTCGCGATAATCGCGCCACCGCTATCGCGCTATCGCTATAGCCGCGATTACACAACAGTTTCCTTTCTGGTTTTCCAGAGAACTGAGAACGGCGTTAAAACTTAAGGAACGGGCCCATCGTAAAGCGAAACGCCCCGGGTTTGACAATTGGGCAGATGAGTTTCGCCGCTTGTGTTCTCTTTGCAAACGCTTATACAAGCGGGACCACGACTCTTATCTTGAGTCTTTAGAGAGGAGGGCCACTAATCGTCCTTGTCAGTTCTGACGGTACGTTCGCAAGCGTTCCATTAAATCGGATTCCAGTATCAACTTAGTTGACTCTGAGGGGTCGGAAATTCGGGATGTTTCCGACAGTTTTGCCGAGCATTTTTCCTCCGTATACAAACCTCCACACTGCGATTCCGTATGCCTCCCATATGGTGCACCCTATACTTCCTTTCTCTTTGACGAGAAGTTAATAACTGCGAGTCTTAAGCGTCTGACACCATCCTTGTCTCCTGGACCTGATGGCATTCCAGCCGCCATAATAAAATCCTTCAGTTGTATCTTTATAAGACTTGAAATTTCTCCAACCAACACATTTATTTTATAAAACCCGACGTTTCGGAGCCGGCTCGGCTCCTTCTTCAGGGGTGCATGACGCGGGGCTGCGTGCAGCTATAAGTAAAGGAATGGTCGAGGGGGAGAAGAAGGTGGGGGGGGGGAGAATGGGGAGGGGGTGGAATGTGTGTGAAAGGAATGAGAAGGAAGGAGGGGGGTTTAGACGAGTGAGGGTGCCGCAGGTGCAGGTGTGCTCGCTGGCGACTTTTTTCTTTTCTTCTGTGAAGTGGCCAGGAGAGAGCGAAGACCTTGCAAGTATACAGTCGCTCTCTCCTGGCCACTTCACAGAAGAAAAGAAAAAAGTCGCCAGCGAGCACACCTGCACCTGCGGCACCCTCACTCGTCTAAACCCCCCTCCTTCCTTCTCATTCCTTTCACACACATTCCACCCCCTCCCCATTCTCCCCCCCCCCCCCACCTTCTTCTCCCCCTCGACCATTCCTTTACTTATAGCTGCACGCAGCCCCGCGTCATGCACCCCTGAAGAAGGAGCCGAGCCGGCTCCGAAACGTCGGGTTTTATAAAATAAAAGTGTTGGTTGGAGTAATTTCAAGTCTTATTTAGTTATCAACCCAACCAGACAGGCAAATCTGTCGAAATGTTTGGCTTTCAGTTGTATCTTTGTACCAGTAGTGACTGCTATATTTAATAACTGTTTGAAAAATGCTGCCTTTCCTCGCGTGTGGAAAATAGCACGCGTGTTTCCTGTCTTCAAGTCAGGAAACAAATCTCATGTTTCCAATTAACGTTCGATTTTTCGTGTATGTACCACTTCTAAGCTTTTCGAATTAGCTTTGCATAATGTACTTTCCTTCCATCTCAAACATATCATAGTACAGAATCAACATGGCTTCATGTCGGGTTGGTCTACTTCTACCAACCTAGTCGAGTTTATGACGTATGCCTCTGCAGCAGTCCTTCAGAGATGTCAGGTTGACACTGTGTACTGTGATTTGACCAAAGCTTTCGACATTGTTACTCACTCATTACTACTTGAAAAGCTTCTACTCTCTGTTGTCGAAGCCTCAATCATAGCCCTCCTACGCAACTATCTTCTTGATCGCTCCTGCTTTGTCAGTGACAATGGACAGACATCCTTCGTTTATCCTGCAACCAGTGGAGTTCCTCAAGGTTCTGTATTAGGCCCGCTTCTCTTCTTCGTATTTATTAATAATGTTTCCTCCGTCATCAAGAACGCCTCGTTTCTTCTTTATTCTTATGATATAAAAATATTCAAGTTGATACATTCTTTTCAAGATTGCTTGTTGTTGCAATCGGACATATCTGCTTTTTCTGATTGGTGTGCGAAGAATCCATTTACCCTCAATTCTTCCAAAACTAGGGTTGTCTCATTTACTCGTAAAACGCACAGCTTTCACTACCATTATTCTGTGAATTCTGTGCTGTTGGACAGGGTTCAAGAATTTAATGACCTTGGTGTACTTTTTGACGGCACCCTCAGCTTCTCTTCTCATACTAAACGCATTGTTCAGCGGGCTACGCGGACACTCGGATTCGTCTGCAGACTTTCGAGAAAATTACGTACTCCACTTCGATTCCTAAAGCTGTACCTGTCCATATGCTTGCCGCTTTTGGAGTACGCGTCGGTTGTTTGGAGTGGCACTTCTAAATCGAACTGCAGCAAAGTTGACAGAGTACAGAAAAAATTTTAAGGATATTTCGATATCGCTTTCCTTGCTCAACTTCCTTCTCTCGCTCCACCAAAAGTACCCCACTGAATCTTCCTTTTCTTAACTGCTTTCGTGTCAGTGTAGACATAATATTTCTTTACAAACTCCTCCATCGCCACATTATGTACCCTCAGCTCTTAGAGTACAGTCTTCAGCGCGTTCCGCGAAAAAGCATGAGCGAATTCAGACCATTTCAAGAGTCTCCGTTCCTTCATTCCCATTCCCCTCTTGACAGAATTCAGATGTTGTTTAACTCTTTTTGTCTTCACCTTGACATCTTCCAAAACTCGCTCTCTTCATTTATATTGGACGTTCGTAGCTTTGTATTCCAAACTGTATTTATCACATATAACTTCCACTTTCTAGCTTAAGTATCGTATTTAATTTACTTCACCTTTTGCTTATTCTCCTGTTCACTGCTGTTTAAAGTATCTTGTACTGCTTTTTATTCGTTTCTTATTTATATTTTAACTTTAAACCTTATTTTCGAATCTTATTGTCCAGCGTTCAATTCTATTTTTTTTTATTGTATTTCCCTGTATTTCTAGCCTTTGTGTTTTAAGTACCACGTACTTGTCGTGCTTGGAATTGTTGTTTATTTTATGTATATTTTTCGTTACTATAATCAATGTAAGTTATTTGTTTTTTCTCTGACTGTGTATATAAGATATGCTAGTCATTGATTTCTTTCTTTCCGTGACACATTTCGTCTCAGTTTCATTTCATGTTATTTGTTTCTTCTTTTGTATTCTATCTGTGTGTGTAAAACTTCTGTGTGCATTTTCATTTTTTTTTTGTGCTGTAGCACAAGGGCTACATGGTTGTTCCTGTGCACAATAAATAATATTGATTGATTGATTATTATTATTTTTTTATTATCCTTATTATTATCAGCATTAATTCTCTCATTCCTCGCAATGTATCTAGAGTGTAAGTTTGCTAACAGTCCATCTCTTGGAAACAGGCTAAGCAAGTCAAATAAAAACATGGAAGAACTCCAAAATGCGCAAGCTGGCTGCAACGAACGCAGCTGCAGTCATTAGATCCACTCAGGGGGATGGCATAATGTTTATAAGTAATAATGCGATTAGTTAATGCTTCAACGGCTTTATATTTGCTACAATGGTAGGACGCTGTAGGCTCGTGCGGAATAAAATTAAACTAGAGGATTTGATTGTGTTAGCCTAGTTTTTAATTTTGTAGGTGCCAGCAGATAGATCGATAAGCGTGCCAGAAAGTAAGCTGCCATATTCCAATCTTCGTTACGGTGGCTAGCCACCCTAGCTCCGTGTTCTCACAGGAACCGGTGCTAAAACCAAAGAATAAGTTAAGATGTCTACCAAATGCCAAATTGGCATTGTAATGAATAAGAAGAACAGCTAAAGGACAGGCGTCGCAATGACACCCCATTCTTCAATGCGATTTCAGATCGTATACGTAGCCCTCACCGGGTTAAGTGACACCACGGTTAATATCAGCGCAGAAGGAACATGTAATGGCATTGTAATGAATAAGAAGAACAGCTAAAGGACAGGCGTCGAAATGACACCCCATTCTTCAATGCGATTTCAGATCATATACGTAGCCCTCACCGGGTTAAGTGACACCACGGTTAATATCAGCGCAGAAGGAACATGTTCGTCCGTGTCAGTAGAAAGGTTTCCTGGTGTTAAATGCTGATTTCATAGACTATTTGCTAAAACAATTTAAGCTTGTAATAAAATATCGCACTCCGTCGTACTTTTTCACACGAAAGCGTTAAGGGTCCGCATTAACATCGGTGTAGTGCTCGGACGTGAACAAAACATGTTGTTACATGGTGGCATGACAAGCGATGGAACACGGCGACACAACAGAAACAGAACGACGTGATGACATGACGATGAAATATGCTTTAATGACCAGCGGGCCTGGCGCGAGCGCTCCGCCCAGCGCCACTGCCCGCTTCGTCATCTTCGTAGCATTACTCGGAGCCACCGAGCCATAGTCCCGATCGATTGCTATGCTCGGAGACACTTTTTCTTGGCAATGGAGCCAAAGCTACGGAGCCGAAACGCATCATCTTCCTGCGCAGCTGACTATAATCCCTAGTTACCTGAGCAATTTCTGCAAAAACAAATTGAAATCATAGTGCTAGTTGTTCACGGTATATTTTTTATCACGGAAGCAATTTTCCGAAATGAAGATGTTATGCCTAAAGCACTTTTCTTGGTCCCACCGGGTTTTCTCGTATGATGTCTGCCGCGGGTTTTCGAGGCTCCGCGACTTTACAAACAAGATGGCGACAGCCGCCTGTTGGGGTCGTTCTGCTCGTCTACTCCGCAAGGGTTGGAAGCGTTTTCACCAGACAAGATTCGAGTCAAGTTCAAGAGACGTTGGCTATCGAAGCAAACGAAGAAAATGATCTGCAATGTCTATGCAGACCAAAAGCTGTGCGGTCGAACTACATGGCGGAGTGACAAGTTTAAAGATGCCCCGCCTCCCTACCTTTGCGCACATTGTCAAGAAAAAGTGTCCCCGAGTATGCAAATCCAATGGATGACGTGACGATGAACACAGACACAGGATTGGGACATGAAACCCTGGACACCACAATGAATGCGAAGATGGGAAGAATGCTTGCACCGGAGCATCAAGTCCAATCTTCACCGTTTGCCGAAGGCCGAGGCTCATGGACACGCCGAACGGCTTAAAAACAACGTAGGATTTATCCCCCTCCACACAAGGGTCTAAATGCACAAGAAATGCGGGAATGGAGACAGCTCCAAACCAACACTTACCCCAACCTACATCAATACAACATAATGTTCCCAGAACACTACACAGATATATGCCCTTGGTGCAACGACCAGCCCCCCGCCTACCACGTCACATGGGGGTGCAGAGGCCCCAAACCTCCACACATAAACATGCACCATTCGGAGGCGCAGTGGGAGGCAACTCTGCAATGCTATGATCTAGAGACCCAGCGTAGGCTGGTAACTAAGGCAAGAGCGGCAGCCCAGGCCACTGGGGTCTTGAAATGAAGACTCCACTCACTGCCCTCCCCCCCCCCCCCTTTTTTTCTTCTTTTTTTTCTGTTTTCATTTCTTTTTCTTTTTTTTTTTTAAATAAAGTTTTCTCTCTCTCTCCCGAACGGCTTGCGCAGGGGTGCTGTCTTCGCTCGAGTGGTCGTGAGGTCGCTTCGTCGTGGGGTCGGTAGGGTCGGCTTTGGTCTTCCTGGTCGTCGTGTGTTGTGGTCAGGGCTGGGGACAAGGCTGGGGACAGCGGCTGGTCGGGGCTGAGCGAAAAGGGCTGGGGCAGAGCTGGGCGGCGATCTCCATGGGCTTTCGGCAGATGGACCCGGCGTACGGTTGGCTTCGACGGGACAAGGCGAGGATGGGGATGAACCCCACCTCAACCAAATGTTACATGGTAGCATGAAAAGCGATGGAACACGACGACACAACAGAAACAGAACGACGTGATGACATGACGATGAAATATGCTTTAATGGCCAGCGAGCCAGGCGCGAGCGCTCCGCCCCACGCCATTGCCCGTTTCGTCATCTTCGTAGCAATATCTCGTTGAACAACAAAATTCAGAAACAATTCTAAAAAGTTCGGATTGTCGCCAGATCACTGGGGGAGGTCGATGTAACTAAACAAAAACCATCGCTGGTTCGAGAATGATGGTAATTTAGGTGAGAGTAGAAATCTTGATAGCTCGCACAACTACAAAACAAAAGTTTATTCTTACTTTCTCTCAGCTCACCAAGCAAGGGTTTGCACCTTTATCTACTCTTATTAGGTTGGAGATGCTAGTGTTCTGAAATATTATTTTTATCGCCCCATAACCCCATAACAACAAGTAGGCTGTGGTTTCTCAAAATATTGCAATCTAGTGTCTATATTTATTTTTCGATGACTGTAAGGCAGTCGTTCGCTCAAGCTTCATATTCTCATTATATTGATGTGTTTCGATAAATATATTTTTTTATTCCTGTACTGATGGAATTTGCATTTCGATAATTCTTTTTATATAGGTCCACGCAGCCTGTCGACTACCATGAAGATTTCCAGATGCACATTGAACTGAAGGGACCGGACAGTGGATGGGTGGCGCCACCTTACGGCGGTCCCTTCTTTACGGGAATGCGCTTACTCCAGATGGCGGGCTCAAGTGCGAAGTCTTTCGTTGGTCTGGGTGTTTCATTCGATGCTCTTAATGCTTAGATGGTATTTTGCGAGAGTATGTCGGATGAAATGAATTCCGGGCAGACATGTTGCGTTTTTTGCTGCACTAACAGCTACACTAGCTCGTCAGACGCTTGTAAGCCGTTTCATTTCTTACTAGTTTCCACCCCAACGGTTTCCGCACCAACAAGAACGGCGGGCGAGCTGGCTACATATAGTTTCAAGAAAGAGGCACGTATCTGCAAGCTTGATTACTGTGTGGTCGTAGAAACTATGCGGCAGTAATTAATAGCTGATTGCCCCTAAAGCTTTGTGAATTCCGTTGCCCGGCCAAGAATGACGATACGGAAACCTGAGAGTCGAAGCCGCACACTCGCATCTGTAGTCGCTATTTTATCGACAGTCAGAAGAATGCAATGGCCTAGTTGAAAACCCAGTATTTTCTCCCCTGTGGTACAAGAAAATGCCGGCACAGAAAGGGAAAAGGCCGCCACCGTCGTCGCTCGAACCGTATTGCGATCTTCAATATGATGCACACCAACAATTCTTGCGCACTTACTTATCTCGCGCATAGTTATAGCGTATTTACCTTGCCTCTTAACAGAATATAGAGACCCTAACATTTGCGGCTCCCATGAGATGCTTGCCCTTTTTCCTCTCATCATTTATCGACCGATGCCATGCTCTGACACTGCGTGAGCCTGGATTTAGTCAGGTTTGTCTATGACATGCTTTTCTCACGCAATAAAAACATTTAGTGAAGAGTTCAGTCAATATCACATGGCCACAAAAAGTTTCTATCGGCGTCGTTTAACATGCGAACGATAATAAAAACGAAATTTAATTTAATGAAAAGGAGCATTAATGCAGTTTATTTGCCCTTCCAAGGCACACAGACAACCAACCGTTCGTAAACGTTGACAGGTCCTGCGCACATTTCTTCTCGACTAGAAAATATTTCTGTTTCGTATTCTTGTTTCACTTGACACCGGTCTACACAATTCTCCGCAGCGCCCATTTAGACGGAACTTCTCATAGGCATTTCAGTGAATGCGAAATTTCATTATTAGAACGTAGTAACACTATGCCCTTTTATCTCTGAGAAGTAGCTATTATGTCTAACGCTGTAAACAGATTTAATAGCACTCCTACGTAGATTACTACTCCTACAAGCCTCGGTGTTCGAGTGAAGTGATATAGTGAACGGTAGACTCATTTTGATCGCCAGGGACTCTCAATGTTTTCAATACAAAACTGAATACATAGGCGCATATTCCATCACATATATCGCTATGCGGCTACCACGGCCAGCAATGAGGGCAGCAAACTCGGGGTGTGTTAAGAATACAGACCTTCGGCGGACGAGCCATCATGGCGAGTCCATTAGGCCCACAGGACGACCCCTTCATCATTTGGGGGCGTATATCACCCCGCATCACGCATTTTATTGTTATTTGTTTGCACTTTTTGTGTTTGAGATTATATCGGGCCACTGCCTTCAAATACAGTAAGCAAGTACTGTCAATCGCGATGTTGGGTAGTCACAGGGCCAGGTTTAGTGAGCTACTTAAGCATTAATCTGCAGAGAGTCTCGTAAAATTGGTTTTTTAGGCCCACTAAGAAATCATTTATTTACTTTTGCCTTCTTTGATTTTGTTTTGCATTTCTAGCCCTCGTTGCAAGGCAGAAGCTAGAAACGCATCCGCTATCGTTTTCATTTCCTCAAAATCAATTGCGTCCAACGCCAAAAGCGGCGGGAAACTGGAAAGAGGAATCTTCCAGTTCATCAAGCACCTGAAATCGTTGCAACCGCGACAACTGAAGCGTCATCGCTTCACGGCTTGGCGGCATTCGACCTCCTGGCAATTTTCGACAAAAAGAAAAGAAGATCAAGGTGTAGCCCAGCCGTAGGTCGTGTAGTTGAAGTCGCGCTCATAAACGCCTTACGACAGAGTTCCCAGCACACAATACAATCGCACGAACGGCATTTCCGAGCTTATCGGAAATACCACGCACCGGAAGGGTTCCAAGACAAGCACTCCCTGCCGAGGACAACTCCCCCTTTTCAACATTGCGTCCTCGAAAACAAATCCCTGCGGTTAGCTTAGCTTTGAATGGCACGTGGACGTCTCGCCGAGCACAACCGGCTACGCCGCTCCGCCCCTCGGCATTCCGCTGCCGAGCGTTTCGCCTCTGGCGGGACTCTTTCGCTGGGACGAAGGTAACGCTATACAAGTATACAACGGTCACCCGGTCCCTATACAGGTATCATAGGCAGTAAGTTCATACAATGCTCTTACTGCCTATGATGTTCCAGGAATACTAAAGAAATCAATGTTGCCAATTAGTGGACTCAAACCACTTACTCTGGCGCACATCTGGTCAGAATATCCTAATTATATTCACGTATACCCCTATGGATCTGTTTCAGCACAAGCATCTGCTGCATCTTTGGTCATACTAGCTCAGAAAACGACTCAACATTTCCTTTTGGGACGTACTTCTACATCAACCGCTGCTGAACTAGTAGCCATTCAGAAATCTATTCGCTACATATGTGGGGAACCACCTAAAAAATGGTGTATATTCACGGACTCTAAGACTGCATTGCAAATTTTAGAGAACTTCTTACGCCACACTGCCTACCAGTCCATGGCACTAATCACCAATGGAGCTCCTCACATCTGCCCAGCTGCAAGGCCCCAGGATATTGTTTCAATGGATCCCTGCACACGTCGGGCTCCATGGGAATGAACAGGCCGATGTTGAAGCTAAAAGCGCACTCATCAATGGCCTCCAAACAGCTGTGCCTTTTTCAAGAGAGGATACCAGGTGCCTTCTTACGAGTTGTATGAAGAATGCTACAGCAGCTTACTTGACCCAGCCAGACGCCCGACACATTCGTCTAAGAAGGTTCGATCGAACATTGAAATTTTATATTCCGCGTGATATTTCGTGTCATCAGACATGCTTGCTACATAGACTTCGTTTAAACGTGGCTTTTACGTGCAAGTACTTACATTTAATTGGACAAGTGGACTCGCCGGAATGTTCAACTTGTGGCATCCCAGAGATTGTGGACCATATATTATTGGTGTGCCCAGTGTATGCGTGCGAAAGAAGTGTGCTAGCCGCTTCCTTGAAGACTTTGAGCAATAGGTCTTTGTCGAAGGAACTCCTGCTTTGCGCTTGGCAGGACAAGGGACAGGGTGTCCAGGCAGTGCATGCTATTTGCCGTTTTTTGTACTCCAGCGGACTTGATTCGCCCTTATAAAGCAAGCTGCTGTCCCTGTATATGTATTTCCGATGCCTTCTCCCTCATCATCACCCAGCATGATCTTCTTTCCTCTCTCCTTCCCCTTCCCCAGTGCAGAGTAGCAGGCCAGATTTGAGTTATTCCGGCTAACTTATCTGCCTTTTCCTTTTAATAAATCCATCTATCTATCTATCTTGATACAATGCTGAAGCAATTAGTACAGGAAGGAGGAAGTTTGAACCTAATGCATACATTTTCTCTCTTAGGTGCAGGGGCTTAGGAACGCTAAAACCCCAGCACGTTAGGCGATAATTACACGTGACATATTCAAACATCTCTTGGTTACCTTCTTTCATTTTCGTGCTTTACACAACACCTCTCGCGAAGGATGCCTGAAAGCACGCAGAGAACACGTTATCGGGAGGGGTGCGAGTTGTAGACGCTTTATTTCAGTTCAGGCTTCGGAACAACTCCTTCAGTGGATTGAGGGGGGGGGGGGGGGCGGTGTATGCCACCATTCTGAGCCAGCCAGCACTAAGCACGTCTCGAAACCTTCTCAAAACCGTCAAACAGTTCTTACAAGTTGTCGTCCTTTTCCAGCTCACAGACAGCCATCTCGGGAAGTATTCGAGGAAGTCTGGTGTACTGTGATGTGGCACAGACGTTTCGAGTTCTGGAGATGATGACATCTCTTCTGGCTTGTCCTCCAAGTCCGGTGCGAGCTGTAGGAGGAGTATGTCCTCTTCTGGCGTGTCATCCACTACTACCAGGCTCTCACCTTCGAACAGGTCGTACTGGTCATAAGAGCGGTCGAAGTTAGGATGCATGGCCTCAATAGAGATGTTTTCAACTCTTTCCTCGGTGCTTTCAGTGGCCCCGTCGGGTGAGGCGCAAGCTGGTGCGATGTCCGTGGACTGGAGTAGATTGGTGACATTGCTGATCTCTGCACCGAGAAGTTTAGCGCCATCACCCGAGATCTCCTCCCTGGGAGATTCCTGGTAGTCAGCGTTGCTTCTTCCTTCACCGCGAACACCGGCAGAAGTGGCAATTGTGATGCTGCATATTGCCTGCCGTCTTGATTCGCAGAGGTCTTACTCGGCCTTTACAATTAACACATCATTCCCTAAAGGCGATGTCCTCTCGACTTCAGTGACACTACGATTGCTTCGGTCTGGCACGCTCATTGTGGCTGCAACCTTGGTAGAATCAACGTCCATGGTGACCGATAGGACACGGTCAGAGATGCTCTGAAAGGAAGAAGATGCGCGCGAATTCAAAGCGCGAGATCAAGTACTCGGCCGAGTCTACTTTAAACGATTGATTATACGATTTCAGTACCTCGCGCTGCTTTTCGTGGCGGATTTAGTGCGTGTAGATAGCTTTAACAAAACAAACGATCTTACGTTATAGCAAATCTTCATGATGCATATTTCAAAATAATTTCTAATCAGTATTTTTCAAAGTTACGTATAGCCCTCAAGCAAGTGCTGAGTCATGGCGTCAGCTCTGCGCGACGATGAAGAAGAGAGCGTGCATTCCCTGGTAAGTTGGCACCTATTCCACTGAAGAAGTTAACGCGGTATGAACGCATACACAAGAGGCCTACACTGCGCGAAGTTCTTCATCGCACGCCGTCCTGTGCTGGCTTTTCCTTGTGTGCAGAGGATAAGATTTGGACGCATCGCGCGAACGACGACAGCCCGACGCTGCTATGCCAGAACAGGAAAGAGTTGAGAAAGCATGCAAAAGCGAGGTCTTCGTCAGCTATAGGCCTTTCTGGTTACAGCAAAGCAACCGTTGATAACCATCGACTATTATGTGTCAGAGCCTCGAGAAGATGCGACCAATAGTTTTTTACCTCCTGCGTAAAGATAGTGATACCCAAAAAGACAACACATTTACGATAAGCAGTCTGGTATGGCTAAAAACGAGTTGATGTCAGTTACTACAACACCAGAAGAAATAGGGATGTCCCTTAATGGTGTCATATATATTTAGTAAAACGGTAAAATGATATCGAGACGCTGCACGTGGCCTAGCTTCGCACTTGGGAACACGCGATCACACCTTTATAAAGCCACCTAATATATAAATCACTAAACAAACGCCATCACAATTCTGCTATTGAACTATTTTCGCGAGGATGCTCGGCATGAAGCATTACAGGCAAGCAGACGATGCTCGTCACGAAAGCATCATGAGTACGCATGCTCATTACCTCTCCTGATTTCTGCTCTGCTCCGCAACGGCAGTTGGGGGCAACTCATTCTGCCCCTTGTGACATAAATGAGCCCACCTTCCTTTTTTTTCCTCCCTCGCCTTCAACCATTTTTCACCAGGCTTTCAGTGTCGTCTTTCGTTTCCTCGAGAATGCGCAGCTCGCGACGCGTTTCAGAGCTCCGAACTTAAAGACCATCCGCCACAGACACTCTATCCAGCTCTCTCTTCGCTTTCTTCCTTTTACACGTGCACCGGACCTGCATCATCACTGTACATTCCCCCCCCCCCCTCTCCCTCTCAGCAGTGACGTGCAATGGCGGTGAACTTGTTGTAGTAGTTAAACGCTCAGCGTTCCTCCTTTCCTCCCATCATCATTTGTAATCGCATTCACTCCGGGCAGTCGGCGGTCGCACGATACTTTATAAAATGTGCCGGCTGTATGTGATACTGCAGCTCGGTTCTTCTCAAATGTATGAAGCGAAGTCGGTCAATTATTGAATATGAATTAACCTTAGCAGTTTTTCTTTAATGAACTATTTCATTAGTACTTTGCCACTTAGAAAGAGAAATAAGACAGGGTAAACCTAAGAGCTTTAGGTATTCTTTTGCCAGAGGGCAGAGGGGGGCTAACACCACATCCGTCGTTGAGAAAGAAGAGTTGGCAGAAATGATGCAAGGAAAAAAAGTTTCACCAAGACTGATATCGTACCTGCAGAACACAAAGCTATAGAAATGTACAGTAATTATATTCTATTATTTTAAGAATGTTGCCTGCAGGACATATTTAAAGTCTTCTTTACCGCATGTCACTGGTTACAGGCTACAAAACACGAACAGAAGACCAATATACCCCAAACTTTCAAACTAATTCTCAGAAAGAGCTTTCAAATGTATCTTCTTCTTTTCGCATCTAGTATAACTCCATAATAACAATCAATGTATCCAGAGAGCGTATTTCGGCACACTTATAGTTTCATTGCTATTTTTTTTCTAAAACACTTTGGTCTTCTATAGCATTCTTGACTACTCGTTGTAAGCGAGGATAAATTTTCGAAGAAAAATGTTGTAACGCATCGTAAGCTTAGCACCGTTACATGAATATGTTCATAAACGCACCGGACAATAAACCACAGTTGGTCCACAGTTATTTCAAAATCTTGCAGGTCACTTTATCTGCACCTTAAGAATGAAGAGCGATAACGCCCTCTTCTTTCTCTCATTGTTTTCTTTTTTGACGTCAGCCAATTGCCAAATAGAAATCACCACCCCGGTTACACTGCACGGCGTACACCACCATTTACTCACATGAATTATACGCCACTGCAGTACCCGTACATGAATTACGCTACAAGACATGCTACGCAGATGCTAGGCCACTGCATTACTCCCACACAAATTACACTACATGACATAGTGCAACACTGCAGTAATGATACGCGTATTGCACTACACGATATACTGCGCCACTACAGCGCTCATTCATGAATTATACAAGGCGTACTACACAACTACTCTAGTCATACACATGCTACTACATAACGCAGAGAAAAAAGCCTCCCCATTTAAAGAGCCGTTCACCTGAGAACCCGGCGTCCGCGTGGTGAGCGAAGTATCACGTGCACGACCCTCCCACGTGGTAGCTGGCAGGCAACATCGCCGGGAGCACACTGGTCGTAGGGTTGTGCGACTTCACGCGACCACATAACATGGCTGAGTTGGCACAGAACCCAAACTTGCACTTCTAAATTCAGATGTGAGGTGAACAGGAATCCAACCCTGCCTGCCGAATTAAACCTGCCATACCATTGGCCACACAGGAACCTTCGTACTGAGTCGGCTTGGCTATAAACGGGGCTTTATACCTTCTTTGCGAAGTGTTCCACGTACCCTGGTAGCTAACGACGGTATGCAAATGAGTGTTGGAGAGGAAATAAAGGCAAGAATTTGAGAATCACTGATATACGAGCCGCAAAACGCACATATAGGAGAACGAGAATGCTTAAGAGGAGCTGTCAAAAGGAGCAGCTGGCTCATCATACCCTTAACAGTAGAACTATAGACTCGCCTCCCCGCCCCCTCCAATTTTGTAGCAAAAGGTGCACTAGGGTAGTCAGCGGCGCATTTCGTGTAATCGTTGCTAGTCGCTACTGCACATGCGCCGTAACCATGCAAATTAGTTGTACCGAGCCAGAGAAGAAAAAAAAAAGGGAATAGAGAAAAAGGGGGAGAAGAAGATAAAGCCGGTCAAAGGAAGCAAGCAAATTCGGAAGACGGCAAGAAGAAAAAGACAGAAGAAGGGAAGTAGAATGAAGACGGAAAGAGTGAGAAGAGTGAGGACGAGACGAAAAAGCCGGTCAAATTGAGAAAGCAGTTTCGGGGGACTCCAAGGAGACGACAGAAGAATGAAAGAAGAATGAACATGGAAAGAGGAAGGAAAAGAAGAAGCCGGTCGGATAGAGCAGGCAGATACGGAAGGCGCCAACAAGAAAACAGAAGAAGGAATGAAGAATGGAGACGGAAAGAGGCAGAAGAGGAAGAAGAGGGATTAGAAAACGAAGAAGCGGTCAACTAGAGAAAGCTGATTCGGAAGCCGCCAAGAAGAAAAGTCAGAAGAAGGGAACAAGAGTGAACACGGAAAGAAGGAGAAGAGCGAGGAGGAGACGAAGGAGCCGGTCAAATAGGGCAAGCAGATTCGAAAGACGCCAAGAGGACAGAAGAAGGAAAGAAGAAAACAGAAAGTGGGAGAAGAGGGATGGATGGATGGACTAAACTTTAATGTCCAACAGATAAGGTGATCTACCCACCCCCCGACACGCGGGGCAAGGGGCGGGTGCCGCCGCCTCAGAGGCAGGCCGGGAGGTCTTGGGTCCCAGCAGCCTCTTCAGCCAGTTGGACGAGTAGGAGCTGGAGCTCAGGGTCGGAGCTGCGCAGCAGGGTCTCCCAGGTGTCTCTACAGCTTATATTGTTCGTCCTCCTCGGAGAATACGGGCATTCCCATATTATGTGGTCGAGGGTCCCTCTCGCCCCACAAAGATTGCACTTGTCACTCCTAGCCTCAGGGAACATGTGGTTCGCCATAACCGGGTGCGGATATGTATAACTTTGAAGTCGCCTCCACGTCACTGCTTGTCTGCTGTTTAATTTTGGGTCTGGTGGGGGTACCAGTCTACGATCCAATCTGTAGTGCTGCGTGATCTCCCCATATTTTAGCAAGCGCTCTCCGCTTCCTCGGTCATCAAGTGGCCCTGTAGCGGCTCGGCGGTAGAGATCTCGAGCCAGCTTGTGGGCCGCCTCGTTGCCGGGGACGGCTTCGTGCGCAGGAGTCCAAATTATTTGAATTTTCCTATCCAACTTTTCCTGGCCTAGGATTCTGGCTGCTAAGGGCGAGATCCTGCCCTTGCTAAAATTTTGTATGGCAGTTTTGCTGTCACTGATGACAAAATTCGCTTCCATTCCGACGCAAGCTCACGCGATCGCACTTTCCTCGGCTATTTCTATGCTCCGCCCGCGCAAAGTAGCAGCTGTCACGGGATTGCTCCGGCCGCTGACGACCGTTGCTACCGTGAAACTGCCACCACCTCCCGCCGCGTCTACATAGGCCACTTCATGTTCCGAAATTTCGCCGAATCTAATTTCTAATGCTTCGGCTCGTTTTTTCCTCCTGTCTTTGTTATATTCCGGGTGCATGTTTTTTGGCAGCGGGGGAATCACCAAATTTTGTCTGACTTCTCTAGCTACCTCCACCTTGACCGTGGGACCCCTATCCGGATTTATTCCAACTTTCGTCAAAATGACTCTTCCTGTCTTCGTGGTGCTAAGTCTCTCAATTTGAGAGGTTCGCACCGCTTCCGCAAGTTCTGCCCATGTGTTGTGTACCCCTAGAGCGATCACTCTCTCTGTGGATGTGCACACCCAGCGCTCTTTTTACGCATTTTCTCATTAGTGACTCAATTTTTTCTTTTTCCACCGCTTTCAAATCTAGATACGGCGTTGCGTAGCTCACTCGGCTGAAGATGTAGGCCTGTATCAGTTTCATCAAATTTTTTTCCTTTAACCCTCGGCCTCTGTTGGCCACCCGCCTTATTAGGCTCAGGGTCTGCATCGCGTGATTCTCTAGCCTCTTGATGGTCTCGCCATTATGTCCGTGTGACTGGAGAATCAAGCCCAAGATTCTGGTTTGCTCGACTATTGGTACCTCGTTACCCGCCACTTTAATTTTATCTCCGACGGTGCCTTGCACCTTAAGTGCTTCGGATTGTATATAAACAACTCTGATTTCTGCGGCGAGCACGCTACGCCTCTCTCTGCCGCGTAATCGACTATAATGTCGGTGGCGGCTTGGAGCAGGTTTTCGACGCACGAATCACTTCCCCGGTTGACCCAAAGGGTGATATCATCCGCATATATACTAAATTTTAATCCTTCGAGCTTTGCCAATTGCTCGGGGAGTTCCCTCATAGCCACGTTGAAGAGTAGGGGGGACAGCACTGATTAGGGGTGTGCGAATAGTACTTTTTCCAAACCGAATCGAATACGAATAGTGCACTCTTGCTATCGAATCGAATACAAATAATGTAGCTAAAAAGCGAATCGAATACGAATCGAATAGTGAAAGCAGCGAATCGAATACGAATCGAATAGTAGAGCGCTATAGAGCGCTCTACTATTCGTTAAAGCGCTATTATAGCGCTGCGGTAGAGCGATATAACTCGTGGAGTAATAGATCTGACGGGAAAACGCTGATCTCCTCTAGGGGGCGCAACTATTAATCTCTACGCACATTGTCAGTTGCTGGTTGTTTTTATCTACAACAATTACGTTTGAACGAGTTTATTTAGTGAACTAGATTGCATGATACAATATATCAGAGATTACGAATGGCTGAGCGACGCTTTCGTCCGACTTGCGTCCGAGTAACCCGAGGCCATAGAGTTGCGCTTCCCCTGCTGTTGGCTCTTCGAACTAGTTATCGCCGAGCGCGTGATCTCTTCATCTTCCTCTTCTTTTCAGTGACTTTCTTTGCTTTCTTTCTTTCTCAATTAGCTCGCGTGCTCCCCTCTAGCTGGCGCTAGGCGATTACAACTGGCGCTAGGCGACCTGAGATATATAGCGGAGAGTTGTATGAGCATGAGCTGACAACATTCATGCAACTCTCATGTCATGCGCCACTCGCATAATAAACTTAACCTCAACTATTGATGATGAAAGTGAATGAAATTTTTAGGAATAAACATGTAGCGTTACTTCCCGGCAGATTAGAGACGTGTGAACTATGACACGACTACGAGAAGTTGCCTCCGCGATTCGTGATATGTCCAATCTTTAAGAATGTTTCCATGCGAATGGACCGTGTTGCGGCCACGCTGAAGCATGTAGGCTCCCTAAACGGTGATCTCTGCTTCTCGCGTAGGTTTATTGCGGCAGCAAGCTGTGCCTGCTCGGAGCTGACGCTGCCTTCGCGAGAATGGTCGGAGGTAACCGAGACGTTAATTCGTGCCAGTTATTCGAAAAGTATTCGAAAATTATTCGAAAATTTGCGAAGATATTCGAACAGTTTCGAATAATTCTCAATTTCCACTATTTGATTCGTTTAACGTATCGAATATTATAATATTCGATTCGATATTCGAAAATTTCGAATATTCGCACACCCCTAGCACTGATCCCTGGGGCGTACCCTTACTCCCGAGCTCTATTGCGGGGGATTCCAGCGTCTGGAACTTCATGCAGGCCGTTCTACCCGTCAGAAAGTCCCTGATGTACCGATATGTCTTGGTACCTACATTAATCTTGTTCAGCCCTTCCAGGACCGCCTCATGTTTTACGTTGTCGAAAGCCTTCGTGAGGTCGAGCCCCAAAATTGCTTTCGCATCTTTAGACTTTGAGTCTATTATGTCATGTTTGATTTGGAGCATGACGTCCTGCGTACACAAGTGAGGACGGAACCCGACCATCTCATGTGGCCACAGATCACTCTGCTCCATGAAACTCATCAGTCTGGTCTGGACGACGTGCTCCATCAATTTCCCCACGCATGAGGTTAAGGAAATTGGTCGTAAATGTGCTAGTTGAGGAGGCTTCCCTGGTTTCGGTATTAAAATAATGCTTGCCGTCTTCCACTGTTGTGGGAGCTCGCCTTTTTCCCAACATTCTTGCATATACTCCGTTAGATACCTAATGGAGTCATCATCTAGGTTCCTGAGCATTTTGTTCGTTACTCCGTCGGGGCCTGGAGCCGACTTCGTTTTAAGTCTTACAATCTCCGCCTCACTTCCGCTTCTGTGATGGGGGCGTCCAGCGCCTCATTAGGCGCTCCACCATAGTCAGGAAGTGGGGTCGTGAAGTTTCCCCCACATACGTCTCAATTAATTTGTTCATGAAATCATCATCGTTCCCTTCGAAAGCGTGCCTCACTTTTGGCAATCTTATACCAGATTGCGTCTTCGAGTTGTCTGGGTCCAACAAGTGCCGGAGGAAGCTGCACGTCTTGGAGAGGTTCATGCTCCCCTCCCTGTCGTCACACTTGTTGTCCCAGTTTTGTTCGCATAATTTGAAAGTATAGTCTTCGATTTCCTTATCATGTCGCGCAATCCTTCTTCTGAGGTTGCGGTTCCATTTCTGCTTTTTGAGACGACGCTCCATGCTCTGCTTAGCTTCCCACATATGCAGAAGACGGCTGTCCGCAATCTCCGGGGCGTTATCACCTTCGAGCAATTTTGTTGCCTCTCTAATGTCCGATTTAAGCGCCGTCGCCCATTCCTCGATGCTTCTGATGGGCTCTAGTTCCTGAGCCCTCCTGATATCTCTAAATTCATCCCACTCAACGACGGCCGGCGCGCGAGCCCGGCGTGTTTTAACGCCTTTCCTAAGTGTGGAGACAATTATGTAGTGGTCGCTGCCAAAATTTTGATCCGAATTGTGCCATTCTAGACCTTTTACGTTTTTCGAGAATGTTAGGTCTGGGGATGTATCCTTACTGACGCTATTGCCCACCCTCGTTGGGCTCTCGGGGTGCGTGTGCAAAGTGAGCCATAGGTCATGCGTATCCTCCCACAGCTGTCTACCTTTTGGGCACCGGTGCGGGTACCCCCATTCCTGGTGATGTGCATTAAAGTCCCCCACTATCAACAGTGGCTGGTTGTTTGAAATTTTGAGGGCCTTGCGAAGCAGAGCTTTGAACCTCACCTTCCTTTGCCTGGATGAGCTGTATAAATTTAGAATGAATAGACTAGGGTCTTTCTGTTTTCCGGTTAAAACTTCTACAAACACGTTCTCGATCTCTCTTGACTCTAGATCGTGTTCAATGGCTGCAATGTTTCTTTTCACGAGTGTTGTGACCGAGGATTTCTCTCCCCTGCCACTATGAAATGCCTGATATCCTGACAATTTTGCGGGCCCCCCGGTTTCTTGCAGAGCAATTGCCAATGGAGTCTCATCTAATAGCAAAAGATACTGTTGCAGAATCGGCCGCTTGCGCCGGAAGCCGCGACAGTTCCACTGCCAGATTTGATTTTCATTTGCGCGCCTAGCCATTTTGCAGTTGCGAAACGACCTGTTCTATATTTTGTTGCCATCCGTTTATGGCGGCCAATTCATTCCTTAACCTTTGGCATTCCTCGGCCTGTTTCTGAATTGCCCCGAGGACAGCTTGAATTTGAATGTTGATATGATTCATAAATTCACTCATCTTGGCATCTAACCTTTCCAAATTTTCCATCCTTTTCTCCATAGCCTCAATAGGGTCGGTGTCTTGAATTTTGCGTTTCACCGGTGGTGGGAGGGACGGCTCTGTGACCATCTTATCCTGTCCCTGCGGCTGTTGACGTACCGCTTGGGAGGTCGTTTGTCTAGTGGGTTGTTGCGGAGGAGGTGTTGCCTGCCTCTGTGATTTCTTTAAGTTTTGGATCTCGGACTGCTGCGATTCGACTATCCCCGTTAAGTTTTCGATCATTTGCTTTAATTTCTCAATTTCCTCGTCTCGTTTACCCCTGTGATTATATTCCTGGGAGACCTTGCCCGCAAAACTCACACCCTTACGTTCCTTGCTCCTACCTCATCTCCATGCGTTGGCAGTATCCCTTGAGCTTGAGCGTCCCCTGGACTGGCTCCTGGCACAAGAATCGGAGCGGTCTCTGGGCGGCGGTGGTGGTCTGCCTTGTTTCGTTTCCAGAATCGGGAAAGAGTCCTCGCGGAATTCGAAGTCTTCTTTTACTTTCGGTTCGCTTTTCCGACTCTGATGTCCCCCACCAGTCGTCGCTGCATATTCCATCTTCTCCCAATGTCGCTTCTTCACTTCGTAGGGAGTGCGGAAAAGTTCTCGACACTTGGGGTCTCCTAGTGCATGACCTTTGCCGCAGAGCTGGCATGTTGGTTCACATTTGTGTTCTCTTGACGGGTTCTCGAGGGCGCAGCCACGGCACTTGACGTTCGTCGGATCCGGGCACACGTCCTCGCGATGACCGAGTCGGCCACAGGCGACGCATACTTCGTATTTTCTGCGATACAGCTGGCACCTGTGCGGCGTCCCGTTGAGATAAATCCATCTTGGCACTTCTTTCTCCCTGAAAAGAATGAAGATCGACTTGGAATCTTTGCCCAGCCTGCGGACGCCTCGAATCTCGGGGTTGTCCTTGCGATCTAGGCGGTATAGAATTTCTTCGACACAATATCCAAGCGGAACCCCGTGGATGACTCCCTTGCCGCAGTGCTCGGGGGTGGCCACGTAGGTAGAAGTGTCCACTTTTTCACCGTCGAACATGAGGTATTTCACGCTCACGTACTTCAGCTTCAGCTTCCTCTCCGCACTTGTAGTGATGACCAGAACGGAGTGCTGCTTCATATTTGGAATTATTATATCTTCCTTCTCTTCTCGTGGATTGATCCCCGCCGACATTTTGATCATGTCAGTGAGATGTGCTGTTCCATATTTGGTAAGCCTAAGTAGGCCTCCACGAGGTCGGAGAACAATTTTCTCGGCGCCATCTGGAATGCGCGTCTGCTGACGCTCGATCAACTTGGCCGCCATTTTCCTGCGTGCTTGCTTTTCCTGGGCTCGCTGTTTCGCAGTTTTCTGCCCGCTCTTCTCTAGCGGCACGTACCTTCCTCCTTCGCTCGTGAACCATTGTCCTGGTTCCGAAAATTCCTCCGGTGTAATCGTGGTTCCTTCCACAATATCCATGATTCACAGCTTTCGCACGACCACGAGCGGCAAACGATCCCCCGGTAGGGACGCCGTGGGCCCGGTCGGCCGTTTTAGGCTTAGCGCCGTTAAGCTCAACTCAGCTACGTGCTGCGTCGAAAAAACAAAGTCAAAAAATGGCAAAATAAAGTCCCACTTGCCAAAAAAGGAAAAGAAGCTGGTTAACTAGAGCAAGCAGATGGGCAAAACGCTAAGATGATGAGGGCTGAAGAACGGAAGAAGAATGAAGACGGAAAGATAGATAAAAAGAAGAAAAAGCAGGTCAAATACAGTAAGCAGATTCGGAAGATACCAAGAAGAAGGGAGAAAGAAGAAGGGGAGAAGAACGAAGATGTAAACAGGGGGGAAAAGAAGAAGTCGGTCAACTAGAGTAAGCAGATTCGAAAGACGCCAAGAAGAGGAAGAGAGAAGAATGGAAGAAGATGAAGTCGGGAAGAGGGAGAATATGGGGAGGAAATCCAGGCGGTCAGTTAGAGCAAACAGATTCAAAAGACGCCAAAAAGGCAGGAGACGGGAAAAAGAATGAAGACGGAAAGAGGGAGAAGAAAAAGCCGGTCAAATAGAGCAATAAGATTCAGAAGATGCCAATAAGACACGCTGAAGCGTGATTCCGTTCTCCCAACGGTATGGTCCTCTAGGCAGCGTGACCTGACGACAAACATCTGAAATATTGTTAAAACGAATAATAGCGCATTTAAAGTCCCGCATTCCGGTCCGTTCTGTGGCGCAAAGGATTAATGCCACTTATCTCAAACCTCGAAACATATCTGTTCGGATCCTCTGAGAGCAATTCTTTTCGGATATTTGTTTTTTACAATTAACAACACTCAAATAAAGTTACAACACCTTGCTGTGGCGTGTTTCCCTTTAGCTTGCATTTTGTGATATTTTTTATTCCTAATAGCTGCAAAACCAGCCATGAACAGAGCCAGGAGGTGACGGTACGACAGCGGTTACTCTACGGAATTACCTTCACCGTATTCATCCGTTCAGTCGTTCAGTCGTGTCCGACACTTCGTGACCCTATGGACCATGTCACGCCACGCTTTCCGGTCTCTCACTATCTTCCTAACATCACATAACTTCAACTGCAGCGCCTAGAGGATGCCATCTAACCATCGCGTTTGCTGCCTACCTCTTCTCCGGCGACCCTCAACCTTTCCCAATATCAAATCTTTCTCCAGCGACTCCTCTCTTCTCATCAGATGACCAAAGTAGCTAAGCTTTAACTTTATAATTTGACCCACCAATGAGCAGTCAGGATTTATGGTCGACAACATCACTGGTTTGATCTTCAAGCGCGTCAATTCTTCGGTGGTCAGCCTTCTTCACAGTCCAACTCTCGCATCCATACATCACGCCTGGAAAGACCATAGCACGAGATACACAGATTTTGGTTGGCAGACTAATGTCTCTGCACTTTACTAGGCGGTCAAGGTTAACCATGGCTCTCTTTCCCAGAAGCATGCGTCTCCTAATTTCATGGCTGCAGACTCCTTCCGGGGTAATCTTGGAGGCTTGTCCCTTGATGCTCCAGGACTTCATAGGGCAAGACGCCATGGTCTTTGTTCTTTTAATGTTCAGTTTAAGCCCAAACTTCTCACTCTCTTCTTGTACGCCCATCAGAAGTCTCTTGAGCTCCACTTCACATTCTGCCATTAAAGTGGTATCATCCACATATCTAAGGTTGTTGATACGTTTTCCAGCAATCTTTACTCCAGCTGTAGACTCGTCCAGACCGGCCTTTCTCATGATACACTCTGCATATAGGTTAAATAGACAGGGCGACAGTATGCAGCTTTAACTCACTCCTTTCTCAATCGAAAAACAATCAGTAAGACCATGCCCAGTTCTGACTGTGGCCTCTTGCCCTTCATACAGGTTCCTGAGGAGACAGAAGAGGTGAATTGGAACTCCCATCTCTTGCAGAGCTTGCCACAATCTGCTGTGATCTACGCAGTCAAACGCTTTCGCATAATCAATAAAGCAGAAGTAGATGGGTTTCTGGAACTCTCTTGCTTTTTCCATAATCCAGCGAAGGTTGGCAATTTGGTCTCTAGTTCCTCTGCCCTTGCAAAACCCAGCTTTCATGTCCGGAAGCTGCCGATCCACATACTGCTGCAGCCTACCTTAGTGAATTTTCAACATCACCTTGCTAGCATGCGAAATAAGCGCGATCGTGCGGTAGTTGGAACAATCTTTGGCACTGCCTTTTTTGGAATGGGGATGTAAACTGACCTCCTCCAATCCTGTGGCCACTGCAGGATTGTCCAAATCTTCTGACAATGTATGCACAATGTTAACAGCGTCATGGTTGAAGTTTTGAAGGAACTCATCTGGAATGCCATTAATTCCGCTAGCTTTGTTCTTAGCAAGGCTGGCTAAGGCCCATTCAACTTCACTCTTCAGGATACCCAGCTCGATATCAGTATTCACAACCGTCGTATGTTGGGTTTACACATCCGAGTCCTTCTTGTACCGTTCTTCTGTGTATTCTTACCATTTCTTCCTTATCTCTGAGGCTTCACTGAGGTCCTTGCCTCGTTTGTCTTTTATCACGCCCAGCTCAGCACAGAAGCTTCCTTTGATATCTTTGATTGTCTGCTTGGCACTGTATGTTCAGGAAGGCATTCTTATCTCTCCCTGCTGTTTACCGAAAATCCGCATTGAGAACCTTGTATCTTTCTCTTTTCCCCATAACTTTTGCCATCCTCCTTTCCTCAGCTATTTGCAAAGCCTCTTCACATAACCAGTTTGCTTTCTTGCATTTCTTTTGCTTTGGAACTACCTCAGTAGCAATTTCTTGTATTATATCACGAACATCAGTCCACATTTCTTCAGGCTCTCTGTCTTCTAGATCTAATTCTTGAAATCGATTGCTCCCTTCCACAGCATATTCTGATAGAATTTGATCCAGATCATACCTGAAAGGCCTTCTAGTTCTCTGCGTTTTTTTCAATCGAAGCTTAATTTTGACAACAGGAAGCTGATGATCGGTGTCACAATCGGCCCCAGGCCTTGTTTTTACTGCTTGTATAGCGCTTCTCCATCTCTGCCGGCAAAGAATATAATCTATCTGATTCGTGTAGAGACCGTCCGGTGAAGTCCATGTGTACAGGCGACTCTTGTGCAGTTGACAAGGTATGGTCAGGTTGTTTTCTTGACAAAACTCTACTAGCCTCTGCCCAGCTTCATTTGGCTCACCAAGACCGAACTTGCCTGTAATTCCAGATATTTCTTCACTCCCGACCTTAGCATTCCAGTCTCTTATGAGAAAAACGACGTCTGATGATGGAGTGCGGTATAAAAGGCATTGCAGGTCCGCTTAAAATCTGTCAACGTCAGCTTCTTCAGTAGTAGTGGTTGGGTATAGACGTGGATGACTGTTATGTTGAAATGGTGACCTTGGATCCAAAGTGAAATCATTCGGTCGTTTTTGGGGTTGTACCCTAGCACTGCTTTGCCCATTCTTCTGTTTACTATGACAGCGACCCCATTCCTTCTCTTGGATTCGTGCCCACAATAAAAGACATAATGGTCGCCGGAGTTAAATTCTCCCATTCCGGTCCACTTGAGCTCGCTGATACCCAAGTTATCAATGTTCATTTTGTCCATTTCTCGCTTTACAACATCCAGTTTACCTTGCGTCATAGATCTTACAGTCCATGTTCATCATCGTCATCATCATCATCAGCCTGATTATACCCACTGCAGGGCGAAGGCCTCTCCCATATCTCTCCACTTAACCCGGTTCTGTGCTAGCTGCATCCACTTGACCCCTGCGAACTTCTAATCTCATCCGCCCACCTAACTTTCTGCCGCCCCCTGCTACGCTTTCCTTCCCTTGGAATCCAGTTTGTTACCCTCAGCGACCATCGGTTATCATCTCTTCGCACTACATGTCCTGCCCATGTCCATTTCTTCTTCTTAATTTCCACTAGAATCTCGTTAACTTGAGTTATTTCTCTGACCCACTCTGCACGCTTTCTATCTCTTAATGTTACCCCTACCATTTTTCGTTCCATAGCCCTCTGGGTTGTCCTCAACTTGAGTAGAACTCTCTTGGTTAGCCTCCACGTTTCAGCCCCAAAGGTGAGTACAGTCCATGTTACTAGGTGATATATCTCCTTGCAACATCGGACTTTCCGGTCGCTTCCCTACACATCCACAACTGCGCGTCCTCTTGGCTTTAGCCCAGCCGCTTCATTCATCCTGGAACTACTGGAATCGCCCTTTGTTCATCCCCAGTAACATGTGGGACGCCTTCCAACCTGGGGAGCTCATCTGCCGGCACCATATCATTAATGCTATTGTGACTGGCCATAGGGTTTTCTTAGCAGGAAATACTGGAGTGGGTTGCCATTACCTTCTCCAGTGAATCACATTTTGTCAGAACTCTCTGCCGTGACCTGTCTATCTTGGTGGCCCTACACAAAACAGCTCACGACTTATCGAGTTTCGCAAGCCCCTCCGCCACGACAAGGCATTGATCCATGAAGGGGTCACCGTATTCATATCCTACATTTACTGAGTGTCTGTTACCTTAATTAAGAGTGCGTTCAGAGGCCACTCTGGGCAACTTAACTTGCTAAGAGACAACTAGACAGGAGAAAGAAATTGCGGGGCCCTACCGTTGAGAGACATAATTTCGCCGTACCGTATCGCAGATCACACTTGCGGTTTGCAGCCAGCGCATCGGCGACGAGAAGATTCGAGTGGGACTATGTGAACAATCCTTTTAGTAGCTTTCGCTACGCATATCTAGTGTCTACCGAGTTGAGCCACCGTCTTTTTTTTAAAAATCACAAGATAAACAAGACACAATACCAGCATAAATTGATAACTATATTCAGAAAGTTATTTCAGGTATTCGGGATGTAAGTATTGCCCCTATTATCGGAAAGATTGTGGACGCTCGGTGAAAAAAAAAAAAAAAAAGGAGAGAGAAAAAGTCGTTCGATGAAGAGTAGATATTTGGGCATGCCTGTAATAATCCACGACGTAAGAGGGAGCGCAAAAAAAGGGCGACGGACAAAGAATAGAACCCACAAACCAAAAACGCCGGTGGCGCGTTTTCTATCCTTTGTACGCTGTTCTGATTTTGTACTCTGTCTTATACGTCATAGCTACGTTATTATTTTAGAGAAGCAGGGGACGGGAGGGAGCATAAAGGCCCAGCGAAACTTTGGGGCATGCAGATGGAGTTCGACAACCACTCGGCTGCATTTCCGCTCTATATGACGTGTGGGGATTATCAATAACAGGCTCGACATTGAAAATAATGGTCTAGCGAAAGTGATCAAACTGACAAGACCGCAAAGACTGGTGCGCGAACTTCACCAGTGGTGCACACGGCTCCGGAAAAAAACATTACCGAGGGTTTAGCTCAATTAGGTATGAATATAAATGCAGAGGTATGGCTGAAATTGATTCCTTAATTTGTAGATCAATTCTCTCCCATACAGTGGTGAGCTACACTAGACTAGACGAAGAACATGAATACGATTAGATGCGAAGCGCAGCATGAAATAATGACACCTTAGCACATCAAAAGACCGGCTACTGAAACCAGCGTGGCGGTTCTTTGTCAAGCTGCGTGGGCGGAAATAGCAGCCGACCTGAACGGGAAGCTCTACAGAGAGCTGACCAATGGGCGCAGAGCAGTCTTCGCGTTAAGGGCTGGGGAGCGATTAGGGTCATGTCCTTCGTATGGCTTGCCTCACACCTGCCCGACAGGGGGAAATATTGGCAAATTCGATTTTGACGCCAAGACGCCGCTTTAGGTGAGTACCACTGAGGCTATTTTCGCGCGGTCGTGATGCACCATTTGAGCTCCCGGCTTCAACGCCTGGTACACAGCTGTCTTATGACGGAATACGACTGCAGAAGCACTCCAGAAATGTCCACGTTGTATTTAAGGCCCCAAATAGTACGGGCGAATGCGTGTCTATGAATGCAGTGCCTCCTTTTGAAAGGTGTCGGGTACATTACTGAACAGAAGAGGTCGATTGTTTTGTCTTACAGCAGTTTATTGTCACTTCACAGTGATCAGTGACACCCGTATTCTACGTCCTCGGTTCTCCCTTCAATGAACTTATTTGACGTGCTTAGTTTAAGCTTCTCGTTGGTATGATGCTCAATCAAAATTAAAATATATATATATATATATATATATATATATATATATATATATATATATATATATATATATATATATATATATATATATATATATATATATATATATATATATAGGGAGGGGGTTGAAGCTCAAATGGGTCCGGTAGGGCATAGACTTAAAGTAGTTGACACACGGTAGAAAAAACAACACTTTATTCCGACGTTTCGGCCGGGGTCCGGCCTTTGTACATTCCTTGCTACATTCCTTGACAAAGGCCGGACCCCGGCCGAAACGTCGGAATAAAGTGTTGTTTTTTCTACCGTGTGTCAACTACTTTAAGTCTATATATATATATATATATATATATATATATATATCATGTCTTGTAAAAGTGGTGGTGAACATTTTCGTAAATGTATTTAATTTCATTACAAAAATAAAATGAGATGGCAAAGTAGTCTAGCGTTTTGGCCAGTGACGCTGACCTGTTTGCCTCGGCGTGAGTGCGCAACCTACTGGCGGCGAGAGTTTTTTTTTTTTTTTCCTCTTTTTTTTTTTTTAAAGCGGTTGCTAGAGGCCTGCTTCAAATTCACCTCTCTGAATTCCAAAAATGCGGAAAGTAAGTAATGCGTCTACATTGAAAGGCCGATAGCTGGCGTTGAATTGCAATTTAAATTGCCACGAGAATTCAGACGACGGCTTCAATGGAACTTTCAAGCACGGAAATGGCGTTAATGGGCATTACTCGCTGGTTAAAATCCGAGCGATTCCGTCCATTTCGACATTTTGTTCCAACCATTACTGCTCCTTAGTCTGCAGATGTTTAACACGGATTGATGATAAATGCTTAATGCCTTTAATTCAAATTTGAAGCCGATAGAGATTGAAGATATGGGCGAAAACACCCATGCCAAAATAAGTTTCCAATTTTATAAAAACTAGGACACAATAGGAGAAGACCGAAGAAGAAGGCGGGGTTACGCTGAGGACTCAGGGAAAATTACACATTATTTCATTCAGCTGAAAATGAAGTTTTACAGAAAAAAAAAGTTCGTTTTTAAAGAAGAAATGCCGTTATCCCATTTTTTTACTACGAAAAGAGTCAGCACGAAAGTTTTGCGTAGAACAACCCCCGGACATCTCGTGTGCGAAAATTGATAACAAAACATGACCAAATTGATGCGGCTCCTCGCACTTGGCACAGCCATATGAAGCTGTTCATATGAAGCTCTTATAGAGTCGGACAAGTGAACATTTTTTTGGACATCTCATTTGCGTTTGGTAAGGAAAACAGCAGAATATTCAGAGCCGTAGTGACCGTTCATATAGGTTACCACTCATCTCTCAATCAATCGCCATCTTTCGAGGTTTTTTGCGTCCTCCACATCTTCGCCATACTAGATCTATTGAGGCACTCCCTCTAGGCTCAATGTAAAAACAAAATCGCCAATCAAATAGCCTCCATTTTCAGTCGACAGATCGGAATGTTATCCGCTGTTCTGGAAAAATGACAAGGCGCACCTGCTTCCCCCCGAGAATAGGGGTGAACTGAAACAGATGGATGAATGTGGGGAAAGATGTTTTTCGTTTCACTGGCGGGAAATCTTTATTTTTTTTCTTCGGGTCACATGACTGCTGAATTCGCATTATTGAGCAGTAGACGCCCATTCTACATATTTGTCTTAATGAAGAAACAGATATAGAGAGCCCTATCGTATGAAGGCGAATAACATGAGTCGAACTTATCCCTGCGCTGTCGCATCGACAAAAGAGAAGCGGTTATTAGAGTAGGACAGCCCTCCGTAGTATTAGACGGTTTTATAACGGCAAGCTCAATTCTCCGTATATGGTCTAAATACGCCAAGCAAGCTTAATTACTAGTTTGGTTCACTTAAAGGGCAGAACTGGCGTTATAGAACATTCTCTAATTTCACTCAAACTTACAAGGTTCGTTCTCTTGAGTTTCCTAGTCATATTTACCGAATTTTCCTTTGCTCTCACGTTTGGTTTCAGCAGAAATGAATTTTGAACATTTCCATTTCGTCGCTGAAAACCGAAAGATTTCTATGGGGTAACATTAGATGTGTGACGTCAGTGCATGCATGACCATCTGTAATAGCTTTTCATTTAGTGCAGGAAAAAAATAATTCTCCCTCAGCCACTTCAGACAGTGACGCCAGCTCTCACTTTGTCAACCAACTCGCACAAGATGTGTATTGTCGTCGCATTCTTGATGGCTTAGGTTTGGTATTTCGTGGCGTCATGCAAGTTCGTCTAGGCTGCTGTCAGTTTCGGTTTCCAGGTTTTGGTTCATTTAAAATGATTCTACTCTGTTTTTTTTTTCTCGTTTTTCAAAAAGAGTTTTTTCGTACCGAAGAGGGGGGACAGTAAGGAATAGGATGCAATTCTGAAGTCAGGATATTTAAAAACCGCCGCAGTGACTCATTAAGAATGCACCATTTTTATAGATGGTTTTATGAGATACGGGGCGACTCCCAGTTTTCATAGCAAAAGTTGTAGTGCCCATCTAACGTGCTAACTTCATTGCCGACGTCTAGCTTTGTGGGAAACTTTTTTATTTGCAAGGGGACTGCGTGATATTGTACGATAGTGTTATTGATATGTTGATGAGACTGTCTAAGCTTCCGATGCGCAGAACAAAACTTACTTTTAAAGTTTTTCCTGCGAACGTACCGAGAAGTTATGAGCGCCACAAAAAAAAAAAAAAAAAAAAAAAAAAAAAAAAAAAAAAAAAAAAAAAAAAACCGCCATGGGCTGCGTTTTTTAATAATTGTGATGTAATTGTGGAATATTTTAAGATGCGTTTACGAACACGTATAACTGCTCTAAGCTGCGCGCCCAATGAGTAATGAAGACTGCCACGGAAAACGCATATTCTCTACCCTGTTTTCCAGCCACTGACGAGACATAACAGAGAGACGTAAAAGTTTCGACTACACGACAACTTGGTCTGTTTTCTCAAGTCAGTCGTGTGCAAAGAGTTGCGAAGCAGGCGTGCCATCAGCAACCTTTAGTAACCAGTGCCTCTATGGTCGTTACGCCGCTGCCTTACTGGCGGAGACTGAAGGTGCAATACAGATGTCACCAGTATATGTATATGATATTCATGACGATGATCTCATTCCGCCGTTTTATAAAATGTTTCGATGGAACCGACCCACGAACGATGATGGCGTTGCCATTGTGGCAAGGTCAGACGTCGAAGCCTCGCTCCTGAGAAACGTACCTGACCGTTTGTGCCTAAAATATCTATTCTTTGAAAGGTCCTCATTTTGTCTGCTTCTTACAAACCACCAGACTCAGCACCCGATTTCTTGATAAACTTGCAGGCTCACATTACTGGTTCTCGCCGGCACAAAATAATTTTTGGGTGTTTTAGTCTTCCCGGTATTGATCAGGAATATTTTTAATCAGGTTCCGAGTCGTTCAGAGACGGGAATATCACCTTTGATTTAATGCTTGATCACGATCTTGTGCAAAGTGTCTAAAATACGACGTTTGTTTCCAGCCTATTTTCTGATATCCTTGATCTGGCTTTCTTTCCCCAATCCCATGCTGAGGGGAAAGATTCTATCGACGACGGATTTTGTGACCTCCAAAATGGTTGCCATTTCTTTTCGTTATCTGCTCGACATTCCGATAGATCGCCTGCCATGAAAATGGCCAAAGATTCTGCACACGCTGATGATATCGGCATTCTACATTTCCTTGATGCTCAGTTTGAAAAATTCAACAGTAATTATGTAGGCTTATTGTGAGATATAATCAAAAAGATATGCTTTTTTGTCTCTATAACTTTATTTCGAATCGTGTTACGAAAACGAGTAAATCAACACATTGGATTACCAGAGGTATATACACCTAAAGTGGAAGGCAAAGCGGTTGAGTAAGAAGGGTTTTGCCACCAATGCATTTAACACCCCTTCTCTTGCTTTGTCTCAAGATATTGCCCGAGCTAAGCACATTATGTTTTAACACCACTCTTCCAAACTTCATAAAAGAGAACCCTCATTTTTTTTTTTTTTGAATTTCTTAAGACAATGAAATAAGCCAGTTGGTGAAATAGTTCACTATGCCGTGCTCCTAAATATTCCATAGCAAATAGCGCACCAGTTTTTAATATCATTTTCACAGTGTTTCTGCTCTTTCCACTCATTCGCCTGATGTAAACACCCTTGTTAACATGTTTCTTAGGTTAAATGTTAAATCTTCACCCGGCCCAGACAAAATACCCAATGCATCCTTCGGCGATATGCAGAGGGGCTAGCTCAGTTCCTCGTGGTTATTTTCCAGGTGTCACTGCGATCTGCGACGTTGCCAGACGACAGCAAGTCTGCACGGATTTTATATATCCTAAAGATAGGCGACCATCATTCAGTCTATAACTACCACCCAATTTCTATATTCTTATTTTGCAAAACGTTAGAACACCCAGTTTCGAATTACATCCCTGACTACTTAAAAGAACCTACATATTATCATCCTGCCAGCATGGCTTTCGAAAGGAATTTTTCACTTCACTCAGCTGTCAAATGTTGTTCAGTTCCTCAGCTCTGCGCTTGACATATGCGGTCAGGTGTCTTTATATTTTAGTAAAGCCTTCGACCGTGTGCCTCACGCTAACTGATTACGAAACTACAAGCAATTTGTCTTTCTGATTTTGTGATTACCTCTTATCTTTCCATCGTACTCAGCATATAACCATTGACAATTGCAGCTCGCCTAGTCTTCCTGTTATATCTGCTGTACCACAGGAAAGTGTCTTAGGGCCTCTTCGGGTCCTAATATTTTGTAACGATATAGTAGACGTTATAACCTAGTGCTTAAAAACTCGGTTGTTTGAAGATGATTGTGCCCTTTTTAGCAAAATCAACTCAGAAAACGACCAGCTTACAATAAAATCGGCCCTGAATTCTTTAAGCGACTGGAAGACAAAGTGGGGCATGAAACATAGCTTTACTAAATCGGTATTTCTTCGCGTCTTAAGGAATAAACGTCCTAATCAATTCGCGTATGCAATCCGGGACAATCATGTCGCTGAAGTCATCGAATTTAACAAGAATAAATGAACTGAACTGGAAACACAGATTAACAATATTCCTCCTTAGCCTTCTGCAAACTCTGCTTATTACTGCACAATCTTGAAGCCGCGAGGCTACAAGTGAAACACCTAGCACATGCACCTCTCATCCGTCCGAAACTAGAATATGCTTGCGTCATTTGGGACACATTTACTAAAAACAACGTCGACGCAATACAAAGAATTCAGCGCCGAGCTGTCCCGTTTATTCACTCTGTGTACGGTCGTACAGATTTCATATCTCCTCTGATGGCGTCCAACAAAATTCACGCGCCCCATTCAAGGCGGAACTTCTTGCGCAAAAATTTTTTGTACTTGCTATTGAATCGTAAACTGGCCTTAGACCCAAATGCACATTTAACTCCACTCAGTACGCGACAGGCCCGTCATAGTCATTCGCTTCCATTAACACCTTTCTTCGCGAGAACCACTTCATTCGAGAGCTCATTTTCCCCCCTTACTGTATCAGATTGGACCAAGCTACCCAATAACTGAATTCAGTCTTTGAGCATAATTGAAGCATACATCATGAACAGCGCGTAGTTGTCATGTAATGTCTTTTTTTTTTATCCTGCTTGTAATTTTCAGTTTCTTTCACAGCGTTTTCCATCCCGTCATGTGTACTTCGCCGTGTCATAACTACTATTTAAGTTCTGTGTGCTCCATATTCCATTCGAGACCAAAGGCTTTTTTTGCGTGTTTGTAAATGGTTCAATGGATGTTGTCAACTTATTCTTGCCTTATATGCCCCTCCTGCTTGGGCTGAGGCCTCTAGTATTCAGTAGATAAATAATTAAACAAGCCACTGCTTTTGCCATTTTCGAGCATGACGTCATATGACGTCATGCTCGAGCATGACGTCAATGCTATACTATCATATTTTGTCCGTAGTAAAAGTTCATTGTAAACGCCCTAGCTGTGCTGACATATCTATGCCAGCAAAAGATGTGAAAAGTTGAATTTGAAAATTTTCCAGCTTCTATATTCCAATTCGTGACAACAACACCCACAGGGACGCCATGGGACTCTTTCGGAAGATAACAGTGATTATGGATAGGCACAGAACGCGGCACCGAAAACGTTCTGGGCGCACAGCAGTTAGCTTGCGAGAACGGCCAGTGATGGTGAAAATTTCGTGCCATTTTTGGACTATTCCTACAGGTTATTCTAAGCATCATCAGCACCACCACGAGCCTAATTATGTTCACTGCGGAACAAAGGCCACTTCCACGTCATTTCAGGGAAGCCTGCCCAGTGCCAACTGCAGCCACCTGATCTACGCGAACATCCCGATATTATTCGCCCACCTGAGTGTCTGTCGTCTCTGTGCCTCTTGTCATTTAATGGAATCCTGTTCGTCGCCCTTAACGGCGATCGGTTCTCTTTCCTCCGCAGTAAAGGCACTACACTTGTCCGCTTCTTTTCCTGGTTATCATGTAATTAAATGAACTTTGTCTCTTGGCTCACTCTGCCTCTCTTCCCGCTTCTTATTAGCACCTATCATTTTCAGTTGTTGTTGAGCCCTCAGGTAATGGCACATACCCACGAGGGGGATTGGTCACACGTGAAACTAATAATAAGGGAGTTATGCAGTTAGATACGAGAAGAAAAAAAACCTAATACCTACTTATTTGCAATAGGACAGGGCAATACAGTTCCATAGCCCGCTGCGTTGTCTTTAATTTGACACGACTTCATTCACCTCCAAGCTTCTGGCCCATTCATGAGTACCGGAAATATGCTTTTCCAATCAACGTGCCACTTTCTCAGTGAACGCAGCATCCTAGTTACTTGCAAGCAATGCTCTATTCGTAAAGAGTGATTTAAATTTATCCCCAGTTTCCTATCAGAACTGTCCAAATTAACACTTTTGGCCTACAATTTCGTATTTCGAACATAAATGTTTTTCCTGGATATTATTTTATCTATATCGCCCGGTAACTACGCAAAAAAAAATATATTGCTTGCAGTGCAAGTACTTATGGATTTAGAGACATGGTGTCACAGTCGGACATCAGCGCTCAGTGGGCGTAAATGCGAAAGAGAATCGCTTTGGTTACCGCGAGTCACAAAGAAGGGAATGAAAATATGTTTAATTTTGAAATGTTGAGGACACGTAATAAGCAGTTTATTTACTTGTGTAATCTGTAGTTCACTATATTGAACAAATTCCAAGTTCTATATAGGCTACAAAAAAATTCAGTCTCAAATGCAGCCTCGCCATCTCTTGGCCAAAAAGAAGAAACAACGCGTTTGCGCGCGCATTTTTTTTTTTTTTGTGATGTTTATTTCCTCGGGGCGTAAAAGGAATAATATGAAGGATGAAGGGTCTGGTCAAACAAATGAAAAACGGTTGGCTCATGTAATGAAGTCCAGTAGTGAACGATGATGCGGTCCCTGCGTCCAAGCGGCATACGACGGCTTATTATGGGGGGAGAGGCGCGCTGCCACTAGGTGCCGGATCGGAGTCGGCTTCAGCGCACATTATATTCACCAGATGCTTAGTTTGAGCTAGTTGGTAATAACTTTTCGAAACCACAGCGCAAAAAAGACACGGACGACTCAGAAGTAACGGGACAGGCGCTAACTTGCAACTTTATTTTAGGAAAAACCACCACGTCGAAAATATAAGAGCTGATAATCATCAGCCAGCGAGCATGCGCAAAGAATAGCACTACCAATGACAGCGCGTGGAAAAGAAAAGAAAGAAAAAGAAATATGTATAAATCACGGTGCCGAATGGACAAAACCACAAAGGTTGGAATGAGAAATGCATTAAGGAAGATTAAGAAGAAACGGGAAATGTAACGGCTATAAAACATTAATTGTAACGCAATAAAAGCATTGAATGCGAGAAAGTGAAGACAATCCTAGTTCAAATACAACCGGAAAATTTCTTGAGGGAAACACCCCTGATGAAATGGTTAACACCGACAAATGTCCGTCCAGGAATGTAACCTTACTGTGAAGTAAATTAATAGAAGGCGTGCTGACGCACATCTGCCCGGCCTTTCTTATGAAATACCCCTCCATGACTTCGGGCTCTGTTTTTCCTGTAGCGGATCTTATAAATTCTGTATTATTTATATCTGGATAGCATTCATTATCTCCCTCTGTTTAACATGATTTAGAGTGGTCGGCAAGGTTGCTGCCTGATTTATTACGTACGAACAATCTATGATGTCTCGCCCTTTAGTTAAAGCATCTTCCTCTCTGCCCTATGTAATGAAGCCCACAGCCGATAGAAATCCTGTACACAACGTTAGCCTTGCATACCGTGAATTCCGTTTGATGTTTCCTCGTGCAAGCTTCTCGTTCTTTCCCTTCCTTAGTGTTGACCTGGGAAAGTTTGCATGCAGCAAAGAAAACGACGTTTACGTTATAACGCGCTGCCAGCTTTTTGAATTTATGCGAAAACCTATGAAAGCATGGCATTACTTGAACAGGAGTCTTGAGTTTGTTAACTTCTGTTCCCTGCTGGATAACTTGATCATTTGGGGCTTTCAGTTTTTGAAAAACTCTCACAAACTGCTATAGTGCGACATCCACGGGGGAACCTGCCTCTTGAAGAAGTCTGAACTGCTCTTGATTGCTATCGGCCATTCGATGCGTGCATGATTTAAAGTCACGGCTCCGTGAAGACAGGAAGACGCGATCCCCCGCTTAACAACCTTTGAGTGTGTGCTGTCAAAGCGCAAAAGACGCTCCTGGTTCGTGGATGGTACATCCAGCAAATATTACTGTCGGTGAAATTCAATTCAATATCTAAGAACAGCATGCGGCCATCTGTAGATGCTTTCCAAGTGGAATTTAACCCGGCACCGTGCTCAGAAAACATGCTCAGCACTTCCCGACAGATTCACATTTTTTTCGCATGGTATTTACTAAAAATAATCAAGATATTTTCAACGTATCTCAACACTTTTACTACAGGAAGGTGAGAAAGGTTGGCTTGAATGCGCTTGTCAACAGCGGATAAAAATATGTTGAATAACACAGGTGCAACCGAAAAACCTATACAAATGGTTCTTTTTTTAATATAGAAATGGCCTTCTGAAATGATAGCTCTTGATGAAAGGTAGAATTCCAACAGGCTTCCCACGCTGTTTTGGTAGGTGATATCCCCGCTTTCAGAACTCGCATCACGGAGCACCAAGAAGGATTCCCGGAATACCTGGTGGTCCGTGTTGGCGAACTCCAATCTCTTCCGCTGCACTTCCAGCTCGTGTTAGAACATGAACGCAAACACAGGATAGCGGGCGACAAGGATAGCTTAGTGGGCGTAGAGCTCCTGTCCATTGACACTCAGGACGACTTCGCTGAACTTCTGGCTTTCAAACAAGTGACAACATCATCGACAGCCGGCACTGAGGGACCTTGAACTTCTTTATGTTCTTCTGTCCCGAAATGTTCACCAGGTCCAAAACAAAGCTCATGTCACAATATAGTGTGAGCTTGTCCTCATCGAGGAGTTCGTTGCCTTCTACAGCAATACATCTCTCCCAATGAATTTCTTGAAGCCCCAATCTTTGCCTTGGAAAAAATGATATGCCATTTTACTCGCCATAACCTTGGTCTCTTCCCGCTTGGCATTGAGGATGGAAAATGTGAACTAGGCATGTACCTTACTTTTATTGCTGGACACCTGTAGCAGGTACAGGGATAGGTAATCCTTGCTCTTCTCGTCCAGACCCTTGGGGTTCTTCCTTAGGTACAACTTCAGTCTATCGTTGGCCGCGGCAGAAAATGTTGAGCTTTTTATCATTTCCCCCACTTCCTCTCGGTGGAAACTGAAGTTGTTGATCTTCCACATGAAGGAAACATTGATGACGTTCACGTATGTGAAGCCCCAGTTCTCGGCCCCGGGCGTGTTGACCTCGCTCAGCGGAGCCGAAGTGGGCAGGCAGGGAATGGCCATGCTTCTATACGACTCCGGCAGGATCTCACCGCACGCAACGACGGTGGCACCGGCTGCGGCAGCCACGACGCTGAGCAGTTCGCCTTGAGAGGGCTCTTCCTCCCAGTGGGTGCCCTGGCGTAGTGCACACAGATACCCTTTCCTAGGGATGAACCTCCTTAGCGAAGACGGACGGAGTGACGGTGTAAGGTGGTCGCAAGGCGGCCCCAAGAGCCACGAACGGATTGGCCTCGGGTATAGTAGCCGCCTAACATTGTTCTTGCCAGGACACAGCCGTATCGCCAAAACGTCTTCCTGGCCTCCTTGAGAGTACCTCGAGGCTTCTTCCTCCCGATGGCGGCCTTCGCGCAGTGCCAGCAGATACTCTTTCCTCAGAATGAACCTCCTTGGCGAAGAATGGCGTAGTGACTGCGTAAGCTGGTTGCACGGTGGTGCAATGAGCCGCGAGCTGAGTGACATCGGGTATAACAGCAGCCTTACGGTGGTCATGCTACGCTGCATGGCTGCCAAGTCGAGCAGTCTTCCTGCCGGCCCCTGCAACTTTAGGCCTGTGTGATGAGGGCCAGCATTCGTGTCGTCGCATTAGTACCGCCAAGATCCGGGTGGCGAGGAAAGTGGGAATCCGACCTCCGAAGGGAATCACTAATATTTTAAATGCGCCTTCTTTTTCACCTACCGGCACAAGTGCGTGCCACGAGACTGCAAAACGACATTCGTTTTCTTTCTTCTATTGTATTCGTGGCGAGAGAGCAATAACGGCTATATGAGAAATTCTCGACTGTGATCATCATATTCAGCGTATGCTTTGGATCTGCAGAAGCCGCCCGAATTCTAACAGCTGAAGCTAAAATCGATCGCAAAATCACCCTAATTTGGGTCCCAGCACACGCGTCCGTCCCCGGCAACGAGGCGGCCCATGATTTAGCCTGAGATCTCTACTTCCGGGCAAACGCGGAGCCGCCCGACTGCCCGACGATGGACGAACGCCATCATCAGTAAGCTCCAGCTTCAAGACCGCGGCAACACTATCCGCATCAAGTGGTTCCCGGCGCACGCGGGAGATTGTGCATCCTCACCGAATCACAACGAGACGGCCCATTCGGCGGCGCGAGCGCTTACCTTCCGCGCCCCCGAGAAGGACCGTTCCGAATGGTGGTTCGAAACAAAAGACAGAATGACCAGTTACGAGGAAGTGACAAAATTTTACCGCCTAGCTCGACGGACAATGCCGCCGCCTCACCCGGCACTTAGTCGGGAGGAGGCGGTCATCCTAAGGCAAATGCAAACCGGGTCACTCCTAGCCCCGGCAATGCTACACGTCCTCCACCCAGACATCTACACGAGTGATATGTGCAGTGTATGTCAAGTGGGTCCGGCGGACCAATGGCACATCATGTGGGACTGTGCCAGGTTCCCGACAGAAGCTGCATCCAGGACATACCCGCCGGAACTTCAAGATGCTGTGCAGAATACAGACAAGGACATGCAACTATGGGCCGTCCAGCAGGCCCGGGGTGCGCTCGAAAGGCACAAGCCTCACACCCACCACAAACGGGTCAAATGAGGTAGTGCAGAGTAGGGCTTAACCCCGGGTAGACGCTTGGCCAGCGTCACGACGCGTTAACCCGTCGTTTGCCGGCTCCCTAATAAAGTTATACATACATACATACATAATCGAACATTATAAATTAGGAAGACGTCTGATGCCGCCAGCGGATCCTAGCTTAAATAATAAAGAGGCCATAGCCTGGCGGCGATTGCAAGCCGGAAATTTCCCAAACCCTGTCTGGTTGTTTCACACCCAGATAGATGAGAGAAAAAATGATACATCTAAAGCTTGCGAAGCGAGGGAGACTCTCGACCATATATTTTGGGAATGCTCTACGTCTCCGGGCGAAAGGGACAACATTAAAAGTAGAGAAGCCTGGGTAACCCTGCTGCGAAGCGACGCCTCCGCTGACCAGCACAAAGCCGTCCGTCTGGCGGCTGAGGCCGCGAATAACCAATGTATATCCGCCAGTCCTTAGTCGCGGAGGTTCCAGCCCCCGTTTCTCAGGCCTGCGTGCCAGGAGCGGGTAGTAGGGGGCCTCCTAAATCGGTGAAAATTAGAGTTTTAATCAATCAATCAATCGAATCTTTTCAGTCACGTCAACAAACGTGAAATTTTTTTGCGTCTGGCGGTGATACTTGGCTCGAGAGGAAAGGATGACAAGTTCGTCGATCTCAACCCCCGGTGCCTTGACTCCTCTTCTTCCATTAGAAAGATGTGCCAGTTCCGTATACCATAACTGAACGTTATCTCATCGTCATCATCATCCTCAGCCTGAATGTACCCACTGCAGGGCGAAGGCCTCACCCATATTCCTCCAATTAACCCGGTCCTGTGCGAGCTGCATCCACTTGACCCAGTCGAACTTCTTAATCTCATCCGCCCACCAAAGTTTCTGCCGCCCCCTGCTAGGCTTTCCTTCTGTTGGAATCCAGTTTGTTGCCCTAAGATACCATCGGTTATCCTTTCTTCGCGCTACATGTCCTGCCCATGCCCATTTCTTCTTGAGTTTCATTAGAATATGCCAGTGACTTGAGTTATTTCTCTGACCCACTCTGCACGTTTCCTATCTGTTAATGTCATCCCTACCATTTTTCGTTCCATAGCCCTCTGAGTTGTCCTCAACTTAAGTAGAACCCTCTTGGTTAGCCTCCACGTTTCAGCCCCATAGGTGAGTACAGGCAAGATGCAACTGTTGTATACTTTCCTCTTGAGCCATACCGGTGAGCTGTTAGTCATAATCTGTGAGTGCTTACCAAATTCGCTCCATCCCAATCTTATTCTTCTTGTTATTTCCTTTCCATGGTCCGGATTTAGGTTACTACCTGTCTTGAGTAGACATGTTCGCCGATTACTTCCAGTGCTTCGCTACCTAATGTAAACTGCTGCTCATTCCCTAGGCTATTGAACGTTACCTTAGTCTTCTGTATACAGATTTTCAAGCCTACTTTTTTACTTTTCCTGTCTATGTCATCAATCATTCTTTTCAATTCATCCCCTAAGTTACTTAGCAAGGCAATGTCATCAGCAAATTGAAGAATACTGAGGTATTCTCCATCTACTCTTATCCCTACAAATGCTCCCATTCCATGTCTGAATAGTTCTAAGCGAGCTGTGAATAGTGCTGGGGAGGTCGTGTCTCCTTTCCTAACACCTTTCTCATTTTTCTGAACGTTATCTCAATCTTATCTCATTAACGATATCTCATTATGCATTATACCTTTATGAAGCCTAAAGCTTTATTTACGAATTTTCGTCGCGAAGCCTTTGCAACCAATTTTTAAGATCATCAATATTTCCTTTCATAGTTAGCAGCTGCTGCCTGTTCAACTTGCATTCACTCCGCGATTTCCAGGATGAGCGGCCACAGATTTCTCACAGAAGAGGAGAACGAAGCGAGGAGAATTTGGTTCAAGGCACGTGCTACTGATTCGAATCTTGCTCTGATTCCGACGCCATGAGCTCGCCACCGACCTCCAGGCGTCTGCTGCGCCGGGAACCTTCTTTGTCGGCCTCCCTGGGGACTTCGCCTCCGCGTGGGCAGCTCGGCACGACGACCAGCATGCCATCGTCCTGCTTTCAATGCTCGACGCTTCACGACCTCGTGGACCTGACCAACGCAACGTTTAAGCCTCCTCCCCGCCATCGCGGAAGCGAAAGTGGAAGTCCTAAAAGGTAACACACTGACATCTTAAAATGAACCTGCTGATGCTTTTTCCCACTTGAGTCTGCTGTTCTCTTTTCCCGGACGCGAGGTCAGACGTTCTTTGCGACAATTTGATTTTGTGCTTGCCACTTCGTTTGCACTACATTGAAAGGTGGTTAAATTGGGTACCGTATCACATCGTGTTGGCTTACCCGCAAACAGCTGCAGAGCACAGGCCACAGGAAGAATGCTTCTGCCGACGTCTGTTCGTTCCGGACTCTCGAGATGGCGACTTGTGTACACGAATAGAGCGGTGCAAGGAGAGGTAGACAGAAGGGCGCCAGAGTGAAACTAGCTGCAGTGTATGTGCCGAGAAATTAATATATCTACGCCGATAACTAGCGCGCTTCGACATACCGTTCGCGTGTTTGCATCGAGTGCGAAAGTCATTTTGGTACAAGGCTCGAGGACATAGCGTGTTGCCATCACTTGGCGACACCCTCGTGAGATCAAAGGGGGATCACGTGTGTCGCTCTCTTCCTTTGTAATGCGTCTCAGGCTGTTTAGATTTCACGTTTGTAACTTTATAGTTTTCTTAAGATGCAAATATCAATACAGCCACGTGATATACTCACAGCTCTGCAGCAGTTACGATTCAAAGCACTTTATTTCCGCTCTTCTATAAGAGCTAAAAAGCTAAAAAAAAAGCTCAATTTGCTGGCTCCCACAGTGCTACAACTACCAATATCCCCTTCATGATTCCACGCCGGTACTTACATCTTCTTTCTAGAAGTTCACCCCTCCAAAGAGAGCATTTACCGTCTTATAAAAACTATTAGACGCTCAGTTTCCAGTGTTGCTGGCCCTTCCTCTTAACCTTATCGTAGTGTCAATCTCAGGGTTATAATACGCGCAACCAATCAGCCGAAAAAGATGCTTAAAGCGGTTGCTTTTCCACCCACTATCAATAATACAATTCGTTATTTGCTATTCCTCTTCTTCGGAAAATTGCGCAGCGATTTTCATTCATGTTTCCTTTGTAGTTACAATCAAATTCTTTTTTGCGCTCGCTGTAATTGAGGATTGACTAATGCACTTCCGAATTTACTAAACGTGCGTTCACTAATGAGCACGTTTAATGCAGGGGGATAGCCAAGCCATCAAGCCTGTCTACCAAGTGGGACTGCGACTGCGACGGCGACCAGCGGTCATGCAGTACCCAGACTGAGGAGGATGCTGAAAGCAGCGTCAGCACTAAGTGTATCTACAGCTCTCGGACCGACGAGCTGCTGTTCGAATACGAGTATGTTGTCCATGCCTGATTTCCGACTGAAATTCTTCGGACTTGCAGACATTAAAGTTGTCTAAGGTTGAACGTATCGCGTACGAAGACACAGAACTTCGTATGTGCAGTGCCCCTTGAAAAATCTCTACACTGAGCTGATTAAGCATCACTCATGTTAAAAAAGTCTCTCCGCGTTTCACAAGCACAAATGTGCAGTGAATCTGCCGTGAAGTAGAACCCAGGAAAATTAATCTGGTACACGCATCATTCCCGGGGAAAAAGGACTCAGTTTTGTTTTATAGAAAGCGACTGTGTGGGCATGCACACCACACATTTTATTGGGTGCAGAAAGCGGACACGTATGACGATTTCATGCAAGTGCCTGGAGAGACTTAGCGCGCTGCTGAGTACGATGTATAGATATTGGTGAAGGCAGTATGAACCCCTGCAGCGAAAAGACATTGGTTGAGAAGATGGGAGATTCATTCAAAGCGTGCAACTTGCAACATCTATGGGCGGTCCCAGCATGTTTTACGTCGGTTCTGCACCGCAGTTCGCCTTCAAAAATGTACATAACAGTGATAGCGTCTTCTTTTTATTTCTTCCCAAGGTGTTGCCAAGTATACCGGTTGTGATTTGCTGGCACCTTCGGCGTATAAAATAGTAAAAGGAAGAAATAAGGTCCCGTTGACATTTGAGCTATGCAGAAAAGTCCCGACGCAGGATTTCACGACGTTGCTTCCGACACCCCTAAAAGTTCTGTTACGATAGTGCAATTCATTAATAGAATTCCAAGCCCAAACTTTTTCCCAGCTTTAAAAGAGCGAGGACAAACACGGCACATTGTGATCTGTCTACTACACAAATCAAGTGAAATGCTTTAAATGTTGCTCGGACGGCACGTGGTTTTCTAAAACCTGCTTTTCCGGCGCACTTTAAGTTACGAGCAGTCTCTGTCATAAGTGTAGAGCCCAGGAGGGCGGCTTCTGAGCCACTTCGTGCTGCTTTTAATGCATTTTCAATGTTCCGAACCTGTTGGTGGTGAGAATACTTTTCGTCCTACCCTCTCCAATAGGAAGGACATCCAGTAATGCTAAATCAGCGCCAATACACGGCTCAGAAGCAGACGCCCGGTCTCTACATTTTTGGCAAAGGCTCTACATTGGCTAAATGCACTTGGCCTACGTCGCTGTAAATAATTTAAAAGCATGGTATTGGACGATGACGCCATCTGAAAATTAAATACAATGCAGTCTTAAGATTGGTTGAAAGAGAGCGTAACACAGACCGATAACTATGCTCATAATGTGCTCTTTGCACACGACTGATTCGAAGATTCTATAACGCATCCTATCACCTCCTTTCAACTTGAAAGTATTAACGGACCATGAAGATGTCCTTTGTCCATTATGCTGCTTGGTTTTCACTAGCCGAAGTATTTTCTTGCTCAGTTGCATCACTGACACCAGCTACACATTTTACGCACTATAACTTCATCTCACTTTCGTACTAAGTCATAGTTGGTTCTTTCGTTCCCGTGCAGCAGTGGCTCGGAGTTCTCCATCTGGCGGCTCCTAGACATCCACCGGAACAGGTCCTACCTGGCATCTCTGGGAGTGCTTTCTACCGTTGTATTCTCCGTGGCAGCAGTGGCAACTCTCTCGGCAATATGTAAGCCGTCTTATGGTGACTATTTCTGAGAGGAAACAACTCGTTCGGCACTTTGGTGAAATATGTGGGAATTGATTGACCTCGTCGCCTCTATTCCCAAATTTCGACGTGACCGGCTCACAACTCCTATACTGCATTTCTGCTGAATCAAAAGCTGGCACGGCAAATAATGCTATCGCGAAACCATTGTACTAAAGCCTAATGGAATAAAAGGACGACGTCGCTCGGCATTAATGCCATACTAACAAGCTGATGTAGCCCTATCGTTGCTCTGTAAGAAATATTTATTCCACTTTTCACGTGTTGAATACGGGCATTCTTATTAGGTCGAGTTACCACGAAACCGGACTTTGGTCATGAAGCCTGTTTATACTGTTTCAGATAAACCGGGCATGCTGATGGGCTTCTTTTGTGGATGCAGCCGACATACTTGACATGAGGACGCCTTAGTGCATATCGAACAAGAAGGCTCTCGCGAAAATTATTGCATATGTCCCGCTTTATTATTGATGTTCAAAAATCTAATCAACCATTTTTTGCCAAAAGTTGAGCAGCAGGCGCGAGGCCGAGCGGTGGCGCTGTGGTTGCCGTCGGTGGCTGGTGCGCACTCGCGGCGAGTGTAAAGATAGTTGACGTAATTAGGCTTCTTCACTATGTTTCTTGGGATCTTGTCAGGTAAAATGTAAGTGGGTAACCTTGTGTTGACATGCACTACTCATTTTCAGAATGCGAGAAAATGTAAGTGGGTAACATGTGGCCTCTGATTTGACACCTTCGGAGCGCTGTGCTACTGAGAAAGGGCGCTGCTAGCAGCAAAACTCGCTCAATAATCATTTTTGACTGGTGTCGTAAACCATGTGTTCCTTGCTAGAACACCTTGCGCGTTTATTATCAGTACGTACCTCCTGCACTTGCAAAACACCTGCTGTTCTTCTGTTAGGAGGGCTTCCAAAGTAAGATGGGGTGCGGTTATCAAAATATCGATGTGGTTTTTCTCACGAGTCCATTATCTTCGGCTGTGACCCTCCATTGAGCGTGAGGAGAGAGAAAAGCTAGGCAATATTTCCCTTGGTTTCTTTTCCCTCTCTTGCTACATAAGTATTGAATCCGCCATTGACGCACTTGGATCCGCTTGCTAAAGGAGAGGAGAACTGTCTTGATGATTGTAACGTCAAACCGATTGCGGGAAAGTTCAGTAGAGAGTATACTTGCCTCAAACATATTAGGCATGTCGCAAATTGCGTGATGTATACGTGGATGTACCCTAACATACGATCCCGAAGAATTCATGAAAAAGAAATGTTTTTCTAGTTTGGTTAAATCTCCCGCCTAACTCGATCATGCTGCGGCCAGGGACTTCGACAAAGGGCGGGAGTTCAGTTTCCGAAAATGATTTTGTGCGGCACTTCAAATTTGCATCCAGCATATTTAAAAATAATTACTGATGTCACCACTCTACTAGCGGACACTGCCCCATCAATCAAGTGTCTCAGTAATAAGGAGCAATACTAAACTAGTTCGCAGTCCTTGTCCGGTTTTCTGTAATTTCCGGAACATATTGCTATTATGCTCGGAATATGTTTCCCTAAAGAAACAGCCTCACGTATTGTGCATTTCAGTGATGTAAGCTAGAGGCGCGAGAGTGGCATTGTTTCTCGCATTCTGAAAATGAGTAGTGCATGTCAACACAAGGTTACTCACGCAAAATGCACTGCGCTCTTTTCTTCGCATCATCAGGGAAAATTGAAACGGCTGGAAAACTTGCCTCAATTTTTCTCACCTCCAGAATAACGTATATAAGAAAAGGAACGCCGACCGAAGGTTGTTGTTAATAATACGAAGACGTTTAAGCTTTTATAAGGATCATAGAGGGGGAACCCCAAAGCACGGAGCTTAAGCGCGTCGCAGTAATCTACTAATCTAGCACATGAACCTACAATCCAGCCAGACGAGGGTTCGTCAAACGTTAGATTTCTTTTCTCCAGTATAAAGAAGCGACAGAACACAGCAGGTCATGGGCACAGAAGTACTGCAACCTCAGGAAACAGTGCATAGAATTTTGGAGATCCGATCAGCGCGATTACTTTTGCGATATTCCAAAAGATCAGCAAGGAAAGTATGTGCACTACCGATCCACCTATAGCAGCTGCGTGCTTATATTAAATGCACAAGGTGTTCTATGACGGGCGCAGCTTCACAGCTCCAGCGTAAAAGGAGCGATGAGCAGTTACGCTATTCGGGCGCCCTTCCTTAGAAGCACAGCGCCCCAAAGGCGCAAAATCACACGCTGCACACAATTACGCGCTTACCTTTTATACCACAAAGGAAGTGAGGGAGCAAGCTTACGTCAGCTAGGTTGCCCTCGCTGCCGGGAAGCTGAGGCCAGCGACAGCGGCCTTGGCGCATAGAGTAACATATTGTTACGATACGGCAAGCCGATGAAAACAGGAGAACAGGGGACAGAGAGATGGCCGATGACAGTGAGATGACGTTTTATGAAAATGTTGCCGGGCCTAGCGCGAGCGCTCCTGTCCGCTCCACTGCCCGCTTTTTCTTCCTTGATGTCGTCCGTAACAATATATATAAAGAGAGGACACTCAACGCCATTTGTTGCCAAGCTGCGAACTTCTACGACTCCGCCAGACGATGTTGCACCTACAAAAAAAGCGTTTTTCGCTTCAGGACCGTGTGCATTTAAATATAGACTGCAGACAGGTCGAAGTAACGGAATGTAGATCATCTGGTTACTAAACGTAAAGCAAGGTTAAGTGCAAATAGTAATAATTGTCATGGCTAGGTGAAATGTCCAACAACCTCCCGTTTCAAAGGGTTCTGCTTCTTATCCATAGCCTTTTTTCGTCCCTGTCATGCCCTATCAAAGGAGCGCGAGAGTGGGTTGATGCCTCCATAGAGTACGTAAAGTACGTGGCTGGTACAAGATCAATGTCTGGTCATTAATTGCCCAGAATGCAATAAAAGAAAAGGCGAATTGCAGTACGCTAGACGGTTTCTCGTGTTCGACTGCATACAAGGAGCAGCAGCGTTCTTTATTGATTCCGGTACTGCCTCCGCTCTTTTAAACAATGCCGGTAACTAATTTGCGTAAGTGGTCGAAGCGCCTGTGTATGCTAAAACGCATGCTATAATCCGAAATTAAAATTGTGGCCTCCGAGATTTAGTATTTTGAAGCGGCCAGCTCTGAGGCTGGCACGTTTCGCCGACTCCGCTGTGCGCTGAAACCCCAAAGTTTGCCGTTGAAGCCCTATGCGAGTACCCTCTCTTTATATATATCTTACTCTATGCTTGGCGCAGCGAGTCGGCCCCGCCTGCTTCGACGACCTTCGGGGCTACGCGGTTAATTTTGGAAAAGACGGTACACAATTTTACCGCTGTGCAGTTCAGTTGTCTTATGGCGCAAATAGCAACCCCTTATAAACAGATTTTCGTTGCAGTTCACCTGAATAGTAATGTAATTGTTACCAGCCATTCGCCTGACTTAACACCACCCAACATCGTTTTCTTCTGCAGCCAATGTGAACACGCTTGACAGCTTCGATCTGGCGCCCTCGTCTGAAAGGGAATCAGACTCGTCGAAGAACATTGTTGTCGCCACACAGCCCATCGCAGGTATGCGGTACAGGCTATGTACCGCGTCTTCAGCGAAAATGGAAACATTAAACAGTTCAGGGTCATTGGCAGCACCTGCTTAACACTACAGGTGTCTGTCCTTGCTGACAAATAAATGAAGCTTCTTGCAGTTATCTACGCTTAGAGATCCAGAGCATATAATGTGACATAACATATGCATGAAACTCGAGCTGTTCAAAGGCGTGAATGTGCTGAGATCTTCTTTGAGCAATACTGTGCATGGCCGAGAACAGCGTTGCTTAATGTTCTATATTCATTCGTACGTCCAAATGACAAGAGAAGACAGCGTAGAGTTGAGAGCGCACTCACATGGCCGGTATTGCATGCAGATAGCCAAGTAACTTGCCAATGTCTACGAGTGAGCCAGCCCCGAGTAGTGATAGAGATTGAGACTATAGCCAAGTGCCATCAGTAAAGAATTCGCCCTCGTTGTGCTGCATGATTTTTCTCTATTGTCTCGACCTTGAGCGCGCTTTGTCAGCATTGGCGTGATTCGGTCATGGCTCTCAACAGCGCGCCTACCAAATCGAGGGACCCTGAAAACGCTGATGTGGAGAAACGGTGATTAATCGCGTGAATAAAGGCAACGCAAAAAAGAGACCAGCACAACATAACTTGACTGCGCTCGGTACGCAGCTCAAAAAACTTTGACTGTACTTCGATCGAGGGATGCCACGCATGGACGCACCTACCGGAGATTGGATCGTGAGGCGCGCAGGAAGACCAGGCATCCGCGCTGGCACCTAAGGACAAAGGCGAAGGAGCACAGTGCATTCCCATCTCCAGGAGCCAGCTCACATCATAAGAGTGGGGGCCTGTCGCCGGCACTGTCCACCGTCCGGCAGCGAAGTATGTACTATAGCGTTCTAGAATTGAAAGTGTGCCGTCTGCCACCGGTGAGCTGGTTGTTTCAGTGAGGACCATATCGGGCGGCATGAGAGGGCGCTTTGTGTACGAGGAGCGCAATGAGTGCCGAGCAGATAGCTGGATGAACCGTCTCCGCCACCGCTAGTTATTCGGACCCCGAAGGCGCGCAACAATAAATTGTTTCGCTTTAGAGCCCACACGCTTGACTAAATGCAGTAAACTGATTCTGTGCGTGAATAAAATAACTAGTTCCGTATAAAAACGGACGTCGTTGGGGAAAATGTGTATAAGCGGCGATTATGACACATACAGCCAATGCAAGATATATGCAGATTGCAATTTCCTGACCGTATTAGGCACTATATTTCTGCAACGTAAACAGTGGGTCCGATGACGAATGTGTAACATATTTTTATGACCACAAATAATATCGGATGCGCCAGTTAATGCGGGTTACACTGAAGTCCATCATTGACGCTCGCTCGCACTGAAAACACGACGGACGATGTTTTACGCTAGGCTAGTGTACCTTGTTTGCGTCCGTCACATCTATAATAGAGGTATGCGAAGATTGCTTGGAGATAGAAAAATATGTCAGGGGCTGCTGAAAACTTTATTTGAATGTGGGCGAACGAATATTGTGTTGTGATGGGGTCCGCGTGAACTCCGGTACCAAGTATGTTGATGGTGGTATGCAGCTACGACCAAGCTACCGCCGCACCGTCATTGGATTCACAAGGAAGGACCACTACAGGCGGTGACACCCAGCTGGCTGATCCCATGTTCACGGACTCCAAAGTGGGCGAGTAGCAACCACCACAAGAGCAGTAGTAGGAGACGCTCTCCTCGCACGGATGGCACCAAAGATGGCGCCCACCCCCGCCACAATTTCCTGGCCCCCCCGGAAGCGGCGATCCAACGATCCCGCCCCGAACACCACGACTCCCAAGCGCCACCGGTCGGGCGCCCAACCATCAGCAAGCGGGCGGGTGAACGTTGCAGTCCGCGTGCGCCCTCTACATGAGCGCGAATCCGAGACCACCAGTGTAATGCGCGTGGTGGATGAAAGGTGCCTAGTCTTTGATCCCAAGGTCGAAGCGGGCCCTTCTACTTCCATGGGCAGAGGTCGTACGGGGGACTTGTCCAACAGAGCAAGGATCAAACCTTCATGTTTGATAAGGTGTTTGCTGAAACGAGGGATAACACATGTTACGTCCTTATTTATTTACTTATTTCTTTATTTATTTTATCAAATACTGCCGCTGCCCTTCGGCGGCCAAGGCAGGAGTGGGTACAAGCAAAATGCAATAAAAATACACTATTGGAGTTCACATGAATTGCCCCGCCACGGTGGTGCAGGGGTTAAGACGCCTGACTGGTGTGCTGGAGTACCCGAGTTCTATCGCGACCGCAAAACGAAGAGGCGTCTGTGCTTTGCGATTCAGTGCATGTTAAAGATACCCAGGTGGTTAAGATTACATCGGAGCCCTCCACTATTCACCCCTTTATCACTTCCCCTTTCACTCCCAGCTTCCTCCCTTCCCCCACGGCGCGGTTCAAGTGTCTACAGAACAAGTGTGACAAATGCTGCGTTTTCCTTCTCCTATGAACCATGCAATTGTTGTTGTTATTAATATTATTGTTACTATTGTTAATATTAGCATGAAATTTCAAAATGAACAATATTAATATTCAGAATAAAAGAACCTTAAAATACGTTAAGCAGCACGTGGTAGATCAGCTATTAGGACAACAAATCTGAACAGCAAAAATTGCGATAAAGCACACACAAGCAAACACACATTCATAAAGAAACAAAAAAAAGTACAATCGAATGCCACGGATCGCTTCGCGCAGTTGTAGAAGGAGCACTTTCAGTGATACTTATGCACGCGAGAAACGAGGCAATATGACTAGGCGCGTTTTGTGAAAATTAACAGAGCGGTTGAAAATTAGTCGATTGATAACATGCTCACAATTTCAGGTGGAACTACATTCCTTTCTGCTATGGTTCGCGGAAAGAAGCGGAGCGCGTTGGTTCTAGTTAGTCGCATAACTATTCTTTTATTCTGTTTCCATCTGGTTTGTCTAGTTCTTTTAAACTGTATGTAGGTGTTAACATCCATTACTGTTATATTGTTGAGTATGTTGTGCCTCATCAGCAGCCGATGAATCTTGGTCTTGTTTCCAGGGTTGGAATGCAGTTTCTTTCCCCGAGCTTTGCAACCGATATCTGCCACCCATGTGCGTTATAGATTAATCTTATCGCTCTTCTCTGGACACTTTCAATGGAATTATGGTCGAATTCATTGTGTGGGTCCTAAATAATATCGCCATATTCCTATAAAGGTATCAATGATGTCTATGCTACTAACTTGGTGTCAGATGTGCAATGTTGCAGGCGACGTTTCAAGAGCTAGAGCTTCTTAAAAGCCGCCGAACCAATATACTTAATGTGACTACTCTAGTTTAAAGTTGAGGCAATGTGTATTCCCAGATATTTGAACTCAGTGACAGCTTTAAGTGGGATATGAATTATTTTGTAAGTATAGGCTAGCTGGTTCTTTTTGCGAGTTAGGGTCATTTCGGTGCATTTAAAAGTATTTAGTTTCGTCTGCCACGTATCACACCAGCTATCAAGTCCAAGACGTCATTGAGGACGAGTTGGTCTGTGGGAGTTTGTATTCTAAGGTACAGTAGGGAATCTACGGCATAAAATCGACAGTGGACAGGTGAATTAAACTGCAGGTAATTGACTCACAAAAGAAAGAGAAACGGGTCAAGTACCGAACGTTGATGTACCGCGGAAATAACTGATGCTAGATACGAAGGAATACTTACTCAACGTATTGGTGGCGTTGTGCGAGATACCCTTGGATCCAGTTCGCGATTTAGTCATTTTTTAAAAGACTTCGAAGCTTTGATAATAAGTTACTATGTGATACTCTTTCAAAAGCTTTCTCGATGTCGAGGAAAACCATGCCAATTTGCTCACCTTTATCAAGTAGCTCCATCAGTTCTTTTGTCATATGAATAAGTTGTGTTACCGTCGACAGACCGCGGCGAAATCTATGCTTAGCGCTGGAATAGAAGTCATTGCTTTTCAGAAATAAGTGCATGAACAGAATATTTTCCGTACATTTGTTGCAACAGCACAATAAGGAGACCGGTCTATAATTCGTTACACCGAGTTTGTCGCCTGATTTCTGAATATGTCCTATTTTAGCAGTTTTCTAATCTGTGGGAACCTCTGTTTTTCGCATACCTTCGTTAAATATAACAAAAAAGATACTTCGCGCACCACTCTGCATATCTGTAAAGGAACATATCTGGTATGCCACATGGGCCTGAAGACGTCTTAGTATTCAGGTAAAGTAGGGCTGAAAATGTACCTTTCTCAGTGATGGACACTGGGTATTTCAATTCAAGTGTGGTCAAATGCATTGACTTTACGAATACATGAAAGATGCACTGAAGAAAAGTAGTCGTTAAAGGTAGCAACTATAGAATAGTCGTCACTTTCAACACAGTCGTATTTATTGCCCGAACGCAACAGACGTTTGACGCTCCGCTTCAAATAAAGGATTTCAGGCGTGATCTACGGGTCTTGCCTTGTCAGCTTTGTTTCTTGGGTACAAATCTTTCGATGCACTCATGTACGATGCTCTAAAAAAAAAAAGCCACACGTCATTAACATTCGCAGCTCCAGCGGTTTGTTTGTGCTCGAGAATGCTTTATTCTTGGCCGGGTGTTTTGGAAATTAAAAAAAAAATTACTTGGAAGTCTTATAGTAGTTATTGAGTAGCCCAATCCAGATATTTTGACGGAAATGAAAACGAGATCAAGTAGTGAGCTCATGTTGGAAGTCGTGCGTGTGTATGCTTCTACAACGTGTATTAAATTGATAGAAAATACAATATCTAGCGTCAGTTGACAATGACGACAGGACGGAGCCGCTTGAAACACGCTCCAGTTGATTTTGGGTACATTAAAATCCCCACATAATATATGAGTCACGCTTGCAGTGCGCCAGCATGAAATCATGCAACGAATCTAATAAACAAACATCAGCATTTGGGGGCCTGTACATTGCACCCATTAAAATACTGCGAGCACAGAAATGAACCAGTGTCTAGACCATTTCAACACTGGTGATATATACGTTAATAATGCGTATCTGATGTCTTTCCTTCGTACAATTGCCACACTTCCGCCTCTTGCATTACTGTCGCGGAGAAATATTTCGTGTGATTTGGGTACTACTACTTCATCGGGAATACCATCATGCAGCCATGTTTCAGAAAGGACGGTGACACCTGGATCATATGCAATGAATAGCCCTTCGAGAACATCTGTTTTATTCGCAATACCGCTAGCATTATTGACCATTACAGAGATTTTGTTCATGCCAGGGTCAGCTGAAATTTCCCTCTCCACAACGTCATTTTGTACACTTTCAGCATGATCCGCAGGAATATTTCGTCATTCCCGATGCAGAGGTACCATCGCGTTCCGGGCATCCTTCCATCCGAAATATTTTTCATTTACTTCAACTTTTTCAAAGGAACGGAAAACCTTATCCCCCTTGTCTCTGTTTTCTTTCATGCTCATCCACAGTTTTTTTTTTCTTATGTCCTGAACTCGAGGTGAAATGTCCTCTGAGAAACGGTAATCTGAGACTTTGACGTTGTTACAACTGTTCATTATTTTCGCCTTGTCTCTTCCGACCAGCAATTTAAATATTACAGGACAGCATTTGTTTTCTGCGGCTTTTCCGAGGCGGTGGAACTTGTGCTTAAAGAGGTCGTTAGAAACCATCTTTTGTAGTGACTCGGGTGTTTCGGCAGTGTACTCCTTGATGCCGTAAATAATTAGACTGTTCCTTCCGCTGCGATTCTCTAAATCATCTTTATGTAAGTGAAGGTGGTCTACTTATTCTTGCAGCTTTTCAACCTCAGTGGTGTAGTTAAGAACCTTAGATGAGAGATCATCATATTTTCTCTCTACATAATTATAATAATTAATATAATTAAGCTTCTCTACCGTTTCACTTCGACGACGGTTTACAGTTTCCTAGAGTTGCTTCACGGCTTCCATAATTGTCTTATTCATCTCTGCTGGGTTTGGGCCGGGATTAGACTCAACTTCACCACATGATGTCAGCAGATCGATTAAAAAGTGGTATGGGGTGGAAAACAGCGAAAACGCTCGTCGCGGACACGACACAAGCAAGAGGCATACGTCGTTACGTTTATAACAGGGAACTAGACTATCATCTCCCGTCTGCACAAGAAATAGAAACGGATGTTTCAGACGCGTGTCTTCAATGCCTGCGCCGTGCCCAGTGAGAACAGTTCAGGTAGCGCAGTTCAGGACATCAATTCAGGTGACGTTGGTACTCTCGAATGTGATTTGAACTATGTGGCATCATGGTGTGATATGTGAAAAATGCGCTTCAATATCAAGAAATGTTCAGTTCACGCGAAACCAACAGCCCTTCCACTCCAGTATGACATTAATGACAACTTCCTTAACCGTGTTGATAATTTCAAGCATTTAGGCGTATACTTCTTGTCCGACCGTCCATGAAATAAACATGTAAGCGACTGAGCTCACAAGGCTAGAACTGTATTGAATGTTTTTAGGCGAAACTTCAAAACTGCACCTCTTACCCCCAAAGAAACATTCTATGTCACTAATATACGGCCAATTGTATAATTAGCATGCCCAATCTGGGACCCATATACGCATAATTAACAAAATAGAACTTATTCAGAACGGCGCCGCACGTTTCGTTACCAACAATTATAACTTAGGCTTCAGCATAAAAAACATTAAAACAGAGCATGGAAACAGAGGAACAGTGCCGCTGAACCTAGGAGAAAATTCCTCGGATTGAAAATTTTCCAAAGTGTATCTAATGGCGACACTAGAATAGACAAAGGTATTTACCTGTAGGCTTCAGCCGCTTCACACTATGTTTCCGCTGAAAATGATCACCCCAAAACAGTTAGAGAGAGTGCTTGCCGCATAACTGTTTTTGCCCATTCATTTTTTCCCTTTAACGGTAAACTAATGGAATCGACTGCACGAAAATGTAGTCAATGTCCCATTCACCATCTTTTCATTAGCCTTGGTTAAAATGTGCTTACTGTGAGTTTTGTTACATTTTTCACTGTTTATTGTGAATTTCGTTCTGTAGGGGATCATTATTTTTTCTTAATGTTCTTGGTGTGTTTGGTGTTTTTTTTTTTATCTTCGACTTTTCTTATTTTTGAGATACACTGCTTGAAATTGCCCTACAATAATGCCCTACGGGCGATGTAGGTATATGCATCAGTAAAGTTATTTATTTATTTATTTTATTTATTTATGCTTGCCTACGGTGCGACGGGTGCGGGCAGGACGTTCACTATGCTCCACACGGCACACTGCCCCGGCGTTGTGTCCCTTATCGTGAGCCACTTGTACGAGCGCGTGGAGCAGCTGCGCTCTGAGGGCAGTCTTGCGACGTTGCCGTGGCCTACCTCGAGGCGTACAGTGAGGTGGTGCGCGACCTACTCTCTGCCTGTGGAGCGCCGCTCGTTGAGCGCGACGACCCCGCCAAGGGCATCGCCATCTCCAAACCCTCCATCCACAAGGTGAAAGAGGTTGATGCTCTTCTAGACGTGCTGCTGAAAGGCAACAAGAATCGAACTCAAGGCGACACTGACGCCAGCGCTGAATCGTCACGGTCACATGCCATCTTCCAGGTGTATGTGACGCAGACGTAGACAGTGACGGGCACAAGCAAGGGCAACTGCGCTTGAGAGATGAGCTTCATCAATCTAGCCGGCTCAGAGCACGCTGCCGCGCGGTCAACAGGAACTTTGGGGTTAGGCTGCGCGAGAGCACCAAGAAAAAACCTGTCCATCCTGGCATTCGGCAAATGCGTAGATGCCCTTTTCAAGAATGGGACGCAGCGGGTTCCTTACAGAGGCTCGAAGGTGACGCTCATACTGACGGACTCTCTCGGTGGGAAGTACCGGAAAGTGATCGCCGCTGTGACGCCGTCGAAGCTCAGCTACACAGACACGTACAACACGCTCAAATATCCTGCGCGGGCGATGGAGATGGAGCTGGAGACCAAGGAGAACATCCTGAAAGTGAGCGTGCACGTGTCGATGTAGAGAGCACTGACTTAAAATTACAAGCAGAAGGTCGATAGCGCAGAGGCGGAAGAGGTAGTTCTGGCGTCCAAGGTCCTGGCGCTCGAAAGGACCCTGGAGTTGGCGTTGGCCAAGAGCACCGCCTTGCCGCCATGCGCCTCGCCGGCAATCCGCAGCACTGAGTAAATGAGGCCAGCCACTCCTGTCATGTCGCCCGAGAGACGGCAGATGACCGTGAGATTGTTTAATGAATCGCAGCAAGCCTATCGCTAGCGCCTGCGCCACCGCCCGCTTCTTTCTCGTCCGTAATAATACGAGTACGCAATTGTATACAAAACGAAATAGATCAGCGAGAGCTCATACAAATGCACAAAACTACATAGCATCATCATAATCATCATCAGACGGACTATATCCCCGGTCCTGTGCTAGCTGCATCCACTTGACCCCTGCGAATTTTTTAATCTTATTTACCCACCTATCTGCCTGCTCCCCCCCCCCCCCTGCTACGCTTACCTTCCGTGGAATCCAATGTATACTCTTATAGACCATCGGGTATCCCATCTTCGAAATACATATCCTGCATATCCTACATGGACATGTAGTGCACATGGATGCAAGCATACAATCCTGTGAAGCAAAAACAGCAATCGGCTGTTCATGGAATCACACCTCTACGTTTTGACTTTCGGAACCACTCAAAACTTTCTGCCCTGAGCTTGTGGCAGTTCAAGAGGCACTCTTCTCCATGGCTACCATAACCATGCTCCCTGTGGCCCACGTTGTCATCCACTCTGACGCACTTCAAGCAATATGTTAGCTCCGTCGTGTCAGCCATTGCCCAAAGTATGTCAAGACATCAGCCAACTTGCGGAGCGCATCCCGCAGTAAATACGTGCTAAGTGGGTCCCACGTGACCTTCTGCCTTCCCAAAGTCAAGCCGATTCAGCGATCCACCTCGTGCCTCAAGAGTCATGAATGTGACGGTTTCTTAAAGTTTACGACATTAGTACCCTTTAATCAACACCTCCGGCGCCGCACATGTGCTCTTATCCTTGCGTGTGCGATATCCCTCCCCCGCGGTCTCACCCGTGCAAAGAAGGTTGGGCTTAGTTTGATTTGGGTCGGTGTTGCCCTCACACCAGCGGTCACTAGGACGTGGTCTCACTTCCGACCCTTATCCCCGCCCAGGGTGTCCGATCTGTAAAAACGAAAATGATGAAGCCGATATTCACTACTTGTCGTGGGGCTGCCCAGCACGGCAACCGACACGTATCCGAAACCTGACGACCGCTGGCCTTTCACCAAGCAATCTTGCCTCATATATCGCTTGGACGCAAGTATCTCACCATCGCTCACTCCTGGAGTTCATAAAATCAGCCAACCTTTTTCCATTCATTTAATCATTTATTCATTCATGATATCATACCCTACTGATGCCCTGAGGCAATAAATATTGCCAACAAACTACATATCCTGCCCATCCCCATTTCTTGTTCTTAATTTCGACTAGAATGTCAATAACGTGAGTTATTTCTCTGACCCATTCTGCACGCTTCCTATGTATCAACGTTACGCCTACCATTTTCCATTCCATGGCCCTCTGCATTGTCCTCACCCTAGGTAGAATCCTTTTCGTTAACCTCCATGTTTCAGCCCCATGGCTCAGTACCGGTAGGATGCAACTGTTATACACTTTCCTCTTGAGTGATACTGGTAAGCTTGTAGTCATAATGTTTGAGTACCTTCTAAATGCGCTCTATCTCAATCTTATTCTCCTAGTTGCATCCCTTTCGTGGCCCGAATCTGTGGTCACTACCTGTCCTAAGTAGACATATTCGCCTCTTTCAACCCTTCGCTACCTGCTTTAAACTGCTGTTCCTTACCCAGGGTGTTCAGCATTACCTTAGTCCTCTGCATATTCACCTTTAGGCCTACCTTTCTGCTTCTCCTGTCTAGATCATTTATCATTAGTTGCAGTTAGTCCCCTGAATTAGTTAACAAGGCAATATCATCAGCGAATCGTAGTTTACTGAGATATTCTCCATCGACTATGATGACTAACTGCCCCCATTTCATGCCTTTGAATACACTATCTAAGCAAGCTGCATATAGCACTGGAGAGATCGTGCCTCCTTGTCTAACACCTTTCCTAATTGGAATTTTATCACTTTCTTTATGCAGAACTATGGTTGCTGCGCAGCCACTATGACATCTTCCGGTACTTTCACACATGACTCACCTACACCCTAATCTCGCAATGCCTCCGTGACCGCTGGGGTTTCGACCGAGTCAAATGTTTTCTCGTGGTCAATGAATGCTATGCGGACGACCTCAAAACCAGCAGGATAAAAAATTCGCAACCTATGTAAAAAAAATAAATAAATAATTCAAGCATATAGTACTAACATATAAAACACTACGAAATTATATGAAAATGTCACAGAACTAGGAGAACATGAATGAATTAAGCTGCTAAATTTGAAAACACACAAGACACAGGCAGGGGTAATAAATAGAGCCCTCAAAGCCAGTTATTTGCATCTCCTCAGATTCAGAGGCTTTATCTGCTCTAATTTCAAGCTCTGCTGTTGGTTTAGTGACCTCACATAAAAACGAAATCGCATGAGGATATAAACCAGCACTATTGCAAAGCGTCATTTCTGTCATGGGTAGGGCATCCAAGCTAGGAGATCCGGGCTTTGCAAAAACACCACAAATTCATGCATATGCTGTTTGCATTAATTTTCCATGAACTGCAAGAACAAAATCTGAAAGGATTTTCCAGCGTATTTACGAGCTAAGCTCCGCAGACGGATAAAGAAGACCTCCACTTTCGAAGTCAGATAAATTCATTTTCTTCTTTTTGGGCCGCGCAGATTTGCTCAAAATGAGATACGCACAGTACTGCATATAAATTTTTTCATGACCTTTCCAGCTAGATGTACTGCAATATGAGCACTGGGACTGCGACAACTGTGCAAGGTGACGTAGTTATCATTCAAAGGGCATTCAAAGTAGCTTGAACGTCCTCTAGCCTTCCTTCGTCAACCAAGCGGTCAAGCTCATCAATCGAACTTTAAAGAAGAAGGGTGTGTTCCTCGCTTGTACGGCTAACGTGATTCCCCCACCGTACGGAGACAGTGTATTTCGAGAAGAGCAGGGCTCGAATGGGAAAGACAGCCGAAAGAATGCGCAATGAGCAAAAAAAGGAACAAAAAAGAGAGCGTTCAGGAAGGGTGGGTGGTGAAAGCCCAACGAGACAGACTGGAACTGTGTCTGCACTCTTTGCAGACATGTTTTCCTCCTTTATCAGTCATCAACAACGCACCATATCCGATGCAACGGAATTGACGCAGGACACGTGTCACAGAAGCCGACGCCCAGAACACTTCCTCTGCGGCGGGAGCGCGTCTGATGCGCTCCTGCGACTGACAGCGCCACCTACGTTTTTCATCGCTCCGGCGACCACCTCGCTATCATTCCCGAGCGCTGAAGCCGGCACACTACTCAATTCTAGAGCACTATACATGTACCACTCGCGCCCCTCATTAGGAACTTATACCTGTGTCACACGAGCAAGCAAAAACTCTTTCACCTAAGCGGACTTTTAGCGAGTTGAAAGACTTTTATTCAAAAGGAGTGGCATAGCAGACATGGCCCTGCATATGATCCTCTGATGCTTATTCGTCAAGGCAAGAAAAGTGAAGTCAAAATCCAGTCTTGCCGAAAGACGACAGTGTCGGGTTTCTTTCGGATCACCTGGTGCCTTTGAAACCCGTGTGAACCGATGCCGTAGCTGTCAACAGCGTCCGCGGCTGGGACGAATTGAAGGAATTCTCTGTTACAGTTGACAGTGAATAGCTCGACATCTCATGTATCATCTAGCAGAGGGAGTAGCTAATGTACAAGCCTTAAAAGCATAGGCCTTGAACGGTAATGAAATGGTTTGGAGGAGACGGGGGAGGCGGTGAGAGAGTGCAACCCCCCCCCCCATGCAAGAAATTTCTCATAGGTAGTGGGTGTTCATGCGCGCTTTGTCTGCGAGGAACATCGTTGAAATACATGATTTAAATGCGACCGCCCGTGTCAATGATCTCCTCTACGAGCCATCGCTATATACTCTCCTGGTGAACAGTACTATTATTCTCTGAGGCATGTGCGCCATGCTGTCTGCGGTAAGCGACGCTCAGGGACTATTCTGATCGTCGCCTTTCTAGTGATGCTTTTTTATATTTACCAACTGAGAACTATGGCGTTGGGTAACGTTCAGGTGTCTTCTTCCTACTCTCATATCGCTACACTTATTCTCAGCGTTTCAGACGTATTAACTGATCCGATGAAAACTGTGCCTCTAGGACCTTTGTAGATATGTTATGCCGGAACAGCTGGTAATCGCAGTGCAGTCGCATGCTCCATGTTACTTGGCTGGAAAATGTTTCTGGAATGGTATATTCAGGTTGAGTTTACGCTGTTTGCTTTGTGTTTCCTCCTGTTGAATTTAAAAAGTTAAGAATTTGATTCGCTTCTGACGCCGCTCTCCTTGTTCTCATTGTTGTTGCCCGTTTTCAACGGAATGGTGATGGATGATGAGTAAGGCATGGTGATGGAGTGGTGGAAGATGGTGTGTTAAGTACTGAGGATCCGCTATGCGGGTGACAGACACATTATCGTTCAACGGATTTCTTGCGAAACAGGCATCGTCAGCCAACTGCATTCGTGACACTTTGACGCACATTGCACGTCTCCAGAAAGGGTGAAATTCCCCATGCGCAATACATTTACGTTATCTAATCACGTATAGGTCGAGTTGCATTTTTCAAGAATCATGTTCTGAAAACTCAGAGGTCGACCAGTACGAATATCATAGCCAATGTGACGCTAATAATGGTGTTGCAAGGGTAGCGCAATGTCCGCCTGCTAGACTTCGAAATTGTGCAAACGATGAAAACCTCTAATTTTTTTATTTTTGAAATAAGCCGTCGAGAAGGTTGTCAGGTGAGGCTGAAGTGCCATTATCTTACAATGAAAGGCGCGCTAATAATGATGAATTGGACGGGCGATTCTTATGGAGAGTTATTAAATGCATGGCGCTTTTACAATAAACGCCGAAAAAAGTAGACTTTTTCCTGACACTAAGATACCCGTGAGCTGAATAAATGGAATGCCTTTTTGGAGCGGATTAACTTATGCGTATTAAGCATATGACATGAGCACAGACAGCTGCAGACATTCTCTTGTCAATCAAGAGGCCGTCGTACATTCCGCTGGAAGGAAATAAAGCCACAGTATATCACGGAGCGCAATATCATCTAGGATATCAGCGGTGCTCGCGCTGGGGCGCTAATCAATGTAACTATGGTCTTCTTATTTTCTGCTTCTTCCTGCCAGTGACGACCACGTTACGGCCCCCGCAACGAATCGTAACGTCCTGGCTGGCGAAGGACGCATGGCATGAAGCATCTCCCACTCACCTGTCTGCAACCACGGGGACGATGTCATGAAGGACGGCCGTTTTGGATGTGTGCGCACAAGCTGCGTCCCATTGTAGACAGGCGTTCGTGTTGAGAGCGCAGGATTATTTAAATATTTTTGAATGCTTCTTTGTCTCTATGCCTTAAAAGGAACGTGTACTGTTGCGAACCTCTCACAGGTTTCTGATGTGGCTCCCTCTTCACTGCACGGGCAAGTTTAATAGTCCTATATTATAGCGATGACCTGCAGGTCCTTGTTTCCATTGTCACATTACACCCTCTATGCTGTCACTGCCCGCCGTAGTGACCAGAAAGCACAGCTGTCCCTTCGCTTGCGGCTAGAGCATGGAAACGAGGAGATTTGGCGGATGTCATACAAATTGACAGTGACCAACAGCGAACTAAATGTGCTATCCTATACGTGGCGGGAGGAGTCGTTCTGAATTCGACTTATATTATGCACGTACGATTATATTCGCGACAATTGCGTTTCTATATGCTTTGTAATCTGTTGTAAACCTGTTGCCCTCCCTGTTGCTACGCGACCGATCATCGCGCGTCAGGAGAGCGTCGGATGAGCGATGGTGTGATTAGCCTTCGTATACGGGAAAAACGGAAGTAGCTACGGGAATGCCACCTAGATGCTTACTCGGAATGCTGGGGAGAGAGGACAAGGTCCTTTGGATCTCGCCAGAGACGTGAACGACTGCGACCGCAGACACCACCTCCGCCGCAGGCGTAGCGTGTAGAGAGTCTTCTGCAACCGGGCAGCGATGCGCCTCCTGAAGCATGTGTGTGTATGGCTATTCCTGAAGATAGCGGCACAGATTGAAATACTCGTGGCACACTGCCAGGAATCCCGGTGAGGGATGCTTTCCGCAAAACGTCGCTCTTAAACCCCATCCGGTAAGCCGGTGACCCTTCCCTTGTTTCGCTGTCTTGCCTGTCGTAGGGTTAATTGCCTGCCTATACGTTACCTGCCTACACTCTTACCGCTCTACGTACCTACTTACATACTTACCCTACCTTACATAATTACTTACATACTTAGTTACATATTTACGCTGCCTATGTCAGAACCTTCGAAGATTCTGGGCGTAACTCTCGACAAGCACTTAAGGTTGAATCGCCATGCTCAATCGCTCATGCTTAAAGGTTCGTTCGGCATTCACATCATAATAAAAACTCGTGAATATTTTCAACCTCACATAATACGTTTATTATATTATACCTACATCCATAGTCACCTTATCTACTGTTTGTCTTGTTGGGGAAATAGATATTACACGCACATTGAAAGACTTCAACGCCTCCAGAATCAAGCCATCTGGCTCATGTCATTCAGTTCATTCCGATCGCACTCTCTGCCGCGGTACCAGAGGTTGAATATACTTCCACTTCAGCATTTATTCAGACTAAAATTGTCCATGATTATGTATAAACTAATAAATCATCATGCTCATATTGATGGCGTTACCATCCAGCTTGTAAATTTTAATCCTACCAGGTTTAAACAGCGCAATAATCTTTTTTTGCCAAAAGTCGGGACAAATAACGGAAAATTTACTACCTTGTTTGCCGGCATATCCTACTGAAATTCTTTACCTCCGGAAATTAAAGCATTGCATACTGTTCACTGATTCTATTTCGCATGAAAGATTATTTAATAAACATGTTACATATTAATTCTCTTCAACTGTTTTAGTTCATTTTTGAATGTGCTATTTTGTGCGTTCTATGCACTGAAGTTGATGATCTCTATATTTATTTTCTTTATTTTCATTGGTGTATATTCTAAACGTTGTTTTGTAGGTTGTACTTTTATACTAATTACTTGTTACACTGCTTCCCATTTTTTGTTACATTTCTACATCACTTGCTTTTATTTGTGAGGTCCCCCCGACAGTCTTGTACTACGGAACTTCCTTATGTTTAACTCTTCCTGTATTCATCTTTTATGCATGAATGAAATAAACTTGAAACTTGGAAGTGGCAGGATCGAACCACGGCCCATGGCGGCCGCATTTTGATGGAGGAAAAAACAAGGCGCCCTTGTGCTGAACGATGTCAGTGCACTTTTAAGAACCCCGAGTGGTCCGAATTTCTGGAGCCCTTCAATACGGCGATGTCACATCCTGAGTCGCTTTCAGACGATAGACCCCAAAAATCAAACCTAACCTTCTTGCATATTAGCAGACTAGTGAGCGAGCATCGTGAGCGAAGAAGACGAGCGCGTGCGAGTCTCCCGAGCTCGTCACGTGGCGGCGCCAGTAAAAACATTGCGGCAATGTTGTTACTCTATGCAGCCCCGCCGGCCGGTAGAGCAGGCACGGTGTAGAGTGGCGACGCTGCGGTCGCCGTCGGTGGCCGTTGCCAGAGGGCAAAGGTGAGACGCAAAAAAAAAAAGGTTTTCATTAAAGCGCCGCCATGTTGACAGCCATCGTCAAGCTCATCACTGCGGCCAACATAGATTTTCTCGCTAAGTCAGTGCGGAAGGTTTCGACTGAAGATCTAAAGTCCACGCTAGATAAGATATCTTTCACAAATTTTTTCACGCATTTTTCAAGTTTCAAAACATTTTTCAGGCATTATTTGGGGGGGGGGGGGGGGGGGGGAGGGGGGAATTGTGAACCACACTAGTAAGCAGGCGCTCTTTGAGTTTCGGATTGAAATTTCAATTTTCTACTGCCACTTCTGCTTGCAGTTGCAAGGTCAAGGCACTTAAATTAAAAAGCCGTTTGCCACTGCAGCTTGCCCTCTCATGCATTGCGATAGAACTGCCGTGCGTTGTATGCAAAGCAAGAGCTCCAAAAGGATCCGACATATAGCGTTAAGCACGTGAGAGTAAAGGTGCAGAGCTACAATTGCATTTGCAAATTTTTTGACATATTTTACTTTCCACAACGAGAGCGTGAACTACGGACTGGAAGGCGTGCGAACAAAAAATTAAAGAGCACTGCAGAGCACGGTGTTAGAAGTAGTACTTCTAACACCGTGCTGCAGAGTCTGCACTCGAGTAATGCGAAAGCATGGATGCTGCTGTTGATTGCTTCTGGTTACTTAATTCCCTTCTTGTTTACCAATTTTAGTATTTGGTACACTCAAATTGCGCTCCTATCCCTTCCTATGCCCTTGTTCGGCTCTACTTCCGGTGCTGTGACGTCACATCCTCTAGATCAGATTAATTCACTTGTTTACCCATGTTAGCCTTCGGTACTTTCATATTGCGCGCCAATCTCTTCCTTTGCCATTTTTCGGCTCTACTTCCGGTTGCATGAGATCACTTCCTTGACGTCACCCTAATTATCTGCCTTCATTAACTACTTTAGTCTTCGTTACTTTCAAATTGCGCGCCAATCCCTTCCTGTGCCCTTTTTTGGCTCGACATCAGGTTGCGTGACGTCACATCCTTGACGTCACCTGAAGTGCCTGATTTAATCAACTATTTTAACATTTGATACATTCAAATGTGTCGCCAAGCCATTGGATAATGAGACCATGTTAGCGCTAACTTTTAAATGTTTGCATCTAATTATTATCTAATTAATTATTTGTCCCGTTTATTTTTTCGGACACATTTCGTCACCCTCTATCGATTCACAGCGCTGATTAACCTCTACCAGTTCTCAATTACAACTATTACGGACATGATTTTGCTGACACGGTCTGCCGACGCGGCTTGCCGGACAAAAATCTGTGAACATAGCGAAGTAATGCTTTCACATTACAAACCTCCCGGCAGGAAATGACAGCCCGTAGAGAATATTTTAATTCGCTTATATCCTTACAGTAGTAGGGAACAGCTGGAGAAGCGGTTCAGTGGTACGCCGTCTCAGTTCGACAGAACACGCCGTTCTGCTCGCCGATTATGAACCTTCGTTTATCAAATAACACAGGGCAAATAAAGTGAACAGTAAATACACATGAAAGCCACCTTTGACATATACTGCATGCAGCACTGCCCATTCAGAATAAGCCAAGCAGGGCCACTAGTGCGGAATTCGTCTCCACACTGCACCCTTCTATACCCTCCTCTCACATCTTTCCCACTGCTTTTCATTTCCATATGGCCTCCCGACGCAGCTAGATGTTCGAGATGGACAAGGAAGGAAATAGCCTTCCCCATGACAACGCAGCCGACTGGCTAAATCTTCGCTATAGCCAGGCCTAGTAAAGTTTGTGAAGTTAAATTTGCTCAAGCTGAGCCCCATGGGTACAGCGTAGAATCGTTCCCATTGGCGGTCGGTTTCGGTCTCTAGGGTGAGTGCCGCTGAATGCAGGAATACACATATCACAATGATGTGGTTCAGGTGTCCACAGAACAAGTGTGAAAGATACTGCGCCTTTTCCTTCCTGTGAACCAATTATTATTATTATTATTTTTGTCTCCGAGATGGCGCCCAGTAAGGACTCATATGCGTTGTGCTCTCGTCCGTTCTTTGGCAAGCAGCAGTTTTTACGCTGTGTCCACTGTGTGAAATGTGTACACTCGAAGTGCGCCACTTGGATGAATGATGAGCTGCGACTCTTGAAGTCCGGCTCGCGGCCATTCGTGTGCAATTTGTGTTCGTCGTCTTCCGGCGGTGCTAGGCTGCAGTCATTAGATGAACTCAGGGGGATGGCATAATGCTTATAGGTAGTAATGCCATTAGTTAATGCTTCAACGGCTTTATATTTGCTACAATGGTAGGAAGCTGTGGGCTCGCACTGAATAAAATTAAACTAGGGGATTTGATTGTGTTAGCCTGGTTTTTAATTTTGTAGGTCCCAACAGATAGATCGATAAGCGTGCCAGGAAGTGAGCTGCCATATTCCAATATCCGTTAGGGTGGCTAGCCACCCAGCTCCGTGTTTTCACAGGAACCGGTGCTAAAATCAAAGAATAAATGAAAATGTCTACCAAATGCCAAGCGGCATTGTAATGAATGAGAGGAAGAACAGCTAAGGGACAGGCGTCGCAATGACACCCCTTTCTTCAATGCGATTTCAGATAGTATACGTAGCCCTCACCAGGTTAAGTGAAACCACGGTTAATATCAGCACAGAAGGGACATGTTCGTCCGTGTCATTATAAAGGTTTCCTGGTGTTAAATGCTGATTTCATTAACTATTTGTTAAAAACAATTTAAGCTTGTAATAAAATATCGCACTCCGTCGTACTTTTTCACACGAAAGCGTCAAGGGTCCGCAATAAAATCGGTGTAGTGCTCGGACGTGAACAAAAAATATCTCGTGAAACAACAAAATTCAAAAACAGCTCCAAAATGTTCGGATTGACGCCAGATCACTGGGGGAGGTCGATGTAACTACACAACAACCGTCGCTGGTTAGAGAATGATGTTCATTAAGGCAAGGGTACAAATCTTGACAGCTCGCACAACTACAAAACAAATATTTATTCTTTCTTTCTCTCTGCTCACCTAGCAAGGGTTTGCACCTTTATCCACTCTTATTAGGTTGGAGATGCTAGTGTTCTGAAATATTAATCTTATCGCTCCATAACCCCATAACAACAAGTAGGGAGTGGTTTGTCAAAATATTGCAATCTAGCGTCTATTTTTATTTTTCGATGACTGTAAGGCAGTCATTCGCTCAAGCTTCTTATACTCATTGTATTGATGTGTTTCGATAAATATATTTTTTATTCCTGTACTGATGGAGTTTGCATTTCGATAATTGTTCCTTATAGGTGCACGCAGCCTGTCGACTGCCATGAAGGTCTTCAGATGCACATTGCACTAAAGGGACTGGACAGCTGGATGGGTGGCGCCACGTCACGGCGGTTCCTTCTTTACGGGAATGCGCTTACTCCAGATGGCGGGCTCAAGTGCGCGGTCTTTCGTTGGTCTGTGCGTTTTATTCGATGGTCTTAATGCTTAGGTGGTATATATTGTGCGAGAGTATGTCCGATGAAATGAATTCCGGGCGGACATGTTGCGTTTTTTGCTGCACTGACAGCTACACTAGCTCTTCAGACGCTTCTAAGCCGTTTCATTTCTTACTAGTTAACACCCCAACGGTTTCCGCACAAACAAGAACGGCGGGCGAGCTGGCTACAGACAGTTTCAAGAAAGAGGCACGTATCTGCAGGCTTGATTAGTGTGTGGTCGTAGAAACTATGCGGCAGTAATTAAAAGCTGATTCCCCCTGAAGCTTTGAGAATTCGGTTCCCCGGCCAAGAATGACGATGCGGAAACCTGAGAGTCGAAGCCGCACAATCGCATCTGTAGTCGCCATTTTATCGACAGTCAGAAGAATGCAATGGCCTAGTTGAAAACCCAGTATTTTTTCCCATGTGGTACAAGAAAATGCCGGCATAGAAAGGGAAAAGGCCGCCACCGTCGTCGTTCGAGCCGTATTACTATCTTCAATATGATGCACAGTAACAATTCTTGCACACTTACTTATCTCGCGGGTAGTTATAGCGTATTTACTTTGTCTCTTAACAGAATATAGAGACTCTAACATTTGCGGCTCCCATGAGATGCTTGCTCTTTTCCCTCTTTTCATTTATCGACCGATGCCACCTCCTGACACTGCATGAGTCTTTGGATTTAGTCAGGTTTGTCTGTGACACGCTTTTCTCACGCAATAAAACCACTTAGTGAATAGTTCAGTCAACATTGCTTGGCCACAAAAGATTCTATCAGCGTCGTATAACACGCGAATAAAAACGAAATTTAATTTAATGAAAAGGAGCATTACAGCAGTTTATTTGCCCTTCCAGGGCACACAGACCGCCGTTCCGAAACCTTGATAGGTCCTGGGCACATTTCTTCTCGACTATAAAATATTTCTGTTTCGTATTCTTGTTTCACTTGAAACCGGTTTACACAATTCTCCGCAGCGCCCATTTAGACGGAACTTCTCATAGGCCTTTCAGTGAATGCGAAATTTCATTATTAGAACGCAGGAACACTATGCCCTTTTATCTCTGAGAAGTAGCTATTATGTCTAATGCTGTAAACAAATTTAATGGCACTCCTACATAGCTTACTACTCCTACAAGCCTCAGTGTTCGAGTGAATATATATATAGTGAAAGGTAGACTCATTTTTGATCGCCAGGGACTCTTAATGTTTTCAATACTAAACTAACTACATAGGCGCGTATTGCATCACCTCTATCGCAATGCGGCTACCATGGCCAGGAATGAGAGCAGCAAACTTGGGGTGTGTTGAGAATGCAGAACTTTGGCGGACGAGATATCATGGCGAGTCCATCAGACACACAGGACGACCCCTTAATGTTTTGGGGCGTATATCCCCACGCATCACGCCTTTTATTGTTATTTGTTTGCATCTTTTTGTATTTGAGATTATATCGGACCACTGACTTCAAATACAGTAAGAAATTACTGTTAGTCGCGATGTTGGGTAGTCACAGGGCCATGTTTACAGAGCCACGTTAGTGTTAATCTGCAGGGAGTCTCGTAATATTGATTCTTTAGGCTCACTGCGAAATCATTTATTTACTTTTGCCTTCTTTGATTTTGTTTTGCATTTCTAGCCCTCGTTGCAAGGCAGAAGCTAGAAACGCATCCGCTATCGTTTTCATTTCCTCAAAATCAATTGCGTCCAACGCCAAAAGCGGCGGGAAACTGGAAAGAGGAATCTTCCAGTTCATCAAGCACCTGAAATCGTTGCAACCGCGACAACTGAAGCGTCATCGCTTCACGGCTTGGCGGCATTCGACCTCCTGGCACTTTTCGACAAAACGAAAAGAAGATCAAGGTGTAGCCCAGCCGTAGGTCGTGTAGTTGAAGTCGTGCTCATAAACGCCTTACGACAGAGTTCCCAGCACACAATACAATCGCACGAACGGCATTTCCGAGCTTATCGGAAATACCACGCACCGGAAGGATTCCAAGACAAGCACTCCCTGCCGAGGACAACTTCCCATTTTCAAAACTGCGTCATCGAAAACAAATCCCTGCGGTTACCAAAGCTTTGAATGGCACGGGGAGGCCTCGCCGAACACAACCGGCTACACCGCTCCGCCCCCCGGCATACCGCTGGAGAGCGTTTTGCCTCTTGCGGGGCACTTTCGCTCAGACAACGGTAACGCTATACAACGGGCGCCCGGTCCTATGCTGGTATCATAGGCACTAAATTCTAACTATGCTGAACAAATGACTAAAAGAAGGGTGAGGTTTTGAACCTAATGCATACATTTTCTCTCATAGGTGCAGGGGCTCAGGAACGCTAAAACCCATTTACGTTAGACGATAATTACACATGACATATTCAAGCATCGCTTGGATGTCTTCAGTCATTTTCGTGGTTCACGCAACACCTCGCGGGAAGGATGCGTGAAAGCACGCAGAGAAGACGTATCGGGACGAGTGCGGTTTGTAGACGCTCTATTTCAGTCGAGGCCTCGGAACAACTCCTTATGCGGGGTGAGGGGGGTGCGGTATATGCCGCCATTCTTGTGCCAGCCAGCACTAAGTACGTCTCGCAGCAACGCTTGATGTTTTCCAGCTCGAAACCTTCAAACAGCTCTTACAAGTTGTCGTCCTTTTCCAGATCAGGGGCAGCCATCTCGGGAAGCATCTCGAGGAAGTCTGATGTACTGCGATATGGCACAGACGTTTCGAGTTCTGGAGATGACGGCACCTCTTATGGCTTGTCCTCCAAGTCAGGTGCGAGCTGACGGAAGAGTACGTCTTCTTCTGGCGTGTCATCCACTACTACCAGGCTCTCACGTTCGAACAGGCCGTACTGGTGATCAGAGCGGTCGAGGTTAGGGTGCATGGCCTCAGTGGAGATGCTTCCAACTTTTTCCTCGGTGCTTTCAGTGGCACCGTCGGGTGGGGCGGAAGCTGGTGCGATGTCCGTGGGCCGGGGCAGATTAGTGAACATGCTGATCTCTGCACCGAAATGAGGACGGAAATAGGGAGGAAAAGAAGAAGCCCGTCGGATAGAGCCAGCAGATACGGAAGGCGCCAACAAGAAGACAGAAGAAGGGATGAGGATGGAGACGGAAAGAGGCAGATGAGGGAGGAGAGGGATTAGAAGACGAAGGAGCCGGTCAACTTGGAAAAGCTGATTCGGAAGACGCTAAGAAGACAGAATACAGAAGAAGGGAAGAAGAATGAAGACGGAGAGGAGAAGAGCGAGGAGGAGACGAAGAAGCCGGTCAAATAGAGCAAGCAGATTCGAAAGACGCCAAGAAGACAGAAGAAGGAAAGAAGAAAGAAGACGGAAAGAGGGAATAGAGGGGGGAAAAGAAGAAGCTGTTTAAATAGAGCAAGCAGATTAGGAAGACGCCAAAATGAAAAAGACAGAACTGAAGAATGAAGACGGAAAGAGAGAGGAAAAGAAGAAGAAGCCGGTCAAATACAGTAAGCAGATTCGGAAGATGCCAAGAAAAGGAAGAAAGAAGAAGGGGAGAAGAACGAAGAAGTAAAGGAGGAGGAAACGAAGAAGGAGCCGGTCAAATAGAGTAAGCAGATTCGGAAGACGCCAAGAAGAGGAACGAAGAAGGGAAGAAGATGAAGTCGGAAAGACATTGAATAGGGAGGAAACCAAGGCGGTCAAATCGAGCATTCAGGGTCAAAAGACGCCAAGAAGACAGGAGAAGGGAAAAAGAATGAAGACGGAAAGAGGGAGAAAAAAAAGCCGGTCAAATAGAGCAAGAAGATTCGGAAGACGCCAACAAGACGCGCCGAAGCGTGATCCCGTTCTCTCAACGCTATGATCCTCTCAGCAGAGTCACCTGACGAATATCTGAAAGATTGTTAAAACGAATAAGAGCGCATTTAAAGCCCGGCATTTCCGTCGGTTCTATGGCGCCAAGGATTAATGCCACTTATCTCAGCCCTCGAAACATCTTTTCGAGTCCTCTGAGAGCAATTCTTTTCGGATATTTTTATTTTTTACAATCACAAAATTGAAATAAAGCACAACATCTTGCTGTGGTGTGTTTCCCTTTAGCTTGCATTTTGTGATACTTTTATTCCTAATAGCCGCAAAACTAAAAGTGAACAGAGCCAGGAGGTGACGGTATGAAAGCGGTTACACTATGAAATTACCTTCACCGTAACCGTATCCTGCATTTACTGAGTGTGTGTTACCTTAATTATTGTTGCGTTCAGAGGCAACTTTCAGCAACAGTCGCGTTTAAATCGCTGAGCGACAACTAGTCAGGAGAAAGAAGTTGCGGGACCCTACCGTTGAGAGACATAATTACGCCGCACCGTATCGCTACGCATATCCAGGGTCTACCAAGTTGAGCTGCCATATTTTTTTTTTTTTTTCAAATCACAAGATAAACAAGACACAATACCAGCATAAATTGCTGACTATATCCAGAAAGTTACTTCAGGTATTCGGGACATAAGTATTGCCCCTGTCAACCTGAAAGATTGTCGACGCTCGGCGAAAAATAAAAGAGAAAAAAGTCGTTCGATGAAAACGCTTGAAAAAAAAAAGCAAAAACAAAGTTTCCATTCCTCACAGCATTATTTCAGAACATTGTCAGGCTGTTAGCGACAAATTCATTGCCATCATGGAGGCAGTATTCATTCTGCCAGATTCACCGAGGTAAACTTTCTTTCGTATTCAAAAAGTCGGATTCCAGCGCCATCCTCGACGATGCTGACTTCTGACTGATCAAGCCGCTGTTGACAGCTTTCAGATACTAACCCGAATCCCTGTCCACAACCTTGAGGTGGCCCTCAGTATTATAGGGAATCTACAAGACCTGCGGTTTCAAAGTTCGCTCTATCAACTCAAATCTCCATTGAATGAGGGCCACTATATAATCGGACTTCGAGGAAACGTTCGATATGATCGACCGAAGGCATCTTTCCTGCCTCCATCGTCATTGGCAACAGCCTGGTATCGGCCTGGTAACGACCTGAGATTGGTAACGATCTGTTTCAGTGGGATTGTGAATTAAAAACTCCGGCGCATTTACCAGTCATTCTGTGTTCATGGAAACTATTCACTATTCAATCCTTTGTAGAGCGTCTTGTCGTTTCATAAAGCTAGCTAAGATGGATTAGTCTGTGTATTGAGCTTAAAAAAGTACTTTGTCTCACACTGAATGACATGTCGTCTATCACTATTACAATATAGGGTTCAAATATCCCGCGTTGTATTCCACTCTGCCTGTAGAGGATGCCTTCCTTCCCACTTCCACGACACATTTAGAAAAAACCTGTGTCCAAGGTGCCGATTTGGACAACACGATTATGTCATAGTCGAGAATTGTCTGTAGATGTTTTTCTAGACAGTTTGGTTTCTTTTACAGGTCTTAACGTTGGAAAATGACGTAGGCTATGAAGGATTCCGTATCAGAGGCTGTTTAACGTGCCCTGAGCTCTCTCACTATACGAGCGCGTTGTGTTTCGCCACCATCTAAACGCGGTCGCCGTCGAAGGGGTTCAACCCGAGTTTCTCCTGGCTCAGTATATTCGAGCCCGCCGTGACCACTGAGCAACCGCGGCGGGGTCCCTGACGCTTCGTTACGGTGTCTGCGGCACAATACAGCTAAAAATGACAAGAGTAGATATTTCGGCATGCCTGTAATGATCCATGACGTAAGAGGGAGCGCAAAAAAAGGGCGACGGACAAAGGATAGAATCCACAAACCAAAAGCGCCGGTGGCATGTTTTCTATCCTTTGTACGCTGTTCTGATTTTGTACTCTGTCTTATACGTCACAGCTACATTATTACTTTAGAGAAGCAGGGGACGGGAGGGAGCATAAAGGCCCAGCGAAACTTCGGGGCAGGCGGATGGTGTTCGACTTTCCAAAAACGCGGAAAGTAAGTAATGTGCCGACATTGAAAAGCCTATATAGCTGGTGTCGAACTGCAATTTGCCAGGAGAATTCACACTTCGGCTCCCATGAAACTTTCAAGCGTCGAAATGGCGTTAATGTGCATTACTCGCCGGTTTCAATCCGAGTGATTCCGTTCATTTAGAGATTTTGTTTCAACTATGACTGCCGCTTAGTCTCCAGATGCTGAGCACGGATTGATGATGAATGCTTGATGCCTTTAATTCAAATTTGAAGCCGATGAAGATTGAAGATATGGGCGAAAGCACCCATGCCAAAATATGTTTCCAATTTTATAGAAACTGGGAGACAATAGGAGAAGGCCGAAGCAGAACGCGGGGTTATGTCGCGGGATCGGAGAAAATGCATTACTTCATTGAGCTGAAAATGAAGTTTTACAGAAAAAGTTCATTTCTTAGAGAAAAGATGCCTTTGTTACTGTTCTTTTTACTACTAAAAGAGACAGTGCGAATGTTTTGCGTAGAACAAAATACCCTTACACATCTCATGTGCGAAAATTGCTAACTAAACATGGCCAAATTCATGCGACTCATCCCACAAGGCGCAGCCATATGGAGTTTTTTATATGAAGCTCTGATAGAGTCGGACAACTAAGTTGTTTTTGTTTTTTTTTTTTTGTACATCTCTTCGGCGTTTGGTAAGGAAAACAGTAGAATTTTCAGAGCCGTAGTGACTGTTCATAGGTTACCATCTACCTCTCAATAAATCGACATCTTTTGGGGTTTAATGCGTCCTCCATATCCCCGCCATACTGGATCCATTGGGGCGCTCCCTCTAGGCTCAATGTAAAAACAAAATCGCCAATCAGATTGCCTCCATTTTCAGTCGACAGTTCAGAATGCGATCCGCTGTCCTGGAAAAATTACAAGGCACATCTGCTCCCCCCCCCCCCCCCCCCGAGAAAAGAAGTGAACTGAGACAGCTGTATGATTCAGGGGAAAGATGTTTTTTGTTTTAGTGGCGGCAAATGCTTCTCTTTTTCTTCGGGTCACTTGACTGCTGAATTCGCATTATTGAGCAGTTGACGCCCGCTCTATATATTTGTCTTAATGAAGAAACACATATAGAGAGCCCTATCGTATGAAGGCTATGTAATTAACATGAGTCGCACTTATCCCTGCGCTATCACATCGGCAAAAGAGAAAAGGTTATTAGCGCAGGGCGGCCGTTCGTAGTATTAGATGGTTTTATAACGGCAGCTTCAATTCTGCATGCATGAACTAAATATGCCAAGTAAGTTTAATTACGAGTTTGGTTCACTTAAAGGGCAGAACCGGCGTTATTGAACATTCTCGAATTTCATTGAAACTTACAAGTTTCGTTCTCTTCAGTTTCCTGGTCATTTTTCTGAATTTCGCCGTAGCCTGACGAATTAGTTTATGCAGAAACGAACTCTGAAAATTTGCATTTCGTGGCTTCACTGCGGGAGATTTCTATGGGGCAACGTTAGATGCGTGACGTCAGTGGATGCATGACCATCTATAAAAGCTTTGCATTTCGTGCTGAAAAACATTTTAAGTTGCCCTCGGCCATTTCAGAGAATAACACCAGCTCACTTTGTCAACCAACTCGCACAAGAATTGCATTGTCGCATTCATGATGGCATAGGCTTCGTATGTCGTGGTGTTATACACTCCGGTTATACAGTTTCGATTTCCAGGTTTTGGTTCATTTAAAATACTTGTACTTTGTTTTTGTTTTTCAAAAACTGTTTCTTTCGTAACGGAAAGGGGGACTGTAAGGAATAGGATGAAATTTTGAAGTCAAGACATTTAAAAACCACCGGAGTGGACCATTGAGGATGCACCATTTTTATAGATGGTTTTGTGTCTCTTAGTTTTCCTCACAGGAGTTGTAGTGCTGATATGACGTGCTAGCTTCTTTGCCGACGTCTAGCTTTGAGGGAAACTTTTTTATTTGCGAGGGGATTGTGGGATATTGTAAGATAGTGTAATTGATATGTTTATGAGACTGTCTAAGGTTCCAATATGTAAAAAAACTTACTTTTAATGTTTTTCCTGCGTCCGTACCGAGCAGTTATAAGCGCCACACACACACAAAAAAACGCAGTGTGCTGCGTTTTTAAATAATTGCGATGTAATTGTTGAATATTTTAAGATGCGTTTACGAACACGTATAAATGCTCTAAGCTGCGCTCCCAATGAGTGATGAAGACTGCCATGGAAAACGTACATTCTCTTCCCTGTTTTCCTGCCACTGAGAAGACATAGCAGAGATACGTAAAAATTTCGACTACATGACAACTTGGTCTGTTTTCTCAAGTCAGTCTTGTGCAAAGAGTTGCGAAGCAGGCGCCTCTATGGCCGTTACGCCACTACCTTACTGGCGGAGACTAAAGGTGTAATACAGATGTCACCGGTGTATGTATATGATATTCATAACGATGATTTCATTCCACCGTCTTATAAAATGTTTCGATGGAACCGACCCACGAACGATGATGGCGTCGCCATTATGGCAAGGTCACACGTCGAAGCCTCGCTCGTGAGAAACGTACCTGGCCGTTTGTGCCTAAAATATATATTCTTTGAAAGATACTCATTTCTTGCAGACCACCAGACTCAGCACCTGATTTCTTGATAAACTAGCAGGCTCACGTGGCTGGTTTTCGCAGGCTCAAATTAATTTTTGGGTGATTATAGCCTTCCCGGTTATGAACAGGAAAATTTGTAATCGGGTTCTGAGTCGTCCAGAAAGGGTTGATCACGATTTTGTGCAAATGGTCCGAAATGCGACACGTGTTTCCAGCTCATTTTCTAGAATCCTTGATCTAGCTATCGTTCGCCAATCCCGTGCTGAGTGGAAAGTTTCTATCGACGATGGATTATGTAACCTCCAAAATGGTTGACATTCATTTCTGTTATCTGCTAGACATTCCGATAGACCACCTGCCTTGAAGATGGTCTTGGAGTCGAGATCGCTAAGAACGTCAGCCGGGGCGGCGTAAAGTCTGTCACCCTCCACGACCAGGCCTTGTGCACCCTCGATGACTTAGTACTGCAACCAGTACTACCTGAGCGAGGCCTGCTTGCGCCACAACAGAGCGAAGGCTTCTGAGGCACCACTGTCGCAGATTAATGAATACGTGCGAGTGTGACTCACACGGAACCACTAACAGAGGAACTCTTCAAGCAGTTCAGCGCGCTAGTGCTGACGCAGACTCCACTGGCAGTACAAGAGGACCTCGCGGAGTTCGCTCACAGGAACAACATCGCAGGCATGATGGCCGACACCAAGGGCCTCGCTGAGCAGATATTCTGCGACTTCGGTGACAACTTCCGGGGTCTTGACACGACCGAAGAGCGGCCGCAGTCTGTTCTGATCGCTTCCATTACCAAGAATAAAAAAGGCGTGCTGACTTGCCTCGAAGGTATGAGGCACGATTTAGAAAATGGGGATTTCGTGACTTTTTTCCGAGGTGAAAGGCATGACGGAGATCAACGGAAGCCCACCTAGGAAGATAAAAGTTTTGAGTCAACATTCATTCTACGTGGGAGATACTACCCAGTTCGGCGAATACGTTATGGGCGGTGTGGTGACGCAGGTGAAGGTTGCAATGGACATACCTTTTAAATATTTCAAGCGATCGATAACGGAACCCGAATTTGTCATCTCGGATTTCGCAAACATGGATCGACCAGCGCAGTAGCACTTGGGCGTCCTGGCTCTCCACGCTTTTCTCGAGGTGCACTCTAGATTGCGGCATCCTTGGAACAAGGAGGACGCTTCGGAGGTCTTTCACTCGGCCAAGCGGAAGAACGAGCCTATGGTTACGCCTGTGAAAGACGTTGACGAGGAGCTGATTACACTTCTGTCTTGCGTGTTGGCTGGCTCTCATTGCCCCATGCAGGCGGTGATCGGAAGTATTGCTGCCCAGGAAGTCATGAAGGCCTGTAGCGGCAGGTTTACCCCTATCCGGCAGTGGTTAATCTACTTCGACGCCTTCGAGTGCCTTCCGCTGATGATATCCGCATTATAGATTTCCTTGATGCTTAGTTTGAAGAATTCAGCAGTGATAATGTAGGCTTACTGTGGGATATGTATGTTCAAAACGTTATGCTTTTTTTTTGTCTCTACAATTTCCTTCCGAATCGTGTTAAGAAAACTAGTAAATCAACACCGCGGATGACCAGAGATATTATACACCTAAAGCGGAAGTCAAAGTGGTTGAGTAAGAAGGGTTCTGCGAGCAATGCATTTACGCAGCTTGTTTTCCATCACAAGTCATTGCTCGAGCCAAACACTTTATTTTTTACCACAACTCTTCCAAGCCTCATAAAAGACAACCCTAGGACACCAAGTCTGGGCGAGTTTTACATATCGTGAAGAAAGGCGACCCTCTTTTCGTTTATAACTACCGCCCAAATTCTATATTATCCTCATCTTGCAAAAGCCTAGAGCACCCAGTTTTGAACTGCATCTCTGACTACCTAAAGGAACCTACATATTATCATACTGCCAGCATGGTTTTAGAAAAGGATTTTCCACTGTCACTCAGCTGTCAAATGTTGTTCAGATCCTCAGCTCTGTGCTTGACATGTCAGGTCAGGTGTCTTAGATTTTAGTGAAGCCTTCGACCGTGTGCCTCACGATAACTGATTACGAAACTACAAGCAATTTGCCTTCCTGATTTTATAATTGGCTCTTATTTTTCCCATTGAACTCAGCATGTAACCATTGACAATTGCGGCTCGTCTAGTCTTCCAATTACATCAGCTGTACCACAGGAAAGTGTCTTAGGGCCTCTTCTGTTCCTAATATTTTGTAACGATTTAGTCGACGTTTTAAACGAGTCCTTAAAAATTCGGTTGTTTGCAGATGATTGTGCCTTTTAGAGAAATCAACTCAGAAAACGACCAGCTTGCAATAAAATCGGCCCTGAATTCTTTAAGCGACTGGAAGACAAAGTGGGGCATGAAACATAACTTCACTAAATCGGTATTTCTTCACGTCTCTAGGAATAAACGTCCATATCAATTGCCGTATGCAATCCGGGACAATCATCTTGCAGAATTCAACCAATTTAATCAAAAGAAATGAACTGAACTGGATAACACAGATTAACAATATTTCATCCTTAGCCTTCTGCAAACTTTGCTTATTACGGCACAATCTTAAAAACGCGACGCTACAGGTAAAACACCTAGCACATGCACCTCTCATCCGTCCGAAACACGAATATGCTTGCGTCATTTGGGACACATTTACTAAAAACAACGTCGACGCAATAGAAAGAATTTAGCGCCGAGCTGTCACGTTTATTTATTCAGTCTGTGCACGGTCGTACAGATTTCATATCTCCTCTGATGGCGTCCAACAACACTGGCGCGCCCCATTCAAGGCGGAACTTCTTGCGCATAAATTTTTTGTACTTGCTATTGAATCGTAAATTGGCCTTAGACCCAAATGCACATTTACCTCCGCTCAGTACGCGGCAGACTGGTCATAGTCATTCGCTTCAATTAACACCTTTCTTCGCGAGAACCACTTCATTCCAGAGCTCATTTTCCCCTTTTACTGTATCAGAGTGGACCAAGCTACCCAATAACTGCATTCAGTATTTGAGCATAATTGAAGCATACTTCCTGAACAACACATAGTTGTCATGTAATGTCCTTTTTTTATCCTGCTTGTAATTTGCAATTTCTTTCATAGCGTTTTCCAGCCTGTCATATGTACTCCCCGTGTCATAACTACTATTTACGTTCTGCGTGCTCCATATTTCGTTCTAGAGCAAAGGTTTTCATGTCTGTTTGTAAATTATCGCTGTCAACTTATTCTTGCCTTATATGCCCCTTATGCTTAGGCTGAGGCCTGTAGTATTGAATAAATAAATAAATAAACACGCCACCGCTTTTGCCGCTTTCGAACGTGAGGTGGTTTCATAAAAATTACTTTCGCTTCCAATTTTCCGAGCCAATTCCCCAAACGTGAGTTTTACTCTCAACAAGCTAATTCGGACATCACACAGGCATCCATATTTTTGCGATAAATACTAGGAGTTATAGCAGGTGTTATCGCGGTAAAATCACGTCACTTATAACGAGTATTTCGAAAACTGGCCTATTTTAGGCCAATAAAATTCACAATTAGGGTTACTAGACCATTTGAAACCCAGAATTCGGAGTGTATGTCGAAACAAATATCCAAACAATTGTCCATATTTCCAGGCGACACTCAAGGATACTGCGAATTTCTGCGCAAGCCGGTTGTTTATATCGCCTATCTGTGACTTCGCTACCGAATGAGGCGGTTAAGAGTGACCATCTCAGTGCTGCTTACTGCGTCGTTAAGAGCCTATCTCTCGCGGAACACGACAAAGGTTGGCGCTGAAGCGGCGCTCAAATACAATTTTCTTGCGTCGGGGGACTTCGCCTGTGCAAAACGCATACTTCCTGATGCCAGGGCTGCTATCACATCTCGGTATCACATCTGCTTTCACATCTCACAATCCTTACGCTGTTGCTACATTCTCTGGACTTCCCAAGCGCACCACTTTGCGTCTTGCTTGTGAAGCATCATTGCGGACTCATAGCGAGAGTTCGTGTTCCTGGCACCATTCGCTGCTTATATATAGAAGCGGTGTATATGTACCTACATGCAACATCTTGCGAACACTTCAGTGTTGGCACAATATCACAAAATTGCCTCGAAAATCGCAGGACATTACATACACAGGTAGCTTTTAGAAATGCTATATCATATTTTGTCCGTAGTAAAAGTTCATTGTAAACGCCCAAGCTGTGTTGACACATCTATGCCAGCAAAAGATGTGAAAAACTGAATTTGAAAATTTTCCAGCTTCTATATTCCAATTCGTACCATCAACACCTACAGAGACGCCACGGAACCGTTTCGGAAGATAACAGTGCTTAAGGATAGGCACAGAGATTCGCACCAAAAACTTTCTGGAAGCACAGCAGTTAGCTTGCGAGAACGGCCAGTGATGGTGAAAATTTCGTGGCATTTTTGGACTATTCCTACAGCTTATCCTAAGCATCATCAGCACCGCCACGAGCCAATTATGTCCACTGCAGAACAAAGGCCTCTTCCACGTCATTTCAGTGAAGCCTGCCCAGTGCCAACTGCAGCCACCTGATATACGCGAACATCCCGATGTTAGTCGCCCACCTGAGCTTCTGTCGTCCCTGTGCCTCTTGTCTTTTTCTGGAATCCTGTCCGTCGCCATTAACGACGATCGGTTCTCTTTCCTACGCAGTAAAGGCACTACACTTGTCCACTTCGTTTCATGGTTATCATGTAATTAAATGAACTTTGTCCCTTGGCTCACTCTGCCTCTTTTCCCGCCTCTAAACAACACCTATCACTTTCAGTTGTTGTTGTTGTTGTGCCCTCAGATAATAGCACATACCCACGAGGGGGATTGGCCACACGTGAAACTAATAGTAAGGGAGTTATGTAGTTAGATATGAGAATAACAAAAAACCTAATACATAGTAATATGCAATACGAAAGTGATACAGTTCCATAGCCCGCTGCGTTGTCAATAATTTGACACGACTTCATTCACCTCCAAGCTTCTGGCCCATTCATGAGTAACGGCAATATACTATTCCAATCAACGTGCCACTTTTTCAGTGAACGCAGCATCCTAGTTACTTGCAAGCAATGCTCTTTTCGTAAAGAGTACCTTCAATTTATCCTCAGTTTCCTCTAAGATGTGAGGGGACGGGGAATAAGGCAGTAAACAGAAACTGTCCAAATTAACATTTTCGACCTAGAATTTTGTATTTCGAACATAAATGTTTTTCCTGGATGTTAATTTTATCTATATCGTCCGATAAATACGAAAAAAAAATATTGCTCGCAGTGCAAGTACTTACGGATTTAAAGACATGGTGTCACAGTCGGACATCAGCTTTACTGGGCGTTAAATGCGAAAGCAATCGCTTTGGTTACCGCGAGTCACAAAGAAGAGAATGAAAATATGTTTAACTTTGAAATGTTGAGGGCCCGTAAAGCAATTTACTTGCTTGTGTAATCTGTAATTCACTATATTGAACAAATTCCAAGTTCTACACAGGCTAAAAAAATTTGGTCTCAAATGCAACCTCGCCATTTCTTGGCCAAAAAGAAGAAACAACGCATTTGCGCGCGCATTTTTTTTTTTTTTTGCGATGTTTATTCCCTCGGGGCATAAAAGGAATAATATGAAGGATGAAGGGTCTGGTCAAATGAATGAAAAACGGTTGGCTGATGTAATGAAGTCTAGTAGTGAACGATGATGCGGTCCCTGCGTGCAAACGGGATATGACGACTGATTATGGGGGGAGAGGCGCGCTGCCACTAGGTGCCGGATCCGCGTCGGCTTCAGCGCACATTATATTCACTAGATGCTTAGTTTGAGCTATTTGGTAATAATTTTTCTAAAACATAGCACAAAAAGGACACGGACGACACAGAAGTAACGGGCAGGCGCTAACTTGCAACTTTATTTCTTGCAAGTCAGCAGCGGGCTTTCCGTGATCGCTCTCATGTCGGAGAAGATCTTGAATGTCCGACGTGAATGAGCGAGCCAGTTGACGGCACTGCTCAGTATTACGGGCAACAGCAGAGAGAGAAGTGTACTCTGAACTGTCGGGGTGGTAAGGACGTATGGTGTCCAGTAGACAGGAAGGCTCACGACCGTATATGCGAAAGAATGGGGAAAATCCAGTCTTTGCCTGAGACGCTGTGTTATAGGCATAGGTGATGAAGGTTGAAGGTTGAAGGTTTATTTCCGCAACTGGTGTTGCGAGGACAGCCAGGGAAAAAGCTGTATAAACAGCTTGAGAGGTCCTGGCTTCCTCTTGCAGAGCAGCATTGACGGCGGGGGAGTACAATACATCAAACAAGATGTGAGGAAAAAAAGAAAAAAAAAACATCGTCGGCACAAAGAAAGAGACGTACTTTTAGTACGCAGTGCATTGTACTTGTACAGTACAATACTACATGAACATTTGGGGCAATTCTTTCAAAGAAATATTGATTAAATCTATATTTTCGGAGCAGTACAACTGGTTCAGAAGGGTCGGTAAGGTATGCTGCAACATTTGTTTGCCATAGTTTGTGCGGCATTTCTTAACATGCCAAGGTTCTGCGGCGCGGGTATCATACACAGTTCTGCTTTGCTCTAACCCAGCAAGTGTAAGTAAGAAGTCATCCCTTTTCATTATGGCGAGTTTATATTTATAGCACAGCCTATAGTGATACATGGACTTCATTTGTATAACGTTGTGTTGATGGAAAAGGCTTGCAGTGTGGAAGAAATACGGCACTTTACATGCAATGCGTATAATGCGCTTTTGTAAGACAGTGAGTTAGTTAATATTTTCAGCTGTTGTTGTTGCCCACACCATACATCCGTAGTTGGCTATGGAAGAGAACAAAGAGTGGTAAAGCAACATGTTAACTGACGTAGGAAAATTAAAGCAATTTCGGCGCATGATACCAACTGTTCTGGAAAGTTTCTGAACTACGTAATTAATATGATCATTCCACGACATATCTGCTGCAAAGTAAACGCCGAGAGTTTTCACAGACTGCACAAATTCTATTCTGGTATTGTTTAATTCAATTAGAGGAGGTTCAAAATGTTTATGACGTGGGTGAAACATGACTGCTGCAGTTTTGCTAACGTTAATCCTTAAGTGATTATCAGCCGCCCAAGTATTTATTTCTTTTAAGGTTTTATTAGCTCGATTTGCGAGATCAGCTGTTGAAGTACCCGAAAAAAACAGGCTAGTGTCATCTGCGTAAATTATGTACTCAGCAGTGCTGTCGATGTTGACAATATCATTAACATAAAGAACAAAAAGAAATGGACCCAAAATGCTCCCTTGCGGAACGCCAGAAGCTACCGCTTTCAACTGTATGGAAGCACCTGATACCAATTAGACGCGTCAGAAGAAACGTACATGGCGAGCATGTCGCCAAGTGTTCGGTTAAACCTTTCTGTGAGGCCGTTGGTTTGAGGATGGTAAGCTGTGGTGGTTCGATGTATTGTTTGGCAAGCGTTCAAAAGCTCGCTCACCATTTGAGATAGGAAGACGCGGCCACGGTCACTGAGAAGTTCACGAGGAGCCCCGTGACGTAGAACGAAGTGACGCAGGATGAAGGAGGCGACGTCACGAGCACTAGCCGTAGGCACGGCTGCAGTCTCCGCGTAGCGAGTGAGGTGATCCATGGCGACAATTATCCAGCGGTTGCCTGACGTCGAAGATGGAAGGGGACCATAGAGGTCGATGCCGACACCATCAAAGGGTCGCGCTGGACAAGGCAATGGCTGTAATGAGCCGGCGGAGGGGCGCGGAGACGACTTCCGCTGCTACATGCAGTACAGGACCGAATATAGCGGCGGAAAATTTGTACATCCCCCGCCAGTAGTACAGCTGGCGTAGACGCTCGTATGTCTTCAACAGACCAGCATGTGCGCTTTACCGGTCGGCATGGTGATGGGCACAAATTTCTGTGCGAAGATGGCGGGGAATGACCAAGAGCCATTTGCGACAATCCGGGCGATAGCTTTTCGATACAGCAGACCACCCCGGATCGTAAAATGGAAAGCTTGGCGACGAAGGGCTCGCGGGAATGAAGACGTTGAGGACGCGGTGAGGACGTCTAGGAGCGAAGATATCCAGGGATCCCGGCGTTGTTCAAAAGGCAGGTCGTCGGAGGTGAGGGCTGCAACGGAGGGTTCGGATATCGAGTGCAAGGGTGCAGCAGAAGGCAGCGGCGAGCGCGACAAGGCGTCAGCGTCGGAGTGTTTGCGTCCCGATCTATATGTCACTTCAATGTCAAAGTCTTGAAGGCGAAGAGCCCAGCGGCCGTGGCGCCCAGAAGGGTCTTTCAGGGAAGCCAACCAGCAGAGGGCATGGTGGTCGGTGATGACGTTGAAGTGGCGGCCATGAATAAGGGCGAAACTTCGTTAAGGCCCACACGATTGCAAGACACTCCTTTTCTGTGACGGTGTAGTTAGATTCAGCTTTCGTTAGCGCTCGGCTAGTGTACGCAACCACATATTCGGAAAATCCTTGCTTGCGTTGAGCGAGGACAGCACCGAGGCCGATGCCGCTGGCGTAAGTATGCACCTCTGTAGGAGCGGATGGGTCGTAATGGCGGAGAATAGGCGATGAAGTTAGTAGACGTCGGAGCGTAGTGAAAGCATCGTCGCAGAGTGGGGTCAATGTAGACAAGTCGGCGGGGCCATTCAGCAATTTTGTAAGCGGTGCAATGATGGTAGCGAAATTGCGGACAAAACGGCGAAAATATGAGCATACGCTGACGAAGCTACGCAGCTGTTTAACAGACGTCGGCTTCGGGAATTCAGTGACCGCACGTAGTTTGTCCGGATCGGACAGGACGCCAACTTTGGACAAGACATGACCCAGTATTGTCAACTTGTGGGCGCCAAAACGACATTTCTTTAGGTTAAGTTCGAGACCGGCGCCAGTGAGACAGCTCAGGATTTGGTGCAAGCGCACAACGAGCGTCGGAAAAGCGGGAGAGAAAACGACGATGTCATCCAAATAACAAAGACAAATGTTCCACTTGAGGCCGCGTAATATGTTGTCCATCATTCGCTCAAACGTAGCAGGAGCGTTGCAAAGACCAAACGGCATCACAGTGAACTCATATAGTCCATCAGGGGTAACAAAGGCTGTCTTGGGTCGGTCAGACTCAGCCATAGGGACTTGCCAATAGCCAGAACGCAGGTCCAGGGACGAAAAGAATTCGGCTCCTTGTAAACAATCGATGGCGTCGTCAATGTGGGGTAGTTGGTATACGTTTTTACGAGTAATTTTGTTAAGACGGCGGTAGTCAACGCACAATCTTATGGAGCCATCCTTCTTTTTCACATGTACCACAGGAGACGACCACGGACTAGCTGAAGGCTGAATTACACCTTTCCCTTTCATTAAAGCAACTATGTAATGAAGCCCACAGCTGATAGGAATCCTGTACACAACGTAAGCCTTGTATACCGTGAATTTCGTTTGATGTTTCCTCGTGCAAGCATCTCGTTCTTTCCCTTCCTTAGTGCAGACCTGGGAAAATTTGCATGGGGCAGAGAAAACGACTTTCACGTTATAAAGCGCTGCCAGCTTTTTGAAGGTATGCGAAAACCTATGAAAATATGGCAATACTTGAACAGGAGTCTTGTTTTTGTTAAGTTCTGTTCCCTGCTCAATAACTTGACCCTTTGGGGCTTTCAGTTTTTGCAAAACACTCTCACAAACTGCTATAGTGCGACATCCACGGGGGAACCTGCCTCTTGAAGAAGTCTGAACTGCTCTTGATTGCTATCGGCCATGCGATGCGTGCATGATTTAGTCACGGCTCCGTGAAGACAGGAAGACACGATCCCCCGCTTATCAACCTTTGAGTGCGCGCTGTCAAAGCGCAACAGACGCTTCTGGTTCGTGGATGGTACATCCAGCACATATTGCTGTCGGTGAAATTCAATTCAATATCTAAGAAATGCACGCTGCCCTCTGTAGGTGCTTTCCCAGTGGAATTTAACTCGGCACCGTGCTCAGAAAAAATACTCAGCATTTCGCGACAAAATCAAATTTTTTCGCATGGCATTTACTAAAAATAATGAAGATATTGTCAACGTATCTGAGCACTTTTACAATAGGAACGTGAGAAAGGTTGGCTTCAATGCGCTTGTCTACAGCGGATAAAAAGTTGTTGAATAACACAGGTGAAACAGAAAAACCTATACAAATGCCTCTTTTTTTAAAATAGAAATGGCCTTCTAAAATGATAGCTGTTGATGGAAGGTAGAATTCTAACAGGGTTCCCGCGCCGTTTTGGTAAGCTATTTCCCCGCTTTCAAAAATCGTATCACGGAGCACCATGAAGGATTCCCGGAATGCCTGATGGTCAATGTCAGCGATCTCCAAATTATTCCGCTGCACTTCCAGTTCGTGTTCGAACATAGCCGCCAATACAGGATAGCGAGTGACAACGATAGCTTTGTGGGCGTAGGGCTCCCGCCCATTGACATTAAGGACGACATCGCTGAACTTCTGGCTTTCAAATAAGTGACTAAAGTCATCAGACCGCCGGCACTGAGGGATCATGAACTCTTTTGTGTTCTTCTGCCCCGAAATGTTCACCAAGTCTGAAACAACGCTCACTTCGCAATATAGTGTGAGCTGGTCGTCAAGGAGGAGTTCGTTCGCCTTCTCTAGCAAGACCATCTCTCCGAATGAACTTCTTGAAGCCCCAGTCCTTGCCTTGGAAAAAACGGTATGTCATTTTACTCGCCACAACCTTAGTCTCTTCCCGCTTGGCATTGAGGATGGAAAATGTGAACTAAGCATGTACCTTACTTTTATTCGTGGACACCAGTAGCAGGTACAGGGATAGGTAATCCCTGCTCTTCTCGTCCACACCCTTGGGGTTCTTCCTTAGGTACAACTTCAGTCTATCTTTGGCCGCGGCAGAAAATGTTGAGGTTTTGATCATTTGCCCCACTTCCTCTCGGTGGAAACTGAAGTTGTTGGTCTTCCACATGAAGGAAACATTGATGACGTTCACATGTGTGAAGCCCCAGTTCTCGGCCCCGGGCGTGTTGACCTCGCTCAGCGGAGCCGAAGTGGGCAGGTAGGGAATGGCCATGCTTCTATACGACTCCGGCAGGATCTCACGGCGCGCAACGACGGTTGCATCGGCTGCGGCAGCCACGACGCTAAGCAGTCCGCCTCGATAGGGCTCTTTCTCCCAGCGTGTTCCTTGACGTAGTGCACACAGATACCCTTTCTGAAGGATGAAACTCCTTAGCGAAGACGGACGTAGAGACAGTGTAAGCTGGTCGCAAGGCGGTCCCATGAGCCGCGAACGGAGTGGCCTCGGGTATAGCAGCCGCCTAATGTGTTCTTGCCTGGACACAGCCTCATCGCCAAAACGTCTGCCTGGCCTCCTTGAGAGTACCTCGAGACTCCCTCCTCCCGATGGCGGCCTTCGCGCAGTGCCAGCAGATACTCTTTCCTCAGTATGAAGCTCCTTGGCGAAGAATGGCGTAGTGACTGCGTAAACTGGTCCCACGGTGGCGCCATGAGTCGCGAGCTGAGTGACATCGGGTATAGCAGCAGCCTTACGGTGGTCATGCTCTGAAAAAGCTGTATGGCTGCCAAGTCGAGCAGTCTTCCTGCCGGCCCCTGCAACTTTAGGCCTGTATGATAAGCGCCAGCATTCGTGTCGGCGCATTAGTACCGCCAAGATCCGGGTGGCGAGGAAAGTGGGAATCCGACCTCCGTCCGAAGCGGATCACTAATATTTTAAAAGCGCCTTCTTTTTCACCTACCGGCACAAGTGCGTGCCACGAGACTGCAAAAGGACATTTGTTTTCTTTCTTCTCTTGTATTCGTGGCGAGAGAGCAATAACGGCTATATGAGAAATTCTCGACTGTGATCATCATATTCGGCGTATGCTTTGGATCTAATATTTATCGTCACATAGGCAAGCTAGATATATATTTAAAATCTCTGAGTAATATTTAACCTGGACATTCGATATGCCCACACCAAGTACTCCTTCACCCAAACACACCTCATGAACGTTGCCTATGGACTATAGGTGACCATCGGTTCCTCTCTTGCATAACATGTCCTGCCCATGTCCATTTCGTTTTCTTGATTTTCACTAGAATGCCAGTGACTTGAGTTATTTCTCTGACCCACTCTGCACGTTTCCTGTCTCTAATGTTACCACTACCATTTTTTTTTTCATGCCCCTCTGCGTTTTTCTCAACTTAATTAGGAGCCTATTGGTTAGCCTCCAGGATTCAGCCCCATATAGGTAAGTACAGGTAAGATGCAACTGTTGTATACTGTCCTTTTGAGTGACACCGGTAAGCTACCAGTCATAATCTGCGAATGCTTGCCGAATGCGCTCCATCCCAATCTTATTATCCTTGTTATTTCCCTTTCATGGTCCGGATCTGCGGTTACTGCCTGTCCTAAGTAGACATATTTTGCCTACTACTTCCAGTTCTTCGCTACCTAACTAAACTACTGTTCTTTCCTTAGGTGGTCGAATAGTGCCTTAGTCTTCCGTCCAGCGTTTTAGCCGAGAAGACTCACGCACGGTCAACGAAGCGGTAACACCGCCTTGAAAAATTCTCACTGTAAAATTTGCCTCACAGTGAGGCAACCTCAGAGGATCATATAAACGCAGCTCGCTAAGTAGGACCTCTTCAAGCCACGTATGGTTACGCGCCTCTCACTGCGACTGAACGCCTTGTCCCCGTCTGCGCGGAGCTAGACACTGCTACGCAATCTCCACATTATCTGCCCGCCAAGCACTTTCGTTCCTCAGTCTCCTCAGAGATCCCAGAGCAACAACGCTTTTTGTAACGAAAATTACACTAGGCTAGTAGAAGCGCATTTCGGGGAGCCGAGCGTAGGCCATTAGCGCGCATGCGCTGCTACCACGGCAACCAGCTGGGCCGTTCCACTGGTGTTCAACCACTGCACTAGTTACAGAGAGGAGGAGAAGGATGGTATCGGTATCCCAGAAGATGCGCGTGTTGGCGCTGAAAGGAGGAGAAGGGTATTTTCCATACTCCACGTGCACGCACCGCCGCGGACAGCTGACCGAGTGGATCAGGAAAGCGTATGCCGGCATCGCATGTACAGGGCATGAAGAGCGATTCGGCTTAGAACGGCAGTTTGTTCCGCCGCGGTGGCGCACTGGATAAGATGACCGTCCACAGCTCGGGAGTACCCGAGTTCGAACCCAGCGTTTCGATGGAGGCGAACTGGAGAAGCATCCGTGTGCTGTGCGATATCAGTGCACGTTATATAACACCAGTTCGTCGAAATTAGTCTGCAGCCCTGCATTACGGCACGTCTTTCTCTATTTCCGATTTCACTCCGATCTTCTTCCATTGCCTTAAGGCGCCGTCAGGTGTCCAAAGAACAATGGCAATAGATACTGTGCCTTGCCTTTCCTGTGAATAAATTATTAGAACTCCGGTGAACTTTGATGCGTTCAACGGAACGCTGGTTGTGTTCGATGCTATGCTCGGTCTCCCACAGCCGAAGCTTTAGCCCGTTGTGGTGGTGCAGTCGTTACGACGCTCGACTGATGTGCCCGAGGATGCGGGATCGAATCTCGGCCACGGTGGCCCCCTTTCCATGGAGGCAAAAATCAAAGCGCCCGTGTGTTATGCAATGCCAGTGCACGTTAAAGAACCCCAGGTGGTTCGAATTTTCGGAATCTTCCAATACGGAGTCTTTCATAGTGTCACTTAGTGGTGACAAGGCCGTAGGAAACATATGAGGAGGCTTGAAACATGCTGGAATAAACTCTTTATGCGCCCGCAAAAGATCTAAGCAATCTGCGACGGCGACAGCAGGAAGCGTGCTAGGCGGTCGGCGATCAACGAACGCCCGTCGGATGCGTCAACGCTAAATTTAAAGGCTGCGAAGAAACATCCAGATAAAGCCGCAGACAGTGACTAGCACAACCTGGAACATTGCAGAAACACACGCAAGTGGCCGAAATCTTCTAGATGCAACTCGACGTATCCTACGCGACAAGAAAATGATAAAACAACATCTCGCGACAACGAGCATGAACAAACAAATACAGAATTGATCCATGCGGTAGAATCGCAGTGATAAGGCCGCATACCGGCGGCTGTCGGAGAGCTACAAACAAAGATTTCAACCGTTCGTGGAATATACTCTGTTTTTGGAAAGGCATCCGCCTCGATTTTTACAAAATAAACACAAAAAGGTAAATAAATTGCTAACAATTAAAATTACGGGCGTTTAGCGCCGAAATTAGGCTTCAGGTGCACCACATTGTGCACCACGTGAACGATTCACATTCCGGCGCCGCTAGGATGTGGTCATGCCGTCGAGTATGAGTTTGTAAAGTCAAGTTGTCCTATGAGCCGAAGGACTTTATATGGCCCAAAGTATCGGTGCAGTAAATTTTCACTTAGTCCACGACGGCGAATTGGCGTCCATACCCATACTTCGTCTCCTGCCGTGTACTCTGCGTGGCGTCGTCGCAAGTTGTATATGCAGCCGTCGGGCTTCCTCTGCACGCTGCAGGTTGGCGGCGACGTCTAGGTTTACCAAGATACTTTGTTGGGCGAGTTGGTACTTATTCATTATTAATATAAACAGCGGTTATCGGGAGTTAGTTATTATTGAGGCCAGTTGCCGGGTACTGAAGAGTCTTAAAAGAACGCACAGACTGAAATCCCTGCCCAGCATGGGTGAGAGGAAGAGGAAGGTTGCAGTGGTACCATATGTGCACAGGATTTCGCATGGCCTCAAAAATGTAGGCAAGAGGTATAATGTGGACGCCGCACTGACCGCCCCGCTCAAGATGAAGAGGATCTGCCCGGCTGTTCAAAGGGAAAGAGAAGAGAAGAAGCAAGAATGTGGGTGAATCATAGAAACCCCTATGTTGGATGCAAGACAGGTGTTGTGTATAGGCTTCCACTCTATTGTGGAGGCAGTTATATAGGACAAACCGGACGGTGTATTAATAAGAGACTACAGGAACACTGTAACAACTTGGAAATTGGAAAGGACATAACGTTTCTGGTATCACATTGCCAGTCATGTGAAATAATGAAGAAGGAGAAGAAGAAGTGCACTCCTAAGTTTGACAGTGTTAAGATTTTATATCGCCACAAAAAGAAGATAACGAGAGAGATAGTGGAATCGTATTTTATTTCAACGGACAATAAGTGTGTCAGCAAGACTTCTCTTGCTCTTTCAAGCAAAGAGGTGTCCTTTTTAAGTGATTTTTTAAAGTAATTTTTTATGCAGCAGGTGAACCCAGGGGTTGTTTCACGTGACAGTTTCGTTTTGTTCATGTTTGTTTTTCTGGGCCTTGGAGTAAACGGCTTTGGCTTAGTTGTGAGTCAGCGCATGTACTGTGGCTTTCTTGTTTCTTGTCGCTTGTCTTCGTGTTCGCGCTGTTTATATTAATAATGACGTCTAGGTTATCTTCTTTTGTACCGTGCGACAGTATCGCGTCAAGCGTCGTCGTAGGCTTGAACGAGGTCGCTCTGGTTTTCTCCTGGATGCCCGTGTTATACGCGAAGGTCACGTACGGCAAGATGACGTCCCAGGTCTTCTGTTCTGCGTCGACGCACATGGCGAGCGTCTCCGCTATAGTTTTATTCAGACTTTCCGTGAGTCAGTTTATCTGCGGGTGGTATGCGGTCGTCGTAGTGGCTTGTCTGGCTGTACTTCAAGATAGCTTGAATGAGCTCCGCTGTAAATGCATTTCCTCGGTCTGTGATGATCACTTCAGGAGCGCCGTGTCACAGGAGAATTTGTTGGGCAAAAAACTTGGCAACTTATGGTGCGGTGCTGTTAGGTAGAGCTTTCGCTTCGGCGTACCAGGTCATGTAATTGGTTGCCCCGATGGACCCATTTTTCGTGATTGGCCATCCATATATTCCGCGCTGATGAAGTTGGGATGGAGTCGAGGAACTCCATCCCATTTTGTTGAAAGGGCTTAATCGGGGGCTATATGGGGTTCAGTAGACCATCTGGTGTGATTGGGGGCGTCTAGCGTCGCCGACATTCACGGCATGTATTCAGGTAATGAGCAACGTCGGCAGGCAACCGTGGTCAGTAATATTTCTTTTATCTCCGGTGCAACCTGCGCGCAAATCCGAGATGCCCTGCCTTCGGCTCATCGTGTAGCGCCTGCAGAATCTCCGGTATGAGATTTTTGGGCACAAGAAGCTGTGCTGTTCTGTTGGCTGCAAAGGTCTTCACGAGGACGCCATTGCTTAAAGCGAATGGCTATAAATAACGCTTGAACACCACAGGAAGAGAAGCGATCTTTCCTTCGAGGTAACCAGCTAGGTCATTCAACTCAGGGTCCGAGCGCTACTGCTGGACAAAACTGCTGGCGTTTACCGGTCCCAAGAAAGCGCCTTCGTCGTTTTCTTTCGGCGGCGCGTCAGAGGGGGCTTGTAACAATCAGACTGGACCGGAATACTTCCAACCAGCCTTATAGACGACTATAATGTCGAATTCTTGAAGACGCAGGCTCCATCGCATAATGCGGCTGGATGGATCTTTTAAGTTGGCGAGTCAGAACAAAGCATGGTTATCGTTTACAGCCCTCAATGGTCGTCCGTACAAATAGGGGCGGAAATTTGATGGGGCCCAAATGATGGCAAGACATCTTTTATTTGTCGCAGAATAGTTGGATTCAACTTCCCACAAGGAACGGCGAGCATACGCGATACCCTTTTCCTGTCCGGCAATTTTCTGAACCAGAACAGCGCCCAGGACAACGCTGCTTGCGTCGGTGTAAATTTCTGTCTCCTCATTTTCTTCGAAATGCCTGAGTACAGGAGGCGAGTGTAAGCAGCCCTGAAGTTTCTTAAAGCATCATAATGCGGCGCTTCCCATTTAAAAAGTAAGTCAGCCTTTGTAGGCTGCGTTAACGGTTCGGCGATGCGCGATCGAATAGTTGATGACAAATCACCGATAGTAAGCACACAGCCGAAGGAATCTGCTTAAAGCTTTCTTGTCAGCAGGCGGTGTAAAGTGTGCCTTCGCAGCTGTTTTCTCCGGGTCTGGGCGAACACCACCCTTGCTAATGATGTGATCTGGGAAACACAGTTCCTCGCAGGCAAACTGGCATTTCTCTGATTTCAACTCTAGCCCTGATGATATAATTGATTTCAGCACTGTCCGAAGCCTTTTCAGTTGGTCTGCAAAGCTTGAACAGAAGACAACGCTATCACAAAAGTATTTCAGACAAATCTGCCAATTCAAGCTCGCCAAAACGGTATCCATTACCCGCTGGGACGTCGCTGGTGTGGACTAGAGGCCGAATGGTACTACCTTGAATTCGAAGAGGCCGTCTGGAGTGATAAACGCGGTCTTCTCGCGGTCTCTTCCGTCGACATCAATTACCAGTTGACGCTCTTCAGGTCCATCGACGAGATGTACTTGGCTATGCAGAGCCGATTCAGTGCGTCGTCGATGCGGGGGAGCGGGTAGGCATCCTTTTCGTTGTGCTATTCAAGCGGCGGTAATCGACGTAAAAACGAAGTGTTCCGTCTTCATTCTTCACCAGAACGACGGTAGCCGCCCATGGGCTGTACGTTAGCTGGACGACGTCTTCACGAAGAATTTCATCTACTTGCTCGCGAATGGCTTGACGTTCTCGCGGCGATACACGATAGGGCCTTTGACGAAGAGGTGTCCGTACTCTGGTGCGGAAACTGCTGGTGCGAAGCTTATACATCTGCGTCACTTTTTAGGATAATTTGAAATTGCATGGTTTCCGACTGCTCACTAACCTTTTGCCTTCTCTTTGTCTATTCCTTTACACAAGAACCCCAGGTGGTCTAAATTTCCAGAGTCCTTTCCTAAGGCGTCTCTCATAGCCTGAGTCACTTCGGGACGTTAAACCCTACAAAACCAAAACCAATGCATGGCTCTAGAACGTTGTTCGGCATGTGCGTATGTTAATCGTATGCTGTGTTTTTAGGTCATCGCACCTAAGCCTCTCTGCGGGTGCGCGGCCGATATTTGGTGCTGCTGTAGCCGCATCGCCCATCTCAGGAATATTAAGGGCGGCTTGTACACTCAGCAATGCAGCCCAACTTTGCGGTTTTGACAACTTATTTACCTGTTTTGCTTCTTTTACATAATTAAGAGCTTCTTTTGTTGCGTACAATACAAATTCTTCCAAAGTAAACAAAAGTAATTCTAAAAAAGCAAAAGAAACAACAAAATAACACAGGCAGCGAGATTGAAACTACAGGTATTTTAGGTGTGGCATCAGCAGTGGCTGTAATGTCATAGGTTGGTTCGCTTAACTGCAGGTGCCCCAGATATCATAACCACGCTGGTGTGTTGTACGCATTTGTCACAATACCTTAGAGAGGGCAAGGCATACTTTTAAAGACCATGCCAGACTTGAGAAGGCGATCTGTTCAACGATGTTTTGATTAGACGAGTTGCACGAACAGCCACCACAACCATCCGAGTCGCACTACGGGCCGCGCTGCTTCATTACTAATTGAACTGTAAATGTACTGCATTTTCCTGTACGCTTACTCGTAACTGATGGCCGCACCGTGTCCATCAGTTGGCTTCGATGGCCTGCTGAGCTAGAAGAACGTTGGTGCAGAACATGCTTACGAGAGCCTATTCAAAGCAGCTTTAGATTATCCGAAAGCTTCTCAAGGCACACGTGGTTTCATAATTAACATCCTGGGATAATCTCTTCCGAGAACACCTGCAGACCGGCTGGACGGTGGTCAGCTTTTACCGACCAGTAGCCAAAGTTCCGATCACGGGGCAATTTACTGTATATCACGCCCCTTGTCGCTGTTCACGACGCACCCTACACCACAAGAGAAGTGCGTGCAGTGATTCCTTAGTGTCACGCATGCATCACAGCACACCTGAGCCGGTTTCTTAAACTACAGACGGGGCAGGATGTTACCAAGAAGCAGTCGACATATTGAATGTTTTTCTCTGTGATATATGACGCATGACTAGCAAATTTAATTGCTTCTACACTTTTGACAGATTGCGAAATGATACTTAATTTTGCTTCCGGACCAAACTCGTTCTTTCTTATGAATTGACAAAACAATAAGACTGCACGTATAAAATGTGTCGAAAATCTACGCTGTAGTTCAGAATACTAGCAACAAGCATGGTGAATAAATAAAGAATTACGGTTAACCCCCACTCGCGCTGTGCAGGCGAGTAAACCACTATAAAACACGCGCACCTGTGCGCTACGCATAACGAATTAACGACGTTAAGCGCTACAGCCAGGAACCTGAATCCACGCTCACACTGCACACATACCGAAGGTGTATTAGAGCTGCGATATCTCCGATTACAATTTGCATGCCAAATGTCGCATCTAGATGTGAATTTATAGCTGCTACACACAAGATTGCTTGATGAACAAGCCTAGGTATTTTGAACATCCCGGCTATTCTCTCAATAGCTAAACTTGCAAGAGAAACATCAGCCATGCATCATCAATGTGCTTCCCAAACTTTAAAAAGAAACCTGATATATGGACAGATTCTCAGCCTCATTTTCAACCTCAGCGATCACCGGCGAACCCCCTTACATTCCACAGCACCTTAGTCGCATTTGGTCTGGCAAAGTAAATCGGAAGCCTTTCTTCTCGCGCATTCCACCACCTATATCTATCGTGAGGGGCTGTCAAGTCAAGCCTTCGTTGTATCTATACTCAGCCCTGGAAATCATTAAAAAATGTCGACAGCTTTCATGGCATAATTATTTTTAAGAAAGAATTGAATTACATTACTAATCACTTTGCTGAAAATAGAAGAAATGTAATTAAATTGCATTGCTTACAGCTACTCACCAAAACTGATGATATTGCATTAGGTTACTTCCGCTGACTAATGTAATAACTTTAAATTCCTATATTTCTTGCATACAAAAACTAACTAAATCTAACTAACTAGCTAAAAAAAATATCTGCAGATGCACTGCCCACTTCCGTTCATCACCCCAACGAATTCCGTCCCGGACAACTATTCCTCCCCGTTTTCCTAGAGCACACGCGATAGCAAAGATAAGATAACGAACTCAAAAGCGTGGCCGAACGCTTGTCAATATCATTGCGTTCGAGACGGAAACAAACGGTGAAACCAGCGTCTTTCTGGCCCCGAGCTGGCTGCGCCTTTTTGAAAGCCCGAAAAAGCTACGTTATTTATTGCTTCCATGGTCCCAAAAATCTACCCCGGCACATTTCGCTCGGTAATGCTCGAGCCCTGAGCCCTTCCGCCTGTCTGCCCCAACCCTACCACTCCTTGGACCAGTGATTACGTGTGAACTGAGTCCTAGCCGAAGAGCAAGAGAGTTCCACTGCTTGCCATCAACCAGTTTAGAAAACCAGCCGCCATGTATCATCTGTTCCTTCAGCGGCCCCTTGACGTCTTACAACCTGCTGCTTGGGGAATAGTTGCAACTTGCAACTATCTACAAGAAGGCCGCAGTAAACGACCTATAGTATACGCAGGACACCGGAGGTCTAAGCCAAAGAGTTCTACTCAGTAATCTCCCCTTTTGCTGGTCTTGTCGCACGTCGTTCCTGCTTTCGAACAATTCTACCCAGTTGTCTACAGAAAGAGTAGGGGCGCACTTTAGTAAATGTAATCTCAAAATGAATAATTATCTTGCTGCAAAGCTACTACTATAAAGGAATTCTGTTATATTACAAATTACCGCGAAAGGTAACTAAATGAGATTAGTTTCAATAGTATAATACAATTGCTGTCTATCCAAGAGTAACATTTTCCCGACCTAGGCATTTAACGTTTGCCTATATTTCACGAAAAGATAGAAACTGCGTCCTCGTTTATAAAACATCAATACATAAAACGCTTCAGTTATAGGTCGTTCACAGCCGCGCTCAGAAGCTTAAACGGCATCAACGGCTGCTCAGCATCGGATATTTCGAAAAGCCATTCGTCAAGTACATATTTAGAAAGGCCCCTAAAGTGTATGTCACTCAAAATCAGAGCAAAGTACTGCAAAGTCTGGGGCATCAGAATGCTCTTGCCGCCTTCACGTGATAGGCGACGGCAAGCACTGCGCGCAACAGTGGCATCCGGCACAGGCTCCTTCAAAATTTTGCATCAAGTCATAGTTTTGAGAATTACACCTGGCTCTCAGTGCAGTCACGCGAGCCTTATATATAAAAGAGAGAGGATGAGCGCGGCTTTTAAAGGAGGCCTTACACCTAATTAGGACGAATTAAGTGCATGACATCCGAAAACGAAAGAATTTCGATGCTGCTTCCTTACATTTGTTTATTAGTGTAATCATTTGGTTTCTAACAGGAAGCCACGATAGATAAGCATGCTGTTGACCACGGGAGAGCCACCCGCCACGCAGCCCAACGTAACGACAGGACAGGACATTGAAAGAACCCCATCAGCTTACACCATATTTGTAACCAAATATGGCATAACCGACGGTGATTAGCCACACAAGGTTAACGCTCGACGCATGGACGAAAAAGAAAAGTTCAGTGGGCGAAGTCATGGCACTTATAAGGAGATCGGAAAGCGAGAGGTGGAAAGAAGGACAAGGCTATTGCCGATTTCCAGCCGTCGGATCAGCCCGGTGGTCCTATATACGGGAAACGGCGGCCAAAGCTGTTTGTTGCCTCCGCTGAAGGACTTTGAAGGACCAAACACGCGGCATCCAGTCACTCATCTGGATCCACTTGTGTCTGGACACGCATGCTACGCACGGCTAAGTGCGGCTGCTCGTTTTCCACGGTGTCAAACGGTACATGCAATCATTTGGTTTTAGCGGGTGCCAGCTAGAGAATTTCCATTCCCTAATTTGTCGTGCATTGGCAATTAATTCACTTTTCTAGGCCACCCAGTCGTCTTATATCTGCAACAAGCGCTTGGTTCATATGCTCGCTTAGCCGTCTTTGCCCTTCCAAGTTTTTGTCTCTATGTTCCAGCGGCCAGCTTGCTGTACGCCCTAAGCTACTCGAAGGAATGAAGACGTGAGAATTGGCCAGCAGATAAGAAAATACAATCGTAGCTGTGTTCGATGTCACACCGCACTCGGAGACCATCGGATCACGTGAGCCAGACACGTTAACCCTATAGGCCATGCAACCACTTTCTTAGAGCGTGTTTAAATATGAGCTTTAATCTACCTCGCGTGCTCCGGCACATAAGGTTGTAGCTACGTGTGAGGTACAACAACGCAAATTAAAGGGCTCACGATTAAGCCAGTAACAAATTTCATGTGGGCGAATAACAATCCACAAGATAACCTATTAACGCTGACGCATCAAGCAAGTGTCATCAAATCTTTTCAGTCACGTCGACAAACCGAGCCTTTGCTGGTGTCCTGAGGTGATATTAGGCTCGAGAGGAAAGGATTGCCGGTTTGTCCATATGAACATTAGCCGCCTGACTCCTATTCTCCCATTGGAGAAATGTGCCAGTTCCGTACGTAATAACTGAAGGTTAGCTCGTTATGAATTATATCGATATACAGCCAAAAGCATTGTTACGAATTTTCGTCGTATAACCTTTCCAACCAAATTCAATTATAAGCAATATTTTCTCTCATACATAGTTAACACTTGCTTCCTTTTCAATTTGCATTTACTCGGTGATTTCCAAGATGAGCGGCCCCGAGTGCTCACGGAAGAGGAGAACGAAGTAATGGAAAATTTGGTTCTAGGCACGCGCTACCGGTTCGAATTTTGCTCCAATTTCGACGCCGTGAGGTCGCCACCGAGTTTTAGGTATCTGCTGCGTCGGATACATTCCTTGCTGGCCTGGATGTGCCTGAGGACTTCGCCTCTTCATGGGCGGCTCCGCACGACGACCAGCATGCCGTCGTGCTGCTTTCAGTCCTCGTCGGTTCGTTACCTGGTGTACCTGCCCGGAGCAACGTTTAGGCCTTCTCTCCGCCATCACGAAACCCCGAAAAGGTAAGACAACTTCAAGTTGTAGTTTCCGATGCTTTTTCCGGTTTGCGACTGCTCATCTCTTTTGCTCAGGGGAGGTCAGACGTTCTTTTTTAACAATTCCCTTTTGAGCATACCACTTCGCTTGCACAAAATTGAAAGGTGGTTAAAATGTGTACAATGCCCCACTTTGTTTGCTTACCGGCAAACAGCTAAAAGTTACAGGCCACAAGAAGAACCTTTATTGCGACATCTTTTCACGACGATTTTGTGGATACGAAGAAAGCGGAGTAAGAAGAGGAAGGCTCAAGAGCGGGAGCGTAAAACTTGCTGTGGTGTATGCGCGCTGAGAAACGGATATATATCATCTACGCCGGTAGCTAGCGCGCATCTCGATACCGTTTCCGTATGTGCATCGAGTGCAAACGTCGATTCGGTACAAGGCTCGAGGACATAACGTGGCGCCATCCCACGGCCGCTCCCTCGTCACGTTAGAAGCGGGATCACGTGTGTCTTTCTCATCCTTTGTAATGGGTCTCAGACCATTTCAACTTCGTTTGCAGCTTTATAGGTTTCTTACGGTGCCGATTTCAATACAGCCACGTAATAAACGCACAGCTCTGCAGCAGTTAGGTTCCAAAAAAGTGTGTTACCCTGCCTCTATGGGCTAAAAAGCTCAATTAGCCAGCTCCCATAGGGCTAAAGTTACCAACATCACCCTTACGTGTCCATGTCTGTACTTACCTCTTCTTTCTAGACGTTTATCTCTTCAGAGGTACCAGTCACCTTCTTATAACAATAAATAGACACTCAGTTCCCAGTGTAGTTCGCCTTTCCATATAACCATGCATTTAATGGCAATCTGAGGTGAATATTACGCGGAACGAATATCGCGAAAAGAATTCCTAAAGCGATTCGTTTTCCAAACACAATCAATAATTCAATTCTTTATATTCTATGCCTCTTCCTCGGGAAACTACGTACCGATTTCCATTTCACAAAGTTCTCAGCGTTCGCTGTAATTGAGGATTGGCTAATGTACTTCCTCATTTACTAAATGTGCAGTCAGTAATGGACACGTCTAATGCAGGGGGCTAGCCAAACCTTCATGCTCGTCGGTCAATCGGGACATCGACTGCAACGACGACTACGACGGTGACTGCGACGGCGACTGCGACGGCGACAGCGACGGTGACTGCGACGGCGACTGCGATGGTGACTACGACGGTGACTGCGACGGCGGCTGCGACGGTGACTGCGACAGCGACTGCGACTGTGACTGCGACTGCGACTGCGACAGCGACTGCGACGGTGACTGCGACAGCGACTGCGACTGCGACTGCGACAGCGACTGCGACGGTGACTGCGACGGCGACTGCTACGGCGACTGCGACCATCCGTCATGTAGTACCCACACAGAGGAGGATGATGAAAGCAACGTCCGAACTAACTGCATTCACAGTTCTCGGTCCAATGAGCTGCTGTTCGAATACGAGTAAGTTGTATATCCCTACTTGCACTCTGTAATTCTTTGAACTAGCGGACTTCGATAAAGTGGAACATAGCGCGTACGAAGACCCAGCACTTGGTATAAGCACTGCCCTAGAAAAATCTCTACACTGAGCTAATTAAGCACCACTCACGTTATGAAAACCTCTCCTCGTTTCACAAGAGCAGATGTTCAGTGAATCTACCGTGAATTAGAATCCGTGAGGCATGGACAATTAATCGGATATGCGCATCACTCCAGGAATGGTGTAGGAGGGCAAAAAATAAAGATGACTCTCAGTTTTGTCGTATTGAAAAAAGACTGTGGACACGCACCCCACACATTTTATTGGATGCAGGTTAAAGCGGACTCTTGTGACGATTTCATGCAAGTATGTAAAGAGACTTAGCGGGCTGCCGAGCACAGTGAACTGATCCTGGCGAAGGAAGTATGAAGCGCTGCAGCTAAGAGACATGGGCGTGACCATGGGATACAAAATTAAAGAGTGCAACTTGCACCATCTATGGGCGGTTCCAGGATGTGCTACGTCGATTCTGCACCGGAGTTCGTGCTCAGACCTGTACATAACGGTGACAGCGTCATCTATTCATTTCTTCCCATAAGTATTCCGGTTGCCTTTTGCTGGTACCTTCTAAGCATAAATTTGGAAAAGGAAGAAATAAGCCCACGTTCACATTTTTGTTATGCAGCAAAATCACGACGCAAGAAGTCACGGTGTTGCTTTCGACACCCCTAATACCTTGGTTATGAAAGTTCAATTCATTAATGCAACTGCATGCCCAAAAAGTTTTCCAGCTCTAAATAAGCGACGACAAAAACAGCGCATGGGCGATCTGTCCGACTATACTAATCTAATGAAATGCCTAACTATTACATGGACGTAATGTATCCTTGCAAAATCTTCTTTTCCGGCACACTTTAGGTTGCGCAAAGTCTGTAAAAAGTGTGGAGCCCAGGACGTCTGCTTCTGAGCCACTTCGTGCTGCTTGTAATGCTTTTCAGATGTCCCGAAACTGTTGATAATGAAGATCTTTTGTCCTATCCTCTTCAATGGGAAGGACCCCCAGTAATTCTGAATCAGCGCCACGGCTCAGAAGCAGACGCACGGGCTCTGCACTTCTGACAAAGGCTCTACATGGACTAAAGTCACATTGCTACTTAGCTCAAATTGCGTTAAAGGCATAGTATTGGATAATAACGCCAACAGAAAATTAAATACAATGCAGGCAGCCTGCTTGTTAAGCTTGGTTGAAAGCGAGCGTAAAAGAGCGACAACTATGTTCAAAATGTGCTCTTTGCGCGCGACAGATTCGAAGATATCTAACTCATCCTATCTCCTCATTTCACCCCGAGAGTATTATCGGACCATCACGGTGTTTTTTGTCCATTATGGTGCTTGGTTTTCACTACCCGAAGTATTTGCCTGATACTTGCATTGCTGATACCAGCTACGCAGGTTACTTACTAGAACTTCATCTCCCTTTCATACTCAGTCATATAGTTGGGCCTTTCACTCCCGTGCAGCAGTGGCTCGGAGTTCTCCATCTGGCGGCTCCTGGACATCCACTGGAACAGGTCCTTCCTGGTATCCCTGGAAGTGCTTTCTGCCACGGTATTCTCCGTGGCTGTTGTGGCAACTCTCTCGGCAAGATGTGAGCAGTCTCATGGTGACTACTTCTGAGAGGAAACAACTTCGGTACCGGCACTTCGGTGAAATAAGGGGGAATTGATTTTCCTCGTCGGCTAATCCGCACTCGTTCAAAGGTTTCACTGCTTTTCTCAAATTTGGGGTGACAGGCTCACCACTCCTACACTGTATTGCTGGTACATCACAAGCTCACGAAGCAAATAATGCTGTCGCGAAACCATTGTAATCGAGCCTAATGGAATAGGAATACGACGCCCCTTGGCATTCATGGCACTTACAAGCTGATAAAGACCTATCGACGTTCTGTCAGAAATGTTTATTCCACTTTGCACGTGTTGAATATGGGCATTCTTCTTAGGTCGAGTTACCACAAAACAGAACTCTGGTCATGAAGCCTGTTTATACAGTTTTCAGTTAAAACAAACACGCTGATGTGCTCCTGTTGTGGAGGTAGCCGACAGACTTGACGTGAGAACGTCTTGCACATATCGAACAAGAAGGCTTTTGCAAAAATTGTTCCATCGGTCCCGCTTCATTATTGATGCCCAGAAATCTTATGTACCGTGCTTGCCAAAAGTAATCAAGCAGCCCCGCCGGCTGGAGGAGCAGGCGCGGGGCCGAGCGTCGGCGCGGCGGTCGCCGTCGGTGGCTGGTGCGCACCGGCGGCGAGTGCGCAGCAGCCTGCTCTTGCAAGGCTTTTACAACTCTTATAAGGCTTTTATTAGCGAAACAGCGTGTTTATAAGTAAACACACTTCTGTAATACAAGCAGCGCCAATACTTGGTTTGGCCCTCATTTTAGAACTAATTACAAACTACAAACACTAAAACACAATTTTCCTCATATACTTAAAAAATATAATACACTGCGAATTTCAAAGAATTGCGGACGTATTTTGTTAAGCTGTAAAACGTTTTTATTTTTGTTACTTCTGATCTTGTAGGTGCACACTGATATACAGAGATATGCATTTTTCTATAAAATGTTTATTGTGTCGCACATCTGTTTGAACTGCACACTATAGAAGAGTCAGCATGTCTGGATGAATTTTCTACATGTCCTCACACATACTTCTAATCTTTGTAGTAGGAGACCCTAAAACCTGCTTAGTTTATATTAAATAATTGCATTCATCGAGTGTAATAATTTTGTGTATATTTTAGTGTGTATTTTCCTGTCTTTTTTACATGCATCATTGTCATGTAGTAATTCTCCTACATTTCGGTGTCACTGCTTTGTAAAATTTTGTAAGGGTTTTCCGGGCCCCATCAAGCTTCAAAAGCAGCTTTTTTTTTTCAATTAGATTCCTCCAGTTGTACTGATGAAATAAATAAATAAAAAGTAGCTGACGTAATTCGGCTCCCTCGCTATCTCTCTTGGGAGGATAAAATGTAAGTGGGTAACATGTTACCTCTGATTTTGTACCTAAGCAAAACTCCCTCAGTAATAATTTTTACTGGTGCCGTGAACCATGCGCTCTTTGTTAGGACACCTTGCGCGTTTAATACCATTACGCAGTTTCTGTAGTTGCAAAACACCTGCTGTTCTCCTGCTAGGAGTGCTGGCAAAGTAAGATGGGGTGCGGTTCTCAAAAAATCGATGCGGTTTTTCTCAGGATTCGGTAGTCTTCGGCTGTGAGAGAGAAAATATTTTTCTCAGGTTCAGTCCCGCAGTTGCTACATTACTAACGAATCGAATCCACAATTGCTGCATTTGCAGCCGTTTCCAAACGCACACCTGTCTTGACGATTGTAACGTCAAAACGAATGCGGGAAGGTTGAGTAAGGAGTATACTTGCCTCAAACATATTAGGCAATATAGTGAATGCATGATGTATACGTGAATGTACCCAAACATATGATCCCTAAGAATGCATGAAAAAATTGTTCTTGTTGGATTTAACCTCCCGCTGAACTCGACCAGTGCTGTGGCAGAGGACTTCAGCAAGGGCGGGCATTCAGGTTACGAAAATTATTTTGTGCGGCACTTCAAGGTTGCATCCAGCGTTATTTTAAATGAGTTACTGGTGTTACCATTCAATTAGCGGGCACTGCGCCATCAGAAAGTGTCTTAGTAATAACGAGTAATACTAAACTAGTCGCAGTCCTTTTTCGGTGTCTGTAATTTCAGGAACATATTGCTATTAGGCTCGGAATAAGTTTCCGCAACGAAATGGCTGCACATATTTTTAAATTCAATTATGTACTTTGGGGCTCGTTATTGTCAGTTTCTCGCATTGTTAAAATGAGTAGTGCAGGTGAAAGCACGATTGCTAACGCAAAATACATTACGGATGGAAATTTGCCTCAATTTTTCTCACCTGCAGCATAACGTGTGTTAAGAAAGGGAACGCCGGCGAAAACTCTATTAACTTCGCACTTAATCATGTTAATATAGACTAAAGGTGCGTACAACGTTGATAGAGTCGATAAGAGGATCATACAGATTCTAAAAACTGTAACTACCATTTTTATAAAGGAAATTGTTAATAATACGAATACGTTTCAGCTTTCATAGAGAAGCTTTGATCACACAGCGGAAAACCCAAAGCAGGAAGCTAAAGTGCGTCGCAGCAACCTACTCCCAGTAATCTAGTACATGAATTTACTACCGAACAAGACGATTTTTCGTCACACGCTACATTTCACTTCTCCAGCATAAAGCGACACAAGAAAGCCGGTCATGGGAAAAGAAGTATTGCAACCGGAAGAAACAGTACATCGGATTTTGGAAATCCGTTCATCGCATTTACTTTCACGATATTCCGAAAGAGCAGCAAATCAAGTATTTTCCCAATCGCTCCACCTATAGAAGCTGCGTCCTGATATTAAACGCGCAAGGTATTCTAATGAAGTGCGCATCTTCACAGCGCCAGCGTAAAAGGAGCGTTGAGAGAGTTACGCTATGCGGACGCCCTTCCTCAGAAGCGCAACGCTTCGTAGGCGCCAAATCAGACGCTGCACACGATTACGCGGTTGCCTTTTCTCATCCCACGAGGGAGAAGGAGGAAGCAAGCTTACGTCAGCGAGCTTACGCTCGCTGCTGCAGAGCTGCAGTAGCTGCAGCCAGAGACGTAAGACCCCTCAATAAGCTAAACGTAACGCCAACATACGAAGATTGCCGCCCGCCTCCTCTCCGACGCTCGCAATCGGCGTTCGACCCTCCCATTGGCCAACTGCCATCACGTGTTTTCGCGCGCTTTTTTCTTGCTTGTCGCGTTGGCTACCTCCTTTCCAGTGGTGCAAAACGACGCGCGCGCGGCGTATATCATCGTATACATCTAAGTATGCATCTAAGTATAAAATAAGTACCTTGGGTTTTAGCTACTCATCCATGCTTTATGAGGCGTTGTGTTTATCGTGAATGTAAGCTAACTGCATGTTTTCTGTGGGTCGCCGCATTTAATGAAACAGTGACGGCTCTTAGGCGACCGGATAAAGCAGCATATTTCGCGCTTTGCTTTCGTTTGGTGTGCTAGTTTTCAATTTCGCACGCCACGCATGCAAGCGCGGGTAAATCTGCAGCTGAAGTTGAAGACATGGAAGAACTGCTGCCCCGCTTCTCAAGTTTACCGGCAGCTCGTAAACCAGTCAAAGCTGCAAAGAGACCATACTCAGTCTATTGTTATATTATTCCCGTCTGCCACCAAGTTACACTTTTTAAAAGCATGCCGCTCAGTGTGGCCGACGGGTGACGAACTACGGAAACACGGAGGTGAAGGCAAGTTGAACCAACGCCGAAATCGCTTACATGGGGTGTAAGACACTGACAGCTGAAACTATTTTGGCGGGATATCCTTGTGAAAATTCTGTATTGATGATTCAGCAGCGAGTAATATTTTAACCTGAACACATAGTTACAAAATACAAGCTGAAATACTCTGGTGAGTCCCGGCGCCAGCGCTTTTACCGGCGCACGGCCGCCCGCTCCGCAGAGAGCGCGCTAGCCATGCACCGCGTAGGTGGAGCCACGGTCGAAACACGAGAGGAGCAGCGGCGGTGCCGGAAGAGCAGAAGATGGCGCTACGTTTAGTTTGTTGAGGGGTTTTACAGCACTTTTACAGTGAGAGCGACCGTAGCGCCGCGACACAGCCCCGCGCCTGCTCCGACTGCCGTCGGGGCTGCTCGGTTACTTTTGGCAAAGACGATACACAATTTTATCGCTGAGCAGTTCAGTTATCTCATGTCGCAAATAGACACCCCTTCTGAACAAACTTTCGTTGCAGTTCAGATGTAGTTTGAGCTGTTTCTTCCTTCCGTTCAAGTAATGTATCTCCAGCAATTCGCCGGACCTGACGCCACCTAACATCTTTTTCTTCCGCAGCCAACGTGAGCAAGCTTGACAGCCTAGGCCTGGCGCCCTACATGTCTGATGGGGAATCCGACTCAGCAGAAAGCATTGTTTTTGCCACATAGTCCATCACAGGTACGTGGTCCAGGCTGCGTACCGAGTCCTCAGCTAGTATAGCAACGTTAACCAATTCGTGGTTATGGGCAGCGCCCATACACGTCTGAGAGGAAATCAGACAGCAGAGAGCATTGTCGCCAAACAGCCCATCACAGGTACGCGGTACAGGCTGTACACCGCGTCTTCGGAGAGTATGTCAACGGTAAACAATTCGGGGTCATTGGTATCAGCTGCTTAACACTATAGGGGTCTGTCCTTGCTGACGATTAACTGAAGATTCTTGCAGTAGTCCACACTTGGAGATCCAGAGCTTATATCGAGACAATGAGCATCAAAATCAACGTGTTCAAGGGCGCAAATGTGCTGAGGTCTTCTTTTGGGTAATACTGTGCATGGCCGAGGACAGCGTGGCTTAATTTTTTTTATTCATTCGTACGTACAAATGACAAAATATGACGACACAGGGTTGAAAGCGCACTCATATTTCCAGCATTGCATAAACATGGCCTAGTAATTTACCAACTTATACGAGTGGACCAGCCCAGAATAATGATAGAGAGTGAAACGATAGCTGGGTGCCGTCAGTAAAAAAATTCATTTTAGCTATGCTGAATTATTTTTCTTTGTCTCGGGCTTGAGCGCGCATTCTCAACACTTGCGCGATTCTGCCATGACTCTCAACACAGCGCCTACAGAATCGAGGGCCTCTGAAAAGTCGACATGAAGAAACGGTGATTAATCGCTTAAATAGGAGGCAATGTACAAAAGAAACCAGAACAACGTAACTTCACCGTGTTCACTACGCAGGTCACAGGACGGCGACTGCGCTTCAGTCGAGGGATGCCACAGACGGGCGCATCTATCGTAGAGCAGATCGTGAGGCCTGCAGGAAGACCAAAGATCCGCGACGGTACCCAAAGGCGAAGACAAAGGAGCACAGTGCACTTCCCTCTCCAGGAGCCAGCTCACACGCTAAGATTGGAGGCCAGTCGCCGGCACTGTCCACCGTCCGACGGCGAGGTATGTACTATATAGTGTCTATAGAATTGAAAAGTGTGCTGTCTGCCGCCGGCGGGCTTGTCGTCTCAGCGATGACCGCTCCGCGGGCGATATGGCAGGGGGCTGTGTGTACCAGGAGCGCAATGAGTGCCAAGTAAACAGCTCTATGAACCGTCTGTGCCACAGCTAGCTCTTCGGACCCTGAAGGCGCGCAACAATAAATTGTGTAGATTTAGCTCCCACACGCTTGATGCATTAAACCGATTCTGTGCATGAATAAAAGAAATAGTTCCGTATAAAAGCGGCCGTCATCGGGGCAATTTGTATAAGCGGCAAATATGACAGCCATTGCAGCCGATTTCCTGAACGTATTGAGTACTATATTTCTAGAACGTTAACGGCCGATCCAATGACGAATGCTCTAATATATTTCTATGAACACAAGTATTATTGGATGTGTCATTTTAAGCAGGCTACACTGACGTCCATCATTGATGCTTGCTCGCACTAAAAACACAACGGAGGGTGTTTTAAGCCAGGCTAGCACGAATGTTTTGCCGATTCATTTTTCTTTTTCCGAAAGTGGTAGCCAGTGTCCCATCCACCATTTATTCATCAGCTATGGTTGGTGTGTTTTTTTTTTTAGTTTCGTTACAATCTTCACCGTTTATTGTGAATTTTATTGTATATATTGGATGAATGATTTTTTATTCTTATTCTTGTTGTATTTAATGTTTTTTTTTTACCCTTACTTTTCTTATTAATGAGACAGAATGTTTTTGATCACCCTATAACAATGACCCACGAGCGATGTAGGTATATGCATAAATGAATAAAAAAAATACTAGGAATAACAACTAAACAAATAAGCAAGTAAATAAATAAAACCACGAAGAAATGGTAACGACGCTCCTGGACGGCTGCAACGGTTCAGTGTTTGTGTACGATGCTACCGGTGCAGGCACGACGTTCACAATGCTCGGCACGGAACACTGGCCTGGCGTTGTGTCCCTCATCTTGAGCCACTTGCACGAGTGCGTGGATCAGCTGAGCTCCGAGGGCCAGTCTAGCGACGTTGCCGTGGCCTACCTCGAGGTGTACAATGAGGTGGTGCGCGACCTGCTCTCTGCCGGTGGAGCACCGATCGATGTGCGCGACGACCCCGCCAAGGGCATCGCCATCTCAAACCTCTCCATCCACAAGGTGAAAGAGGCTGATAATCTTCTAGACCTGCTGCCGAAAAGAAACGAGAATCCAACTCAGCACGCCACTGAAGCCAGTGCTCAATCGTCACGGTCACGTGCCATCTTCCAGATGTATGTGACGCAGAACGAGACTGTGACAGGCGCCAGCGAGGGCACCCGCGCTTCAAAGATGCGCTTCATCAATCTTGCCGGCTCAGAGCGCTCTGCCACGCGGTCAACAGGAAAATTGGGGCTAGGCTGCACGAGGGCACTGAGAAAAAAGCTGTCCATCCTGGCTCTCGGCAATCCAAGACTGGGATGCAGCGTGTTCCCTACCGGGGCTCGAAGCCGACGCATATATAAAACACTCAGACTGCAAAATGTTGGAGACACTGGTAATCGTCGCTGTGACGCTGTCGAAGCTCAGCTACACCGACACAACACGCTCAAGTATGCTGAGCGTGCGATGAAGATCAAGCTGCAGACCAAAAAGAACATCCTGAATGTGTACGTGCACATGTCGATTTACAACGCACTCATTTAAAAGCACTAGCAGAAGGTCGACTGCCTCCGGAAGAAGGTCGGCAGCGCAGAAACGGAAAAGGCAGTGCTGGCGGCCAAGGTGCAGGCGCTCGAAAGGAGCCTGGAGTTGGGCAAGAGCGACGCCTTGCCGCCCCGTGGCTCTCCGGTAACCCGCAGCACTAAGAAAACGAGACAGGCTACGCCCGTCATGTTGTTCTAGAGAAGATGTCCTATGACATTGAGATGTTTTAATGAATCGCGGCGGGCCTATCGCGAGCGCTCCTGCCCGCGCCACCACCCGATTCTTTCTCATCGGTAACAATATGAGCATGCAGTTGTATGCAAAACGAAATAGATCAGCGAAATCTTATGCAAATGCACGAAACTACATAAAGTACGACTTTAAAAACCAGCAGGATAAAATAATCTTGACTTATGTGAATATAAATGAATAGTTCCAGCATATGGTTTCCATTGGTTTATGGGCGGTTTACTTCCCAAAGTATCCCAGGCTATGAGAGACACCGTAGTGAAGAGCTCTGTAAATTTTTACCGCCTGGGGTTCTTTAACATGCACTGACATCACACTGCACACGGGCGCCTTGCTTTTCGCCTCCATCGAAAAGCGGCCGCCGCGGCCGGGAATCGATCCCGCGTTCTTGGGCGCTGTAGTCAAGCGCCTTAAACGCAGCACCACCACGGTGGGGCAGTTCTAGCTTATGGTACGAACATATAAATCCCTGCAGAATTATATGAAAATGTTACTGAACTAGGAGCACATGAATGATTTAAAGTGCTAAATTTGAAATCATGCAAGACACAGGCAGAGGCAATAAATAGAGCCCTCAAACACGAATATTTTCATCTCAGTTTCAGGTGCTTTATCTGCTCTGCTTTGTAGTTCTGCTCTTGGTTTAATGACCTCAAATAAAAACGGAATCGCACAAGGACGTAAACTTCGCTATGCGAAGCGTCATTTCTGTCATGGGTAGGACATCCAAGCTTGGAAATCTCTGTGCAAAATCATCGCAAATTCAAGCATGTGCTGCTTGCAATATTTTCCCCAAACTGAAAAAAAAAAAGAAAAAAAAAAGTTGTGAAAGGCCCTTCCGGCGTATTTACGAGCTAAGCTCCGAAGACGGATAAAGAAGGCCCCCGCGGTCGAAGTTAGGCGTGATTCTGTCTCCGCAACGGTACGGTCCCACAACTTATCTCCTCACTGGTTGCCTCTGAGCCGGTTAAACGACGACTGTTACCGAAAGGTGTCCCTGAACCCTACCTAAAACATGCACTCACTGAAAGTACCAAATAATTACGGTGACATTATTTGAATAGTGTTACCGTTGTGATGCCGTCACCTCGTGATTGTGTTCACGGTTGGTTTTTGCGGCTGTTAAGAATTAAAAACATCACATAATACAACCTAAAGGGGAACAGCCCCTCGGAAGGATCTTAGTCGCTTATTTTACGTTGCGTTAAAAAAAAATATACGCTTAATGGATTCCAACTGATGTTTTGTTCGTAACGTGCTCAGATAAGCACTGGCAATCCATTGCGCCGTAGCAACGAATGCAACAAGCTTTAAATACGCTCTTGTTTATTTTTACAATATTTGCGCTGTCACCAGGTGACGCTGCTCAGAGGACCCTATCGTTGAGAGAACGGAATCTCGCCAAAGGCGTAGAAGAATTAACCAGTCGTGGCGCTCCAAGAAAACGCACAACTAAACACAATAGATGAACTTGTGCAGCAACGACGTGAAGCACGCAAGCTTAAGGCCACACTCTCTCACGCAACGTGCGCTCTGAAGGCTTATGCTTCGAAACATTCAATACTACCACCGCCACTGCCAGTTCTTCCTCCTTGGCGTTTTGTACAGCTGAGCGATAACAAGCCAACTGATTTACGCCGACCAAGAACACAGGAAACGGCGTCGTCACTTCGCGACCGAATTATGGAACAAGACGCCCGCTTGCCACATGGTTCCATTATAATTTACGTCGACGCAAGCATCAAAGCCTGTGAAGTGATAACAGCGGTTTACTGTCCTAGCAAATCTTCATTGAACAAGACGTCAACGTTTCAATTACCGGAACCTCCATCTTCTTTTTGTGCGGAACTGCTTGCAGTGCAAGAGGCGCTTCGCTCTGTGACCGCCATTCCCATGCTTCCCACGGCCCGTATTATCATACGTACAGATGCCCTCCGGGTGACAAAGCTACTTAGACGAGTTAGTAGTAGCCCGGAAATCTGCCAGAACATACACAGTCTAGCGGCTCGCATACCAAATCCAATTCGTATTGAATGGACCCCGCGTGACCTTTTAAGTGCTCAAAGCCAAGTAGATTCCGCGACCCGCCTTTCAAACTCAACATCGACATCGCCAAACCTCATAAAATTGGACAATGCCACCCTGCTTTTAACAAGAAAGGAGCACCTCCGGCGCCGAACACGTGCTCTTATACCTCCGTGTACGGTAAGCCTCCCCCGCGGTCTAACCCGTGCAGAGGAGGTGGCGCTTCCGAGGATTAGAGTTGGGGGGGGGCCCTAACACCAGCAGTGATCCGAAAGTGGCCACAATTTCGGTACTTATATCCACACCCTGGGTGCCCCATCTGCAAGTCAAGAAATATAGAAGCTGACATCCATCACCTACTGTGGGATTGTCCAGCGTTGAAGCCAACGCGGATCCGGCACCTGGTGGCAGCTGGCCTCTCCCCCCATAATCCGCAGTCATATGCTGTTTGGACACTGGGACCGCATCATCGTTCACTCCTCGATTTCATTGCATCAGCCAACCTTTTTTCATTTATTTGACCACACCCTTCATCCATCATAACATTCCTTTTATGCCCTGAGGCAATAAACTTCGCAAAAAAAAAAAATCATTTTCTTTTTTTTTGTGCCGGGCAGATTTACTCGAAATCTGATAAGCAGACTACTGCATTTTAATTTGTGCATGATCTTTCCAAGCACATATACTGCAACATAAGCATCACGGCTGCGAAAACTGTGCCTAGTGACGTACTTATCTGGAGGAAGGGCATTAAAAGTAGCATCGACGTCATCTAGCCTTCCGTCGTCAACCAAGAAGTGAAGCTCATCAATCGGTTTTGAGTGAAGCAGAATGGGTTCCTCGCTTGTACGGCTCACGTAATTCCCCCACCGCACGGAGAGAGAGAGTATTTCGAGAAGAGAAGGGCTCGAATGGGAAAGACAGTGGAAGGAGCGCGCAAGGAGAAAAAAAAAGACAGCGTTCAGGAAGGGTGGCGGGTGAAAGCCAAACAACACAGACTGGAACTGTTCCTGTGCTCTTTGCAGACATGTGTTTTTCTTCTTGGCCAATAATCAATAACGTGCCATAAGCGATGCAACGGAATCGATGCATTACAAGAGCCGCAGAATCAGACGCCCCGAACGCTTTTTTCTTTTCTTTTTCTTTTTTTTTTGAGGGGGGGGGGGGGGGGGGCGCTTCTGGCGCGCTCGTGCGACTGAAAGCTCAACCCACGTCTTTCATCTCTCCGGCGACCACCTCGCTCCCATTTGCCGCGCGCTGAAGGCGGCACACTTCTCTATAGATGCACCACTCGCGCCCCTCACTAGGAAGCTTACTCTAATTACGGTGTTGCTAATGCTGTCCTAAAGCAACCGGCCACATAAGGGTGAACAAAAAATCACCATCCCTGATCGTCTGAACGATACGCAAAGGATTGCAAGCACAGTGATAAAGCTTCAATATTGACTGAGTGTCGGTGAGTTGGTTAGCCATGTTGATCGTGAAAACACACATAAAACACGCCAACAGAAAAAAGCGCTCGTGTGTCTGTCTTTTGCTGTTGTCCGTGTTTTGTATGCGCTTTCGCGATCTACTTTAGAAGCATCACAGCAGCGAAGGCATGCAGCTAGGAACTCATAGATTAGCCTAGTACTTTACTCGGCAACTTGCACAACGCACCACTAAATGTACGGGTGTACATATAGGCGGCAAGGGAGTAGTACGCTTTTAAAGTATAGCATGGTCCAACCAGATTCAAATCCATGCGACGCTCACATCCGTATATTTACGTTGTCTGTACACAGGGCCGGATTCTCCAGGGTTCAGAGGGTTCAAATGGGCCGGGCACTCCGTTCTCAGCCCCCCCCCCCCCCCCCCCCCTACCTTAAAAGATACCTTAAAAGATTATTTACACCTTATGTACAGCAATGTCGAATACTTCAAAAGCTGTTCCTAGCACGTTAAATTTAATCCGAAAGCTAGCCTCATAGTTTGCTAGTCGATATTCGCAACTTTCACGTACAGTGCCGCCGCCCCGCGGCCGCTTCCGGTACCGCCCTTAAGGGGATACTCGGAAAACGGCTCGTGCTCCTCCAGCTTGCTGCTGCGTCTCCCGCGAAAATTCTTTACGTGGAGCTCGGTACTGCAGCTCCTGTAGTGTGTAACTGCTTTTCGAGTTGACTTTGGCTCGCAGCCATGACAATAGATTAATAATATAACTTCTATTTTGGTATGTGGGGCACGCGTAGTATGAGGGGAAAACATAAAAGCACTCGAATCTTCCATACACCGATGTGTTCTGACTGCACGGTCAAAGGCGGGATAAACTTTCACATGTTACCTCCAAATTATATGCCCCGGAAGGAGAGGATAATTAAGTTAATTAAGATTTCGGTAAGATCAAGTCGGTTACTTTATCGTGAAAAGCATTGTGATAAATCCTGGTCGACAAAGAAACACCCCCTTAGTGACAGTATGAGCGGCGTAGCTATCTCATTTCTGGGGTTATGCATGGGCCTCGTTTTTCATTGCCGCTATAAATTCTGAGCAGAACCAAGTTTCGCAAAAAAAAAAAAAAAAAAAAAAAAAACTGCGACTAAAGCTATGACGGTTTTCGGTGCGCATTTTTGATGTGAGAAGTTAGACTGGCGTAAGTTGCGAGCCATACCTGCCTGATATCATTTTTGATGCCGACCAATTCATGGCCCACACATGTTTGAGAAATTAAGAATGTTTGTTTCCTACCCGGTTGAGTGAATGCAGTGTTTGCAATCAGCACCTGCCATATGAACGCTATAGATTAGGAGCATGTATTGAACGTTACGGAACATACACTCGCACTCCACATTGAGACTGTTCTCAAAGCCGGCGCTCTAGCTGTCTTGCTTTTCAAGTAACTGTTCCCGAAAAATTGTCTGTGTCAGCACTGGGTCATCACTTGCGAAAGTCAAAATCACTGCCTATCAGAGGTGCAGCAAAAAAAAGAAAGAAAAGTAAAACAGGTTGGTTAAGGTCATCACAGTAGACCATCATTATTATCTTGTAGTGATGTTTTCTTGTGCCCAAACAGGGTAGTAGGTACTTCGATGCGACGGTGTATATTTTGAAGTCAAGGAAAAACTTTGGCCACATAAAATTCGGGGTTGGCTGCTCGGCATGCCTGTGCTACGCTCGTGAATGCACAGCACGACTTCTTGAAATGCTGCAGTTCGCGAGTGCCCGTGATCCCTGGATAAAAGTGGAAAGTTTTATCTATATGCATGTTTATTGTCGAACGTTTCTCTGTAGCACTTTGTAGCGCGATTAGAGTCGCCTGGGAATCTGTTGTACTTGCGCACAACACAGTCAGCAGTAGGATGTTTCACATACCTGACCCGCCACACTCGAGGGGTCCTTTGTATCGCACCCCTGCAACGCATGCTCACAAAGGGCTTGCATACGCTGACTGACAACGCCGTGCATACGTTCGCACCACAGAACACTCGCGCGAATATTTTAATGCAGCTTCAGGAAACGTAGCCCAGCGTCCCAGCACAACGCACTTGAAGCGTGACAGCCGGATCACCTTAAGGGCAGCCATATTGGATTTCCAGTGGCGCCGCCTATAGCCCGTGAAAGTTGCGAATAAAATTTTGTACTCGCCTAAAAAAAAAAAGAAAACCGGTTTAACTGCTTCTAACCGGTTTCAGTTGATTTAAGCTGATCCCACCTGGTACTGCAAATCAGCGGGTTCTAGTTCGTGGTGAAGTGGAATCAACGGGTTCTAGCTGGCTTTCTGTTTGGAGTCAGCTCCTACTACGCGATAAACCAACTGATTTCTGTCATTACTACCGTTGGTGTTATCTGTGTGTATTATTATTCTGAGCGTATAGGTAAAAAATGCTGTAACAAAATCAATACATTAGTAGTTAAAGACTATGACCCCTCATAGCTGACAGCCGCCTCAGTAATTTGTTGCCGCTCGCAGTGCTGACGCGAGATTTTCAGGCTGGTCAACGATGATCTCATCAAGAAGCTTCCAACTGAAAGGCCCGAAAACGCTTACAGACATGCAAATACCTTTATTCGCTTCCTGAAGAGTGGAATGAACAAAGCAGACATGTTATGCGAATTCACACGACTTCTCTTCTCTTCTCGGAACACACCTTGCTTCTCTAAAGTCCAATTGATGAACTTAAGCGCCTGGTTGACGACGCAAGTCTAGAGGACGTCGAAGCTATTTTCAATACCCTTCCTCGAGATGATCATGAGTCGTCACTAAGCATAGTTCTAGAAGTCGCAGAGCTTATTTTGCAGTATATGGTGGCTGGAAAGATTATGCACAAATTAAGAGGCAATGCTCTGCGCAGCTCATTACGAGTAAATCTGTTCGGCGCACAAAAACAAAGAAAATGAATTCATCTCTAGATTCGAGCGCAGGGGCTTTCTTTATCCGTCTTCGGAGCCTAGCTCGTAAATACGCCGGAAGGGCCTTTCACAACATTTTTTTTTTTTTTCAGTTCAGGGAAAATTAATGCAAACAGCATATGCATGAATACGCGATGTTTTTGCAAAGCGCACAGATTTCCAGGCTTGGAAGTCCTACTCATGTCAGAAATGACGCTTCGCACAGTGAAGTTCTACGTCCTCATGCGATTCCGTTTTTATGCGAGGCACTAAACCAAGAGCTCAGCTCCAAAGCAGAGCAGATAAAGCGCCTGATGTTGAGGAGATGGAAAGAGTTGCATTTGAGGTCTGTTTATTGTCTCTGCCAGTGTCTTGTGTGTTTTCAAATTTAGCAGCCTAATTCATCCATGTGCTCGTAGTTCAGTGATATTTTAATTCCGTAGCATTTTCTATGTTGGTACCATATGCTAGAACTGCCTCGCCGTGGTGGTGCTGGGGTTAAGGCGCTTGATTACTGCGCCCGAGGACGCGCGATCGAAACTCTGCCGCGGCGGCCGCTTTTCGATGGAGACGCTTTGGGAAGTTAAACCCCACAAACAAATGTAAACCATATGCTAGAACTATTTATTTATCTTTAGATATGTCATGATGTTTTTAACGTGCTGGTTTTGGAGGTCCTCCGCTATGTAGTTTCGTGCATATGTGTGAGTTCTCACTGATCTATATAGTTTTGTATACAACTGCGTGTTCATATTGTTACGGACGAGAAAGAAGCGGGCGCTGGTGCGGGCAGGAGTGCTCGCGCTAGGTCCGCCGCGATTGATTAAAACATCTCAAAGTCATCGGCCACCTTCTCTCGGGCGACATAACGGGGGTTGCCGACCTCGTTTTCTCAGTGCTGCGGGTTGCTGGAAAGGCACGCGTGGCGGCAAGGCGTCGCTCTTGCCCAACTCCAGGCTCCTTTCGAGCGCCTGCACCTTGGCCGCCAGCACTGCCTTTACCGTTTCTGCGCTGACGACCTTATTCTGGAGGCAGTCGACCTTCTGCTTGTACTCTTCCATGAGTGCCCTGTACATCGACATGTGCACGTTCACATTCAGGATGTTCTTTTTGGTCTGCAGCTCGATCCTCATCCCCCGCTCAGGATACTTGAGCGTGTTGTCTGTGTCCTTGTAGCTGAGCTTCGACGGCGTCACAGCGGCACGTGTCTGGCACGTCCCACTCAGAGTGTCCTTCAGAATGTGCGTCAGCTTCGAGCCTCGATAGAGAACCTGCTCCATTCCATTCTTGTAAAGCGCATCTATGCATTTGCAGAGGGTCAGGATGGGCAGCTTTCTTCTTAGTGCCCTCGTGCAGCCTAGCCCCGATGTTCCTGTTGACCGCGTAGCAGAGCGCTCTGAGCCGGCAAGATCGATGAAGCTCATCTTTGAAGCTCGGGTACCCTCGCCGGCGCCTGTCACCGTCTCGTTCTGCTTCACATACACCTGGAAGATGGCATGTGACCGTGACGATTGAGCATTGGCGTCAGTGGCGTGCTGAGTTGGATTCTCGTTTCCTTTCGGCAGCAGGTCTAGAAGATTATCAGCCTCTTTCACCTTGTGGATGGAGAGGTTTGAGATGGCGATGCCCTTGGCGGAGTTGTCGCGCACATCGATCGGTGCTCCACCGGCAGAGAGCAGGTCGCGCACCACCTCATTGTACACCTCGAGGTAGGCCACGGGAACGTCGCTAGACTGGCCCTCGGAGCTCAGCTGATCCACGCACTCGTACAAGTGGCTCAGGATGAGGGACACAACGCCAGGGCAGTGTTCCGTGCCGAGCATAGTGAACGTCGTCGATCCTGCACCGGTCGCACCGTACACAAACACTGAACAGTCGCAGTCTTCCAGGATCGTCGTTACCATTTCCTTCGTGGTTTTATTTATTTACTCGCTTACCTATTTCTTTATTTATTTATATTTATTGATTTCTTTATGCATATACCTACATCGCTCGTGGGGCATTCTTATAGGGGGATTGTAAATATTATGTCTCATAAACAGGAAAAGTCAGGGACAAAAAAAACGCAGTTCAACCAGGACTGATGAAAAGACGGTGGATTGTCATTTACTACACTTTAAGCAATCGATTCCATTCGTTTACCGTAAAAAGAAGAATGAATGGGGAAAACATTCCTGCTAGCCTAGCTTAAAACACCCTCTGTTGCGTTTTCAGTGACAGCGGGCGTCGATGATGGACTTCAGTGTAGCCCACATAAACTGGCGAAAACTTGCAGTCTTAAAAATATAATAAACATTCGTCATTCGACCCGCCGTTAACGTTCCAGAAATATAGTACCCAATACGTTCAGGAAATTGGCTGCAATGGCTGTGTGATATTTGCCGTTTACACAAATTTTCCCGGCGACGGCCGCTTTTATACCGAACTAGTTCTTTTATTAATGCACAGAATCAGTTTAATGCATCAAGCGTGTGGGAGGTAAAGCGACACAATTTATTGTTGCGCGCCTTCGGGGTCCGAAGAGCTATCTTTGGCACAGACGGTTCACCCAGCTGTTTGCTCGGCACTCATTGCGCTCCTGGTACACACAGCTCTCTGTCATGACGCCCGTGGAGCGGTCATTGCTGAAACAACCAGGTCGCCGATGGCAGACACAGACTTTTCAATTCTATAGACACTACAATACATACCTCGCCGGCGGAAGGAGGACAATACCGGCGACTGGGTCCCACTATTAGGGTGTGAGCTAGCTCCTGGAGAGGGGAGTGCTCTGTGTTCCTTTGTCTTGGTCTTTGGGTGCCGGCGCGGATCTCTGGTTTTCCTGCGGGCCTGACGATCTTCTCTATGGTAGATACCTCCGTGTGTGGCATCCCTCGAACAAAGCGCAGTTATAGTCTTTTGACCTGCGTAGTGAGCACGGTGAAGTTAGGTTGTGCTGGTCTCTTTTTTACATTGCCCTCTATTTACGCTATCCATCACAGTTTCTTCAAATCGGCTTTTTGAGAGTCCCTCGATTTTGTAGGCGCTGTGTGGAGAGCCATATCAGAATCGCGCAAATACTGAGAAAGCATGTTAAAGGACGACACAACGAATAAAAATCATTCAGCACAGCTGAAATAAATTTTTTAGTGACGGCACTTGGCTATCGTCTCACTCTCTACCGTTATTCGAGGTTGGCCCATTCGCAGACATTGGTAAACTTTGTGCCATCGCCCAGTCGAAAAAAACTACAGAAACTTGTCAAAAATACGACAAAAAATTCTGTAGTTCTGTCGTAAACGTCAGATTTTTCTCTAGTTCTGTAGTACTTTTCTGTAGTTCTATAGTCTTTCTGTAGTATATTTCTGCTGTATGTAGTTCTGTAGCACTTTCCTGTCGTAACTACAGATATTTCTGATGTTACTACAGAATGCTTTGTGGTCACAATAGGTTTGCCGTCAAAAACCGCACAGAAATTCTGTCGGAACAACAGAAAATTTTCTGTAGTTTTTTTTCCGACTGGGCGTCTATTGTTATTTGGACATACGAAAGAAACAAAATGAAGCCACGCTGTCCTCGGTCATGCACAGTATTGATCAAAGAAAACCTCTGCACATTCACGCCGTTGAACATGTTGATTTTGATGCACATGGTCTCGCTATAAGCTCTGCATCTCTAAGCGTTGACTAATGCAATAATCTTCGTTTAATCGTCAGCAACGACAGACCCCGAAGCAGGTGCTGTCAATGGCCCCGAATTCTTTAACGTCGCCATACTCGCTAATGACGCTGTGCACAGTGTGTACCGCGTACCTGTGATGGGCCCTGTGGCAGTAACAATGCTCTCCGCTGAGTCTGATTCCCTCACAGACTTGTAGGGCTCCAGACCCAGGCTGTCAAGCTTGTTGACGTTGCCTGCGGAAGAAAAAGATGTTGGGTGTTGTTGAGTCCGGCGAATGGCTGTAACAGCTGCACTACTTCACCTGAACAGCAACGAAATTCTGCTCACAAGGGGTGGCTATTCGCTACAATTGAAAAGCACAGCGATAAAATTGTGTACCAAAAGTACCCGAGGGGCCAAGTCGCGGCGATGCGGTCGCTGTCACTGGTCACAGCTCTCCGGCAGCTATCGTAAGCTCGCTGACGTAAGCTTGCTGCCGCCTTCTCCTACGTGGGATGATAACATGCAAGAGCATAATCCTGTACAGCGTTTGATGTGGCCGCCTTAGGAGCATTGGGCTTCTGAGGATGGGCGTACGCATAGCGTAACTCGCTCAACGCTCCTTTTATGCTGGCGCTGTGATGCTGCGCATTTTATTAAATACCTTGCTCGTTAATTATCAGCACGCAGCTCCTATAGGTGGATCGATGGGACAAATACTTGATTTCCTGCTCTTTTGGAATATCGGGAAAGTAAATGCGATGGACGGATCTCCAAAATTCGATACGCTGTTTCCTCCGATTACAATACTTCTTTGCCCTTGACCGGCTTTGTTATGTCGCTTTGTTATGCTGGACAAGTGAAATCTAAGGTTTGACGGCAAATCATCTAGTGGTGTAATAGATTCATGTGCTAGATTGCTGGGAGTAGATTACTGCGACGCACTTCAGCTCCCTGCCGTTAGGTTTTCCGCTGTGTGATCGAGGCTTCCGTATGAAAGCCGAAGCGTCTTCGTATTATTAACAACAACCTTTGGTCGGAATTTTTCTTAACACACGTTATGCTGCTGGTGAGGAAAATTGACGCAAGATTTCCAGCCGTTTCACGTTCCCTTCTTGATACGGAGAAAAAAGCGCAATGCATTTTGTGTTAGTAATCTTGATTTGTCCTGCACCACTAATTTTCACAATGCGAGAAACAATGTCACTCACGCGCCTCAACCTTACATTACTGAATTTCGAAACGCGTGCGGTTATTTCGTTCAAAAATATATTCTGAGCCTAATAGCAATATGTTTCTGAAATTACAGGAAAGCAGAAAAGGACAGCGACTAGTTTAGTATTACTCATTACTGAGACACTTGACTGATGGCGCAGTGCCCGCTTGTAGAATAGTAACATCAGCAACTCGTTCAAAATAACCCTGGACGAAAACTTGAAGTGCCGCACAAAACCATTTTCGGTACCTCGATCCCGGCTCTTGCTGAAGTCCTTTGCCGGGGCATGGTCAAGTTCAGCGGAAGGTTCAATCCAACAAGAAGGACAACGTTTAATACATTCTTAGGGATCATATGTTCGGGTACAGTTACGTATGCATCACGGATTTGCTATGGCCTAATATGTTTGAGGCAGGTTTACTCCTTACTCAACCTTCCCGCATTCATTCGGTTTGATGTTCCAATCGTCAAGACAGTACTCGTGTGCGTGCGCAAGCGGCTGCAAATGCGTCAATGGCGGATTCGATTCGTTACTTATGTAGCAATTGCGGGACTGAAACTGTGGGAAATATTCTCTAGGTTTTCTGTCTCCTCAGGTTCAATGCAGCGTCACAGTCGAAGACTACCGAATCCTGAGAAAAACCATATCTATGTTTTGAGAACCGCACCCCATCTTATTTTAACAGTACTCCTAACAGGAGAGCAGCACGTGTTTTGTACCTACAGGAGCTGCGTACTGATATTAAACGCGTAAGGCGTTCTAACAAAGAGCGCATAGTTCATTACACCTGTCAAAAACGATCGTTGAGCGATTTCTGCCACGGTAGAAAGACTAAATGGTAGCGTAACTCCCATAGAAGCCTGCGTGTCGGCCCTGAGCAAGTCTTTAATTTCTTGGTGTCCCCTGCGAACTGTGCGGAAAAGCAAACACGCGGCGTTGTGACGTCACAGTCACGTACCATTGGCGGCGAATTTGATTTTTCTTTCTTTTTTTTCCTTTTGGACGAAAAACAAGGCACCGACGACGGAGGCAGAACGATGCTCGGATAAGGCGGCAAAATGGACACGGCAACTGTTGAAGCAAAAGGCGTCCGTGAGCTATGGTCTCGCCCGATGAGTGACAATTAATTCCAGTCTCTTTTAAAAAAATCGGTTTATTTCCGGATAAACGCAAAATTCGATAAAAGGAGAGCAAACAAAAGAAACGTCACTGCGCTGGAGCGACACCACCGAGATTTTAACAAGGCCTTTGCATCACCTTCTCTCCCATCAGCGAACGTCATGACAAGCGGATGAGCGATAAAGGATCAGCCACTGAATCTGCGCGTACAGGCTTGGGTAAAAGGGCGAGATGACATCATGTGACTCGACACAGATTCGCGCTCGCACCTTCATTCGCTCGTACTTTATCGCCATCCGCCTGTCATGACGTAGCTGCTTGAGTGCGCAGGCCTTCCCAAGATCTCGGTGGCGACGGCTGGAGACATGCTGTCGACGAGCATGACAATTCACTGCCAAGGATAAGAGTGAACGAGGGTAAGGGCTTTTCCGCGGCAAACAAAACGCACTGCGGCGCGAACAGGGCGAGACATGGATAAGAACCCCCCCCCCCCTGGCTTGAGGGATTTCACTAAGGGCATTAATAAGTGAAGCTGTGCTGCATCTAAAGTCAGGCTTTATAATTCACGATTGCTTACACAGACGAGCCACGACAATGCAAATCTTGAACTGCAGGAAAGCGATCGGCGTTCATTCGTCTGTCTTGGTCTTCACGAACTCCTCGTGATAATAAAATGACCCGGGCCTAGGTCGCCACACGAGACGCGGTTACATTATAAAAGGGTAGGAGATTTTGCGAACAAGCTCTCCAAGAGATGGGAGTTCCAATTCACCTCATCTGTCTCCTCAAGAACCTGTATGAAGGGCAAGAGGCCACAGTCAGAACTGGGCATGGTCTTACTGATTGGTTTCCGATTGAGAAAGGAGTGAGGCAAGGCTGCATACTGTCGCCCTGCCTATTTAACCTATATGCAGAGTGCATCATGAGGAAGGCCGGTCTGGGCGAGTCTTCAGCTGGAGTGGAGATTGCTGGAAAACGTATCCACAACCTTAGATATGCGGATGATACCACTTTAATGGCAGAAAGTGAAGTGGAACTCAAGAGACTTCTGATGCGCGTACAAGAAGAGAGTGAGAAGTTTGGGCTTAAACTGAACATTAAAAAGACAAAGAGCATGGCGTTTTGCCTTATCAAGTCCTGGAGCATCAAGGGACAAGACGTGGAAGCTGTGACAGATTTTCTCTTCTTGGGATCCAGGATTACCCCGGAAGGAGACTGCAGCCATGAAATTAGGAGACGCCTGCTTCTGGGAAAGAGAGCCATGGTTAGCCTTCACCGCCTAGTAAACAGCAGAGACATTAGTCTGTCAACCAAGATCCGTATAACTCGTGCTATGGTCTTTCCAGTTGTAATGTATGGATGCGAGAGTTGGACTGTGAAGAAGGCTGACCGCCGAAAAAGTCCAAGAGTTCCTTGGTCTGCCAGAAGATCAAATCAGTCGATATTGTCGACCATAAACCCTGACTGCTCATTGGAGGGTAAAATTCTAAAGTTAAAGCTCAGATACTTTGGTCATCTGATGAGAAGAGAGGAGTCGCTGGAGAAAAATTTCATGTTGGGACAGGTTGAGGGTCGCCGGAGAAGGGGTAGGCAGCGAACGCGATGGTTAGATGGCATCCTCGAGGCGCTGCAGATGAAGTGATGTGATGTTAGGAAGATAGTGAGAGACCGGAAAGCGTGGCGTGGCATGGTCTATAGGGTCACGAAGAGTCGGACACGACTGAACTGAAAGTACATATCAGTGTCAAAGAACAAAAAGACGAAATGGATAACTGTAACGCTAGCGTTAGAACACCCAGCTGTAAGAGCTTAGGCAAGAAATCCAAATGGAAATTGTTTTTTAGAAGTTAATACGTCTGAGAAGTGAAAATAACTGCTTTACACCTTCGCTTCCTACTATAAAATCTGGCCCTGTTAACGATTCCATTCTTTTACTCGCGCTTCATTTGTCGCTGAGAGGAGTCAATTGGATGCAACAAATTTAAAACTTCAGCATTTATCATATCCGTGAGAAAGATCCCGGAGACAATAGGAACATCCCTGTGATACCAGCTAAAGCACATTCAGCGAACGTTGGTGCGCTAATGCGACGCAGTAAGAAAAACACGCAGCAAAGAGAGCGGAACGGAAGGCTCTGTGCAATGCGACACCCGTCTGGGGGGCAGTCAAATCTCACCTTCACCGTTCAAATAAAAAAGATGCAGCAAGAGCCGCTCGTGCAGACGCGCATCCGTAAAACAAGCCGCCACTTTTGCGACCTGCCTATAGGAGGCCGAGCTGGCCGAGCTGTGGCGCAGGCATTGTCCCATCGTCCCCAAATGCGCACATGCGCACATGCAGCGGCAATCAGTTTCTCATCGAGCACGCAGTCTTCGCTTTCCTTTAAAGCTCTACCACAACAGCAAAACGAGCTATTGACTGTTTCACACAGATAACCAACTTTGCACGCAGCAGGAAACGTTGAAAGTTGAACCGGGGCCGATGACGCACCCACCCCGCGAGTGAAGAAGCAAGCTTCGTTCGGTCTGACATGTCTGAGCTTCGGGCAACTATGCAGCGGATACTAAATGGCCGATAGAGATCAGTAAGAAAAGTTAAAATATATTATAAATAAGACACGTTTTTCCTTACAAAAGAAACGAAAACTTTGTTATTTTCTGCGCGTACTTTCTAGTTCTTTGGAATAATCTTATTTTTTGTGCTTTAATAGTTCGCAGGGGCCCTTTGCGTCGTTCATCACTATCATCGAGTTGATGCCGCTGGCAATAGGCAGCTGCAGGCGTTTTCTTGCGAGATGCGCGACCTGTTTCATTGACGTTGGTTCTGCTGCTAGCAGCGCTCTTTCTCAGTAGCACAGCGCTCCGAAGGTGCGAAATCTGAGGCCACATGTTACCCACTTACATTTCATCGTCCCAAGAAAGATAATGAGGGAGCCGAATCACGTCAGCTACTTTACACTCGCCGCCGGTGCGCAGCAGCCACCGACGGCGACCACCGCGCCACCGCTAGGCCCCGCGCCTGCTCCTCTAGCCGGCGGGGCTGATCCTTTAGTTTGGAAAAGCCGGTACATACGATTTTCGAGCATTAATAATAAAGCAGGACATATGCAACAATTTTCGTGAAAGCCTTCTCTTTCGATATGCGCTAAGATGTCCTCATTTCAAGTATGTCGGCTGCATACACAACAGGAGCACATCACCGTGTCTGGTTTATTTGAAAACAGTGCAAACAGGTTTCATTACCAAAGTCCTGTTTCGTGGTAACTCGACCTAATACGAATGCCCATATTCAACACGTGAAAAGTGGAATACATATTTCTGACAAAACATCGACAGGGCTACATCAGCGTGTTAGTGCCATGAATGCCCAGTGGCATCGTGTTTCTGTTCATTTGTCTCGAGCGCAATGGTTTCGCGATAGAATTATTTGCCCTGTCAGCTTGTGATGCAGGATCAATGCAGAGTAGGAGTGGTGAGCCTGTCACCCTCCAATTTGGGAACAGCTGTGAAACCTTCGAGCGAATGCGGGTTAGCCGACAAGGTTAATCACTTCCCCCTTATTTCCCCGAAGTGCAGAACAATTTTTTTTCCTCTCAGAAGTAGTCACCATGAGATTGCTTACATGTTGCCGAGAGAATTGTCACTACGGCCACGGAGAATAGAAAGGTAGAAAGCACTCCCAGGGACGCCAGAAAGGACCTGTTGCAGTGGATGTCCAGGAGCCGCCAGATGGAGTACTCCGTGCCCCTTCTGCACGGGAACGGGAACGAAAGACCCAACTATGACTGAGTATGAATGCGAGATGAAACTCCACTAGGTAACCTGCGTAGCTGGTGTCAGCGATGCAATTGAGCAGGGAAATACTTCGGGTAGCGAAAACCAAGCACCATGATGGACAAAGAGCACCGTGACGCTCCGTTAATACTTTCGGGGAGAAATGAGGCGATAGGGTGAGCTATAGAAATCGTTGAATCTGTCGTGTCCAAAGAGCACATTATGAGCATAGATCTCGCTCACTTTTACGCTCGCTTTCAACCAAGCTTAACTAGCAGGTTGCCTGCACTGTATTTAATTTTCTGATGGCGTTATTCTCCAATACAATTCTTTTAACTCTATTTCAGCAAAGCATAGGCGTTGTGAATTTAGCCCATGCAGAGCTTTTGCAAAAGTGTAGAGTCTGTGCGTCTGCTTCTGATCCGTGCAGTGGCGCTGGTTTAGCATTTCTGGCGGTACTTCGCATTGGAGAGGATAGGACAAAAGATCTTCTTACCATAAACAGTTTCAGATTATTGGAGATAAATTAGAAGCAGCGCGAAGTGGCTCAGAAGCGGACCTTCTGGGCTCTACACTTTTGAAAGAGTGTGCGTACTTAAAAGTGCGCCGGAAAAGAAGGTTTTGCAAAAATACATTACGTCCGTGTAATATTTAAGCATTTCTCCAGACTAGTGTAGTCGGGCAGAATGCACAGATTGTGTCCTCGCTCTTTTAGAAAAGAGAAAAAGTTTGGGTTTGTAAATGTTTTAATGAATTGCACTTTGGTAGCACAACTATTACAGGCGTCGAAAGCAACGTCGTGAATTCTTGCGTCGTGACTTTGCTGCATAACGAAAATGTCAGCGTAGGCTTATCTCTTCCTTTTCCAATTTTATGCGTAAAACAAGGTACCAGCAAACGACAGCCGGCATACTTGGCGACACCATGAGAAGAAATAAAACGATGACGCTGTCATCGTTATGTACAGATCTGGGCAAGAACTGCGATGCAGAACCAACGTGTACAACATCCTGGGCCCGCCCATAGATGGTCCAAGTTGCACTCTTTAAATTGGTCTCGCATGGTCTCATTCAGTCTATTCACTGCAGGGCATCGTACTACCTTCGCTAGAATCTGTTCATCGTGTTCGGCAGGGCGCTATGTCTCTCTATATACAATGTGTGGAGTACGTGTCCACACAATCTTTTTCAATTAGATGAAACTGAGAACGATATTTTTTTTTCCCCTCCTATATACATTTTCCTGGATTGGTGCGCATACCAGATTAATTGTCTATGCCCGACGGATTCTAATTCACTGTAGGATCGCTGCACATCTGCGCTTGTGAAACTGAAACGCGGATATTTTTTTTTAACGTGAGCGATGCTCAATTAGCTCAGTGCAGAGATCGTTCATGGGGCAGTGCACGTACGAAGTGCTGGATCTTCGTACGCGCTATGTTCCAGTTTAGAGAACTTTATGTCTACAAGTACAAAGATTTTCTGAGGGAACGTAGACATGAGCAACACACTCGTATTCGCACAGCAGCTCATCGGTCCGAGAGCTATGAACGTAGTACTTAGTGTAGACGTTGCTTTCAGCATCCTCCTCTGTGTGGGTTCTACATGACCGCTGGTCGCCGTAGCAGTCGCCGTCCCGCTTGGTGTAAGAGCATGAAGGTTTGGGTAGCCCCCTGCAATAGACGTGTCCATTACTGATTGCGCATTTAGTAAATGCGGAAGTGCATTAGCCAACTCTCAATTACAGCGAGCGCTGAAAATATTTTTCTGTCAACTACGAAAGAAACATAGAATGGAAATCGGTGCTAATTTCCCGAAGAAGAGGTATTGAATATAGAGAATTTGACTATTGACGGTGTGTGGAAAACGAATTTCTTTATCGTTTTCAGCACGTTGGCTCCACCTAATATTCAGCCGAGATTGCCATTAAAGACACGGTTATATGTAAGGCCCTGCTAGACTGGGAACCGAGTGTCTATTTCTTGTTATAAGAAGGTGGCTGGTAGCTCTGAAGGGATAAACGTCTAAAACGACAAGGTAATTAGTACAGACATGGATACGTAAGGATGATATTGGTAGTTCTAGCCCTGTGGGAGCCGGCTAACTGACTTTTTTAGCCCTTGTTAAAGCGGGGTAACACAGTTTTTGGATCATAACTGGTGGGGAGCTGTGCGTATCACACGCGGCTGTACTGAACTCCGCCACGTAAGAAAACTATATAGCTAGAAACGTGAAGTTTAAATGGCCTTGAACGCATTAGAAAGGACGAGAACGACTCACGTGATCCCCCTTCCAACGTCATGAGGGAGCGGCCTACGAATGGCGCCACGTTATGTCCTCGAGCCTTGTGCGGAATTCACTTTCGTACTCGATACGCACATGCAAACGTTATGTAGAAGCGTACTACCTACGGCGTAGACTATACATATTCATTTCTCGGTGCATACTCCGCAGCAAGCTTTACGCTCACGCTCTTCACCCTTATTACTCCGCTCTCTTCGCATCCACAAAATCGCCATATCTCGGGAGTTCGGCGTGAACAGATGTCGGTAGAAACTTTCTTCCTGTGGTCTGTGATATTTAACTGTTTGCCGGTCAGAAAACACAGTGGGACACGGTACCCACTTTAACTACCTTTCAGTTTTGTGCAAACGAAGTGGTATGCTCAAAAGGGATTGTCACATAAGAACGTCTGACCTCGCGTGAGGAAAAGAGATGAGAAATCCGAAAAGGAAAAATCACCGGCAACTTCATCTTGAGACGTCGGTGCCTTACCTTTTCGGGCTTCCACTTTCGCCTCCGCGATGGCGGAGAGAAGGCTTAAACGTTGCGCCGAACAGGTCCACCATGTCGCGAACCGACGAGGACAGAAAGCAGCACGACGGCATGCTGGTCGTCGTACGGAGCTGCCCACGTAGAGGCAAAGTCCTCAGGGACATCCAAGCCGGCAAGGAAGGTGTCTGGCGCAGCAGATACCTGGAACTTGATGGCGAAATCATGACGTCGAAATTGGAGCAAAATTCGAACCGGCAGCGCGTGCCTTGTACGAAATACCCTCACATCGTTCTCCTCTACCGTGAGCACCCTGTGGCCGCTCATCATGGAAATCGCCGAGCAAATGAAAATTGAAAAAGGAGCAGCTGTTAACTATGTATGAAAAAAAAAAATATTGCTGATAATTGAAATGGGTTGCAAATGTTATACGACGTAAATTCGTATATAAAGCTTTTGGCTGTATATCAATATAATGCCTAAGGAGGTAACATTCAGTTATAGTATACGCAACTGGCACATCTTTCTAATAGGAAAACAGGAGTCAAGGTGCTGGGGGTTGAGATAGACGAAACGGTCATCCTTTCCTCTCGAGCCAAATATCAGCGCCAGGCGCTAGCAATCTTCCGGTTTGTCGACGTGACTGAAAAGATTCGAGGACACTTGTTTGACGCAACAGCGTGGATAGCTTATCTTATGGATTCTCCTTGACGCACATGAACTTTGTTACTCGCTTAATCGCGAGCACTTTCATTTGCGTTTGTTGTACCTCACACGTGCTACGACAGTATGCGCAGGACTACCCGACCTAGATATATAAAGCTCATATTTAAACAAGCTTTAAGAACGTATCTACAGGGTCTATAGGGTTAACGTGTCTGGCTCGGGATTCAATGGTCTCCGAGTGCGGTGGAACATTGAGCACATCTCCGATCGTATTCTTTTGTTGTCTGCTGGCTAATTCGTACGTCTTCGTTCCTTCGAGTAGCTTAGGAAATACAGCAAGCTGCCCGTTTGAACGTAGAGAGACAAAACCTCGGAAGGATGAAGATGGCTAATCGAGCATATAAACCATGGTGCTTGTTGCTGTTAATGCAATGTACGACGACATATTCGATTGAAAGTCTGTAGCGGGCATCTGCTAAACCAAATGATTGCATGTACTGTGTGACACCGCGGAACACGAGCAGCCGCGCTTAGCCGTGCGTAGCATGCGTGTTCAGAAAAAAAGTGGATCCGGGTGAGTCATTCGATGCTGAGCGTTCGATCCTTCGAAACTCCTCAGCCGAGGCAACACAACACAACTTTGGCCGCCGTTTCCAGTATACAGGATCACCGGGATGATTTGTCCGCTGAAAATCGGCAATAACCTTGTCCTTCTTTCCACCTCTCGCTTTTTAGTCTCTTTATAACTGCCATGACTTCTCTTGAGTTTTTCTTTTTCTATCATGCGGCGATCGCCAACCTTGTGTGGCTAATAACCGTCGGTTACGCCATATTTGGTTAGAATTATGGCGTATAGCTGATAGGTTTCTTTCAATGTTCCTATAGCCGTCGCTACGTTGGGCTGTATGGCGGGTGGCTCTCCCGTGGGCAAGCAGCATACTTATCTTTCGTGCCTTCCTGTTAGAAACCAAATGATTACACTAAATAAAAGGTGCATGGAAGCAGCATGCAAATTCTTCTGATTTCAGATCTAATGCACTGAATTCGTCCTGATGAGGTGTAAGGCCTCCTTTAAAAGCCACTCTCTTATCCTCTGTATAAGATATATAAGGTTCGCGTGACTGCATTGAGGGCCAAATGGAATTCTCAAAACTATGACTTGGTGCAAACTTTTGAAGGAGCCTGTTCCGGACGCCATTGTTGCTCGCAGTGTTTGCCGTCGCCCATCACGTGACGGCGGCAAGAGCTTTCTGAAGTCACACATTTCACGATTGGTTTCTCTGGTTTAGAGTGACACACTTTAAGGGCCTTTCTAAATATTTCACGAATGGCTTTTCGAAACACCTGACGTCCAGCAGCAGTTGATGCCGTTTTATGCTTCAGACTACAGCCGTGAACGATCTGTAACAAAAGGTATTTTATGTAGTTGATGTCTGATAAACGAGGACGCAGTTTCTATTTTTTAATCTAATGTAGGCAGAGGTAAAATGTTTGACCATGAAAAATGTTACTGACGGAGGGATATGGCAGCAATTCATCATCATCATCATCATCAGCCTGACTATACCCACTGCAGGGCGAAGGCCTCTCCCATATTTCTCCACTTAACCCGGTTCTGTGCTAGCTGCAGCCACTTGACCCCTGCGAACCTCTTAACCTCATCCGCCCACCTAACTTTCTGCCGCCCTCTGCTACACTTTCCTTCCCTTGGAATCCAGTTTGTTACCCTAATCGACCATCGGTTATCCTCACTTCGCACTACATGTCCTGCCCATGCGTATTTCTTCTTCTTAATTTCCAATAGAACGTCAGTAACTTGAGTTATTTCTCTGACCCACTCTGCACGCTTCCTATCTCTTAATGTTACCCCTATAATTTTTCGTTCCATAGCCCTCTGGGTTGCACTCAACTTAAGTAGAACTCTCTTGATTAGCCTCCACGTTTCAGCCCCATAAGTGAGTGCAGGTGCCGTATACTTTCCTCTTGAGCGATACTGGTACGTTGCTAGTCATAATCTTCGAGTACTTGCCAAATGCGCTCCATCCCAACCTTATTCTTGTTGTTATTTCCTTTTCATGGTCCGGATTTGCGGTTACTACCTGTCCTAAGTAGACATATTCGCCTACTACTTCCAGTACTTCGCTACCTAATGTAAACTGCTGTTCCCCCCCTAGGCTGTTAAACATTTCCTTAGTCTTCTGCATATTGATTTTCAAGCCTACCTTTCTGCTTTTCCTGTCTAGGTTACCAATCATTATTTGCAGTTCATCCGCCGAGTTGCTTAGTAAGGCAATGTCATCAGCAAATCGCAGATTACTGAGGTATTGTGAATCTACCCTTATCCCTAACTGCTCCCATTCCAAGTCTCTGAATACTTCCTCTAAGGAAGCTGGGAATAGTACTGGGGAGATTGTGTCTCCTTGCCTAACACCTTTATGGGAATTTTCTTACTTTATGCAGAACTATGGTTGCTGTGCAGCCACTATATATATCTTCCAGCACTTTCACGTACGGCTCGTCTATCCCCTGATTTCGCAATGCCTGCATCACCGCCGAGGTTTCAACTGAGTCAATTGCTTTTTCGTAATCAATGAATGCTATGTATAAGGGCTGGTTATATTCCGAGCATTTTTCTATCACCTGATTGATGGTATGGATATGATCGATAGTAGAGTACCGTTTCCGAAAACCTGCTTGATCTTTTGCTTGATTGCAGTCTAAGGTTGTCCTGATTCTATTAGCGATTACCTTAGTAACACCTTAGTAACGTAACAGACAGTAAGCTGATCGGTCTGTAATTAAAGTCCTTAGAGTCCCCTTTCTTATGAATGAGGATAATGTTTGCATTCTTCCATGGTTCCGGGACCATCGATGGCACCAGGCACTGCGTATACAGGGTGGCCAGTTTTTCTTGCACGATATCCGCCCCCCCCCCCCCTATACTTCAGCAAATCTGTAGTTATCTGATCCTCTCCAGCTGATTTCCCCCTTTTCCTAGTTTCTAATGCTATCTTGACCTCGTCCTTCGTCACTGGTGGAACGTCTGCGTGTTTTTCCCTACCGCAAATCTCATTACGGTCCTGACTACTTTGGCTACTGTAGAGATCTGTATAGAACTCCTCGGCTACTTTGACTATCTTGTCCATATTCGTGACGACGTTGCCCGCCTTGTCCCTTATCGCATACATCTGGTTTTTACATATATCCAATTTCTTCTTTACCGCTTTAAGGCTTCCCCTGTTCTTTACATCATGCTCAATTTTCTCCATGTTATACTTACTTATATCGGCCACCTTGCGCTTATTGATTAGCTTTGATATCTCGGCCAATCCGATCTAGTATGCTGGATTGGAAGCTTTCATACTCTCGCGTTTCTTCATCAAATCTTTCATCTCCTTAAACAGCTTACCGGTATCCTCTCTAACTATCCTATCGCCTACTTCTACCGCGCATTCAGTAATGATATCTCTGAAATTATTGTTCATTGCTTCTAGGGTAATGTCGCCATCTTCGGTTAGAGCTGAATATCTATTCTGTAGTGAGATCCTGCCCCTTCATGGATCACTGCCTTGTCGTGGCGGAGGGGCTTGCGAAACTCGATGAAGTCGTGAGCTCTGCTGTGTAGGGCCACCCAAGATAGACAGGTCACGGCAGAGAGTTCTGACAAAATGTGATTCACTGGAGAAGGTAATGGCAACCCACTCCAGTATTTCCTGCCAAGAAAACCCTATGGCCAGTCACAATACCATTATCGATATGGCGCCGGAAGATGAGCCCCCCAAGGTTGGAAGGCGTCCCACATGTTACTGGGGATGAACAAAGGGCGATTCCTAGTAGCTCCAGGACGAATGAAGCGGCTGGGCTAAAGCCTAAAGGACGCTCAGTTGTGGATGTGTCGGGAAGCGACCGGAAAGTCCGATGTTGCAAGGAGATATATCATATAGCAACATGGAATGTAAGATCTATGACGCAAGGTAAACTGGATATCGTCAAGCGAGAAATGGACAGATTGAACGATATATGGATGCGAGAGTTGGACTGTGAAAAAGGCTGACCGCCGAAGAATTGACGCGTTTGAATTGTGGTGCTGGCGAAGACTCTTGAGAGTTCCTTGTACTGCCAGAAGATCAAATCAGTCGATATTGTCGACCATAAACCCTGACTGCTCATTGGAGGGTCAAATTCTAAAGTTAAAGCTCAGCTACTTTGGTCATCTGATGTGAAGAGAGGAGTCGCTGGAAAAAGATTTGATGTTGGGAAAGGTTGAGGGTCGCCGAAGAAGGGGTAGGCAGCGAACACGATGGTTAGATGGCATCCTCGAGGCATTGCAGATGAAGCTATGTGATGTTAAGAAGATAGTGAGAGACCGGAAAGCGTGGCGTGACATGGTCCATAGGGTCACGAAGAGTCGGACACGACTCAACGCCTGAACTGAACTGAGCGAGATCCTGAACTCTTCAGCCCTCCCCCTCACCGCTAATTCGTTGATGGGTTTCTTTCTTACTAATCTGTTGCGTTCCTTCTTCAGATTTCATTTTTAGTCTCCCCGTTAGGACTTTTCCGTGTCCATTTCCGGTTCTTCCGTTTGCTGAAGAAGGTATTCATGATTCGTAAGTTATTGCGCTCTTCAAACTCAACTAGTAACTCCCTCCTGCTATTTCTAGAACCAATGCCATAGTCACCTACTGCCTGGTCTCCTGCTTGCTTTTTCCCTACCTCGGCATTGAAGTCACCCATTAGTACAGTATACTGCGTCTTTACTTTTCGCATTGCCGATTCTACATCTTCATAGAAGCTTTCAATTGCCTGGTCATCCTAACTACATGTAGGTGCATAGGTCTGTACAACCTTCAGTTTATACCGCTTATTAAGCCTAATAACGATGCCTGCCACCCTCTCATTAATACTATAGAATTCATCTATATTACCCGCTATATACCTACTGACAAGGAAACCTATACTCCTAGTTGTCGCCTCTCTTGTAAACCTCGATAACATAGTACATGCCCATCCTTCATTACAGTATATGCATCATTCGGCCTCCTAACCTCACTAAGCCCTATGACATCCCGTTTCACACCCTCTAGTTCCTCTAACAGCACTGCTAAACTAGCTTCACTAGCTAGGGTTCTAGCGTTAAACGTTGCCAGAGTCAGTTTCCAATGGCGGCCTGTCCAGCGGAGCCAGAAATTATTAGCACGCCCTGCTGCGTCACAGGTCTGACCGCCGCCGTGGTCAGTTGTTCCGCAGCTGCTGGTGACTGAGGGCCGGGGTTTTATGCAGCTTATCATGCGAGGTTGCGGCAAATTACTGCACCAGGGTGGCCAACTCCTGTTCTGGTGAGGGAGTGCGTTGCTGGAGGTGTTCACCGGCATCAGGTCGCACCCCAAACCTGTTTATGCAATTCCATCGACACGCGGATTTTTTTTTTATCCGGTGTAGAATTGCGCTGCACCGGGATCTGAACCCCGCTCCTCTTGCATGCGAGGTGGATGTTCTACCGCTACGCCACCGCTGCTCCGCTATGGCAGTAATTGAGTTGAGTTGAATCCCGCCACAACGAATACCGCCACAACGAAATTTCCGCGGCAACGAATAATTTTTTATTCCCCGCGAGTATCCTATAAGAATTAATGGCCTAAATTTCTCTGCACAACGAACCATTTTTGCAGAGCGTTTCCGCTTCAACGAAATTTTCGCGTTCAAAATCGAAACCGAAACTAGTTTTATTGGCGAGAAGTCCAAGTCAAATCCAAAGCCACATTAAGCATGAAATCACGTGATTGCAGTTCCGCCATTTTGGCTTTGTGTCGTGGTCGCGTTGTTCACTCGCTGCCTTTCTCTTCGACAACGACGAGTTTTCATCCGCAGGACACGATGGCAACGCAAGTGAAAAAACGCAAAACTCTTTCCCTTGAGCAAAAAGCTCAAATAATTGCCCAAGCAGAAAGCGGAAGGAAGAAAGCGGCAATTGCTGAAGACTTCGGAATTCCTGCAAGTTCGCTGTCAACGATTCTAGGCAATAAGGACAGCGTGAGAATGGCACTTGCTTCAGGCACATCCTCGAAGCACAAAAAGGTGACGCGGCCCCTCCATGAAGAGTTGGACAAAGCAGTGCATGCGTGGTTTGTGGAAGCACGAGCCAGCAACGTCCCCCTGTCCGGAAGCATCGTCCAGCAGAAAGCCTTGAACTATGCATGCCTACTTGGCATTGATGATTTTAAAGCCAGCATTGGCTGGCTAAACCGTTTCAAGGCCCGCCATAACATCGTTGGAAAAGTGTTGTGCGGCGAGTCAGTCAGCAGACGTGGACGGAGCAGCTGCTTGGAAGGCGAGTAACATGGCCGGAATTTTAAGCAACTTCGCGCCTGCAGACATTTACAACGCCGACGAGACCGGGCTATTCTACGAGATGTTGCCGGCTAGGACGCTCGACTTCAAGGGGCAGCGCTGTCACGGCGGCAAACACAGCAAAAAACGCATCACAGTGCTGCTTTGCACAAACATGGATGGCTCGGACAAGCGTCCGCCGTTAGTCATAGGCAAAAGTGCCAAGCCGCGCTGTTTTAAGGGAACTCGTAGCCTACCTGTGCAGTACAAGGCGAACAACAAGTCATGGATGACCCGCGCTATTTTCACCGAGTGGATGATGGCATTCGACCGCGACATGAAGCGGCAGGGCCGTAAAGTTTGCTTGCTTTTGGACAATTGTTCAGCGCATCACTCCGACGAAGTCAAGCTCACTAACACGGAGCTGAGGTTTTTCCCTCCCAATTGCACGTCTGTCTTACAGCCTCTCGATCAGGGCGTGATTCTTAGCCTGAAGCGCGCTTACCGCGGGAGGTTAATTCAGCGGCTGCTTTTTAACACTGAAACCGGCCGAGACACGAAGGTGGACTTGTACGTGGCACTGCAGATTATGTCTGCTGCCTGGAGCACACTGGGGCGCTCAGTAATTGTGAACTGTTTCAGGCACGCCGGATTTGCCGAAGGTCGACCCGTACACTCTGCTGGCCTAACACCAGGCGTTACAGACGACGACGAAGAGGCGTCACCGGCTCCGGGGATCGCGGCCGCCTGGAAAACGCTGGGAGAAATAGGAACCGTGCCGCCTAATCTCGAGCTCGACGAATACATCGGCGCTGACGCTTGTGTTGTTGTTCACGAAGATGTGAGTGATGAGCAGATCATAAAAGCTGCCCGGAATGATAAGGACTCTTCCGATGAAGAAGACGACGACGTACAGGAAGCGCCGGCTGCGGCAACCGCCGTACAGGTGATGGACGCTTTTGATGTCATCAGGAATTTCGTTGCTGTCCGAGACGACGATGTTGCAATGGGTTTGCTGACCGAGTGCGAAAATCGCGTGACGGCGTTGCTCGCCGTGAAGCGTAAGCAAACCAAGCTTACAGATTTTTGGATTAAACGCCTTTGCTGCTGCTTGGGCAATTCTTTCTGCGTTTCACGTCAAATTTTTGCGATAACGAAGTTCCGCGAGAACGAATTTTTTTTCGTGCACCGTGAATTTCGTTATAGCGGGATTCAACTGTATAGTAAAAGAACTAATCTGTTTATTTACTCTTTATGGCAATTTGTAATGTAATTACTGTAATGAATATATTTATGGCAGTAATTTTGCAGCAAAATAATTATTTATATTTGAAATTACATTTACTAAAATGCACCAGTGCTCTTTAAATAGACAACACGGTACAGTGGTGCGAAAGCAGGAACGACATGCGAGAAGACCAGCAAAAGGGGAAATTACTGAGTAGAAGTCTCCGTATCAGACCTCCGATGTCTGCGTAGCTAGGTCGTTTACTGCGGCCTTCTTGTAGATAGTTGCAACCATTCCCCAAGCACCAGGATGTAAGACTCCAAGGGGCCGCCGAAGGGACAGATGATGCATGGCGGCTGGAGTCCGATCGTTGGGGGCGAGCAGTGGAACACTTGTCCTTCAGCTAGGACTCAGTACACACGTAATCACTGGTCCAGTGAGAGGTCCATCCCTATTTTCGAGATTGCTCCATTACAGCTCCGTTTATTTCTCGTTTAAAGGCACTATGTTTATCGGAAATTACGCCGGATAACTACCCCTCTCTTCTCAGAAATCCCGCTGCTTGTGCAGTTCTGATCCAAATGGTGCACCAAATAAGCAACACTATTCCCAAATATACACGCCGATTTTCTACCTCTTAACCCCGCCGGGGTGGTGCAGTGATAAGACGCCCGACTACAGTGCCGGAGTTCCCGGATTCGAGCCAGACCACGGCGGCTGCGTTTCGATGGAGGGGAAACGAAGTGGCGTCCGTGTGCTGTGCGATGTCAGCGCAAGTTTAAGATCCCCAGGTGGTCGAAATTACTCCGTAGCCCTCCACTACGGCTCCGCTTTCTCTTTCCACTTTCTCTCCCACCTTCATCCCAATTCTGGCAAAGCTTTGTTGGTCCGGGCTCCCTCTCTCGTTCTTTTAATTTTTTTTTGTCATATTCTGAGAGGTATATTAAAAGGTCAAAAAGCCGGAAGGGCTCAGCTTGAGCATTACTGAGCGCAATGCGCCGAGGTAGATTTTTGGGACCACGGAAGCAATAAATACGTAGCTTTTTCGGGCTTTCAAAAAGGCCCAGCCAGCTCGGGATCAGCAAGTCGCTGGTTTCGCCTGTTTCCGTCTCGAAAGCAATGACATTGACGGGCGTTCGATCATTCTTTTGACTTTGTTATCTTATCTTTGCTTTCGCGTGTGCTCTAGGAAAACGGAAGGAATAGTTATCTTGGACGGAATTTGTTGGGGTGATGAAAGAAAGTGTGCGACGCGTCTGAAGAATTTTTCAGCTAGTTAGTTAGGTTTAGTTAGTTTTTGTATGCCAGAAAGGTAGGAAGTAAATTAAAGTAATTACATTAGTCAGCGGAAGTAACTTAATGCAATATCATAAGTTTTGGTGAGTAGCAGTAAGCAAAGTAATTTAATTAAATTTCTTCTATTTTCAGCAAAGTGATTAGTAATGTAATTCAATTCGTCCTTTAGTAATTTTGTCATGCATGCTGTCGACATTTTTAATGATTTCCAGGGCTGATTATAGATACATCGAATGCTTGACTTGACAGCCCCTCACGATAGCTTGGTGGTGGAATGTTCGAGAAGACAGGCTTCCGATTTACTTTGCCAGACCAGATGCGACTAAGGTGCTGTTGAATGTCAGGGGGGTCATGCCACGTCACGATCCCATCGCTGCCACCAATTGGTAAACGTCAGGAGCCGGTGCCGCTTAGACCATTGTGTGATGAGACGACGTGAATAAAAAATACCTTTGTACACTAATTTACAGACATAGTTCAGGAACGAAAATTGGCACGGGGGCCGAAAACTAGTGGCTACCGCAACTGTCTGCGCAAAGCGCCGGCCAGGGAGAAGCCGCCACGTTCCCTCCGGCTATGGAGCACAACCCACGGTGACACGGTGAACTCTCACGACGGTCTCTCTGGACCACCGGGCGAGCGTCTTCTTTGTTGGGCCAGAAAGCCGGTGGCATTCAACCTGTCCAATCCGGATGCAGTAGTTGGCCGTGCGCGCTGGTCTGTCGTCGCGGATCTGTCGCGGCGCGAGGCGGGGAGGAGGGCGCGCTTCCACGTCGCCGGTGTTCGCTGAGGCGCCAAGTTGTTTGGCTGACTTGCCAAGGATTCTCAGTGCGCCAGTGCCATGTGGAGCAGCACCAGGGCTCGTAAAAGGGCGTTCGCCGCTCGCCTACGCCCGCTCGACTCCAGACGTCGGCGCTGCAGGATCCGCGCGAACTACAGCTAGGAGCCCGATCCTAACAGTGCACTGGCACGTTTCCCCATTGTAGTCATTGTTTAGTTGCGAGTATTTTGGCTTTAGCTTTTGGTAGAAAATGGGGCTGAGAATAAGAGCTTATATCGGCGGAGGTTTCTTTTCAAAGTTTGGGAGGCACATTGATGCCCATGGCTAATGTTTTTTTTTTTTTGCAAGTTGGTATATGGAGCGAATAGTCGGGACGTGCAATGTACCTAGGCTTGTTCATCAAGCAACTTTGCGTCTCACTGGTCTTTAAAAACCTGCTTTGCCCTCTCTAATACATTTTCACAAGTGCGTACAACGCATCTGCGCTGTTCAGATATATGGGGGCAGCTGCAGTTAGGTTGTAGGATTCGGGCTTGATGCGGCTGCCCTTTGCGCGGCCGCCGCCCGCTTCCCAGCTGTTCTCCTCGTTCCCTTTCTCCCGCCTGAGGCGGCGGAGAGAGGTTCGGACGACTTGTCACTGTCGTTCGGGCCACAGCTCCGCCCTGGCGTCCCAGTGGCTGTTCCCATTGGCGCCTTTTGGCGGGAACACGGCACCGCTTCGACGGCCGCGAGAGAGACCCCTCCGAGACATCGCAAGGTGTGTACGCTACTGTCTTGTCTGCCGGCCTTTGTCCGCGCAGACCAGTGTGTACTCGAGTTCGTCCGCTCCGAGTCGTACCTGAGAGCGCAGCTCGAGCCCGTCAATCGTGATCCAACGATCCGCGACAGGCGCACCTTGCGGTGGTTGCTCACTTTCTCTCAAAGGAACCCTCTGGTCACTGCGAGAGAGAGATCACAGCACGCCCTTGCGTGCTTGCGGCGCGCACTCCGTGTCACTTCGTGCGCGCAGGGGAGCCTTGCTCCTCGCGCGCTCCAGGGACACGGTGACTGAGTATGTGTGTGTATGTGCGTCTGTATATGTGTGTATGTGCGTGTGTGTATGTGTGTATGCCGCTGGAGGATGGCGTTTCAATAAACGTCTCCTTTGTGAACTTGGAGGCTTGTGTCCTTGCAGCGAAGTGCTCTCCTCCTGGAGGAGGTTGAATGTGCGCTGCGGTGTTTCAGTGTGCGCGTGGTGAGGGCTGAGCGGGGCTTCGGCTCGCACGACGCTCGAACCCGCGGTGGTCGGTGGCCTATGCCCAAGTAGAAACCACAACTGGCGCCCAATGTGAATTGGCCCTGGCTCCATGAGTCGTTGGACAGTACATCGGCCGAGCCGGTCGCCTTGACGATCAAGCTCATGCGCCATGCCTGCCGCCCCCTGTGCGGCATTCGGCAAAGGTACTGAAACACGCTACATGGTTCTTCGGACCACCCTGCGGTGCGACCGTTGACCATATGCCTCCGCTGTTTCAGCTTTACGCCGTTGCGGAAGCTATGTACGCGACGCCGCCGCTGCCGGCATCTCCGCACAACAGCACCCGTTCCCCGCTAGCAGTCATTTCTGTTCGGGGAACGGCGAGGCGTCGGCCGGGCTCCCTCTGGAAACCGCACCGACAGCGCGCTCAGTTGGCTATTGCGACTCCGTGAACTTGCGAGCCGGCTGGTGCGCCATTCTCTCTTGGTACAGCATTTCGACTTTTCGGTGCAGTATCTACAGGGGAGAACGAACGTGGTAGCTGGCGCGCTAACCCGTGCCCCACTCGCCCGCGGCGGCGTCTTTACGCCGGCAGGCGAAGGGGGAGAAACAGCGGACGAGCCGCAGATAGGCATGGAGGTGACGCCCGCAGACGGGTTCCCCATTCCGCTATCCGGGTAAGCAGCGCTTCGCAAAGCAGGCGAGGGTGAAAGCTCTTTGTGAGCACATCTGAGACGCCGATGCCAGCGGAAGTTTTGCTGCGAACTTGCGGGGGGACGAAACCAGGCTCTCCTTTGGGATGACTAGCCATGAAGAGCTACGACGGTCCAGCAGAATGACCCGTTTTGTCGCGATGTCAGCGACGGTCTCTGGGAGACGAAGCGCCGTTACGCTACTTGTATTGCAGTGGGCGCAGCACCGTTACGCTACTTGTATTGAGCGGGCGCAGGGTGGCACGAGCCAGCGTGTGTCGCGGCGTGCCTCGGGGATTCATATTTGCTGGGCCATGACGGGCTCCCGCTGAAATACATAGCCACGGATGATGAGTCCATGAACCTTTTGAAGTGGCTATTCCCCAATGTCTGAGCGGCGCTCTGTTGCGTTTTCTCTCATGACAAACCATTGGCTGGTCATCTGAGTGGCTCCAAGGTTTTAAGAAACTGAGTCAATCGGTGACTGGAGCCCAGCTTGAAGCGCGACATTTTCCGCTGTCGCCGTTCCTGCCATGTCTGTCAAATGGAGAAGTCAAGGGGTGGCAAGCCACCGGGCATGACGACACCAACTGACAGTGTGCGTCCGTGGCAGATGGCCACCTGCGATTTCATGGGGCATTTCCTCAGTATAACAAGCAGGGGCTCATTGCTGGAGAATCCCCCTATAAGAAATGCCAGCCGTGCCTACAATGCAGACCTGAAGGCCTGTGCGTAACGGTCTGACGAGCTTGCGCTGGTGCCCATTGTCACCACAGGCAAGCGCCAAGGCACACCCGATGCGGTGGAATGCAGCCGTGCCCCGCACCGGTACAAGGTGAGGCGACGTTCACCTGTGTGATTGATGCCGGACGGCGGGCCTTTTCCGCAACCGAAGGCATACCGCTTCACCGAGCGAGCTTGCTCGTCGAACCCTACCCGGAAGCAAGGTTGGTCTCCCCCTTTTCTGGCTCGCTCAGTTCCAGCCTGTGTGCTTTATTATTTTTTGTGTGTGTGTGCCTCTGTTCCCATTTTTCGCTTTCTTCTGTTTCCGTTCTTGCTTCCTATCTTGTAAACATTGTACAGTGAGTGCCGTTTTTTGTACAGAACGTCATCTCTCATCTTTCTTCTTGAAATTGCGAGGGTTGCTCATCAGGCAGCCCCGACGCGCGGCTTTTTCAGTGTGTGTGGAAATGAAGTTGGGGCCGTTTGGGGACGGCGGGAATGGACGATGCCCCTTTCACCCAAGGCCGCCACGATTGCGAAGGTGATCGGGACAGGTTCGCCGCTGAAGGTCGGCATCACCCTTTGTTTGGTGTGTGAGTGGCTGTGCGTGCCTGGGCGTGGAGGCGACGACGTCGCGCCATGTGTGTTTGCCGGCGTGTTCGGAGCGCGGTGGAAAGGAAGTCCCGCGCGGACTTCCCATGTGCGCCTTGGATCGCCACGGAGTCACGGACTTTCCACACCTGGGGCCCCTTCGGCGTGTTCGCTGTCCCTGCACCTAACCTGTACCACCACCGACGGAGATCGTTTGCAGCCAAGGATGAACGTTTGCCACCCAGAAGTCAACGAGCGGTGAGTCACCGCAGGCTCCCTGAGCTGCACCGACGAACTTTGGGACTTCTGTACATAGTTGTGTTCTGTACATGGTTGTTGTTACTTCGCCTTCGGAACTTGTGGAACTTTGTACAATATTCTTCATGCCATCTTGTTTTTTTTTTGTGCGCCTTGCTAATGTTTGTCTTTCTTGACTGTCTGTCTTTTCGAGATCTTTTTGGCTGTAGCTGAAGCGTAGTTGACTTTTTGCGTGAGGATAGCATTCTTTTCTTCACGCTGGGGACCTGCCGCGTGCTTTCTCTGATGGGTAGGAGGGCAATTAAGGAGAGGAGGATGTGGGATTCGGGCTTGCTGCGGCTGCCCTTTGCGTGGCCGCCGCCCGCTTCCCAGTTGTTCTCCTCGTTCTCTTTCTCCCGCCTGAGGCGGTGGAGAGAGGTTCGGACGACTTGTCACTGTCGTTCGGGCCACAGCTCCGCCCTGGCGTCCCAGTGGCTGTTCCCATTGGCGCCTTTTGGCGGGAACACGGCGCCGCTTCGACGGCCGCGCTCGCGCGACCGTCCGAGCGGAGCTCAGGGAAAGACCCCTCCGAGACATCGCAAGGTGCGTACGCTACTGTCTTGACTGCCGGCCTTTGTTCGCGCAATCCGGTGTGTACTCGAGTTCGCCCGCTCCGGGTCGTACCTGAGAGCGCAGCTCGAGCCCGTCGATCGTGATCCAACGATCCGCGACAGGTGCACTTTGCGGTGGTTGCCCACTCTTTCTCAAAGGAACCCTCTGGTCACTGCGAAAGAGAGATCACAGCACGCCCTTGCGTGCTTGCGGCGCGCACTCCGTGTCACTTCGTGCGCTCAGGGGAGCCTTGCTCCTCGCGCGCTCCAGGGACACGGTGACTGAGTATGTGTGTGTATCTGCGTTTGTATATGTGCGTATGTGCGTGTGTGTATGTGTGTGCGTGTGTATGTGTGTGTGCCGCTGGAGGATGGCGTTTCAATAAACGTCTCCTTTGTGAACTTGGAGGCTTGTGTCCTTGCAGCGAAGTGCTCTCCTCCCGGTGGAGGTTGAGTACGCGCTGCGGTGTTTCAGTGTGCGCGTGGTGACGGCTGATCGGGGCTTCGGCTCGCGCGACGCTCGAACCCGCGGTGGTTGGTGGCCTATGCCCAAGTAGAAACCACAAGGTGAACACAGTCACAGCCGATATGTCACACCTAAAACACCTTTAGTTTCAATATCGCGGTCTGTGTTATTTAGTAGGGTTTTTTTTGCTGTTTTAGAATTATTTCTGTTTGTTTTGGAAAAAGTTGTATTGTGCACATTAAAGGAAGCTCTTATTTATGCAAAGCAGTAAAACCCGGTCAATAAGTTGGAAAAACAGGCAAAGGTGCGCTGCAATGTTGAGTGCACAAGCCGCACTTTATATTCCTCAGATGGGCGATGCGGCTACAGCAGCACCAAATATCGGCAGCGCACCCGCACAAAGAGGTATAGGTACGATGAACGAAGAGGAGGAAAACAGTAAACAATCGGAAGCCGTGCACATTCAGAGTTTCTCAAATAGAGGCGCAGAATACAGTATGAGCTTCGCACCAGCAATTTTGCTAACTTCTGGAACCTACGTCCCTATATCAAGATAATCCACTGAAGACAAGTTTGCATGGTATGATCTAACATCGTAGCGCAATGAATGAATGTTTATTCCGCCTTGGTCGGACAAAACGTGTGGGCGACAAAAAAATTCCCTTCGCAATGACCGCTTGAGGGCTTCGCCATCCTTGAAATCGACGATGAACAGCAGCAGCAGTTCATGCGATATGTAATGAACAATTCACGCGTTACAAAAGAAGACAGTGCTTTGATACAGAAGAAAAAAATATACAATGAGAAGGAAAGGGTAAAAAATATGAATGGTCGACGGATTAATTTCTTATCAATACAACCTAATCAGTGAACATTTCCCGGAGGAAATAAAAAGGCATTTTGTTCATCTTGCTGTAAAGAAAAGTATTCAAACATATTGCCAGTATATATTTAAATATAACAGAACCATAGTTTGTTCTGCACCAGAGTACCTGAAACATTTCAGGGTTTTTCGTAGTATAGGGTATTTTGCGTGGCACCAGTTGTAGAATGTGGGATAAACATGGGGCATTTCGATCTGTATGTATGATTTTTATATATAAACAAGCAAACCTTTACTCGAACAGCTTAAGGCCTGGAATTATTTTGTATTTTATTCTTGTGGGACGCGTTGGGGCGTCATACGAGGAATTTTTAATAACGCGTAGCATTTTCTTCTGCAGAACAAATAGCTTTGCGAATTGGACATAGTGGCATATTTTCCCATACCACACAGCAATACCCTAAATATGAGAAAAAAATGCAGAGTAGAGGTCGAGTTTTGTCTTCGTTGGTAAAATATATTTATTATGAGAGATGATACCTATAATTTAGAAATCTTTGTGCAGACCTTGCTTATCTGAACACTCCTGTTTTAGTCTCCTGTTTCGTGCCCGAGCCTCTCAAGCGGTGTGCGCACTTAAAGCGGCAGAGTGGGCTCCGAGCGGCAAGTCTTCAGTACTTCTGTCTGTGTCAGCCTCGCCAAGGGACATTGTGAGTGTAAAATCTATGCCAAGCGATGTGAATGATTGGACGTATTCCACTCGAAAGCCACCGAAAAATATAGGTGGCGCATTTCCGACTAGCCTGCCTTAGCATGAAATATTATTACCTTTTTTTGTTGTTGTTTTTTTGTTTACCGTCAATGAATTTAAGGACTATCATTCCTTCAGAGAAGTCTGTAATTTCAAAAGGGAATATTGCTGGCCTAGTTGGGTCATGACTGAGTACTTTCAAGTCAGTAGTTTGTTCGCCGAGTTCGTTAGTGGATTAATATCAGTGGAGGACCAGAATAAGCTGATGTCGTCAGCGTAAATGGATAAGACCTGTGGCGGCCCTTACCCCGTCAATAACATGCCGATGGGAAACTGAAGAAGACATCGGACCCACCACATGCCCGAAGTATTCCACACCAGCTGCAGAAGTGATGTTCGCCACCTGCTGTGGACTTGTGCAGGGACAGGGGCATCAAGATTAAAGATTCGGTAGGAAGTGGGACTAACCGGAACAAGGGAAAAGCACTTTTTCAAATGGCTCACCAACAACAATAAGAGCAGGAGCCTTCTCCGGTTCCTGACGGAAAATAATTTACACGGGTTTTTATATTATGCCCTATGGCAAGCTTGCGTAATAAAACAAATAGTAATAAAATTAATAATAAATTTTATCGCGTTGTTTATATTAACAATGTCATGCATAGATACGTTAAAAAGTATAGGAACCAGAAGACTGCCCTGTGACACGTCATTCGCCATCGGAGCGACAATTACTGAAATCAACAAAAATTACAAGAGTAAGCTTCTGGGATTCTATGTTGCCTAATATATATTCTTGTTAGTCAGGTAATACATGCTCCGTGAACCTAAACTTGGTAAATCCATATTGGCAGTCATTTATAATAGAGTGTTATAGAAGAATATTATGTGTTCAAGAATGAATTATGCGTTCTAGTCCCTTGGAGAAGTAAGATAAGCGAGATATTGGCCTGTAATTACTTAAATTATTTCTGTATCCCTTTTTGAAGATTACTGCAACTCTAGCAAGTTTCATATCAGCAAGAAACTTTTCTGTAATTAGCGCAGTATTATATATATGCGTTAAAAATTGGGGTATTAAAGGCAAGGCATATTTCAATGTTCGACTTTGGAAATCGCGAGAGTCTAAGCTTGTCGTATTGTTTAAGCTTTTTAAAGTACAGTACACCTCATTTTTATCTGTCGGTTCAAAAAGATTGCGAAACTCTTTTTCAAGAATTTTCGCGCTACGTTGCAGAAAGTCACACAAGAAAGAAATAACCACGTACACAGGTCAAGCGCGCACTGACAACTAAGGTTTATTCATAACAAATTTACATTTAAAACAGTCCACATGCATTCTCTGATACAAGAAATCTCTCAAACTCACTGCACAGGCAGTGTCACATCTCTACGCACCTACGCTCCTTTATTATCTTTATCTCATGACTTGTTAGCATGACTGATGGTGTGCTTACACACTTGTCTTCTGCGGCTTCCCATATCTGAAACGCTTCTTCGGAAAGAAAAACAAATAATAGCAGCGTTTCAAATATGGTGAGCCGGAGAAGACAAATGGGTAAGCACACCATCAGTCATGTTAACAAGTCATGAGATAAAGATAATAAAGGAGAGTAGGTGCGTAGAGATGTGACACTGCCTGTGCAGTGAGTTTGCGAGATTTCTTGTATGGGACTCGTATGGCGATTTACGAAGTACAGGTACTGGCGAAGGCAGCATAAAGCCGTGTAGTGATGAGACATGGCTGAGACCATACGAGACCAATTCAAAGCGTACAACTTGCAGCATCTATGGGCGGCCCCAGCATGTGCTACGTCGGTTCTGCACCGCAGTTCGCCTTCAGAACTGTACATAATGGTGACAGCGTCTTCTTTTTATTTCTTCCCATGGTGTCGCCAAGTACTCCGGTTGTCTTTCGCTTGAACCTTCTGCGTATAAAATTGGAAATGGGAAAAACAAGCCGCATTTGACATTTGAGCTATGCAGCAAAGACAAGACGCAAGAATTCACGACGTTGCTTTCGACACCCCTAATATAGCTCTGTTACGAAAGTGCAATTCATTATAGAATGGCAAGCCCAAACGTTTTCCCGCTTTAAAAGCGAGGACAAAAACTGCGCATGGAATATCTGTCCGACTATGCTAATCTAGTGAGATGCTTAAATATTACACGGACGTAACATAGTTTTCCAAAATCTTCTTTTTCGGCGCACTTTAAGTTACACCACTCTGTCAAAACTCAGTCAAAGCAGAGCTCACAGGATGTGTTTCTGAGTCACTTCGTGCTGCTTGTTATACATTTCTAATGTTCCAAATCTGTTAATTTTAAGACTACTTTTGTTCTATACCTGTCCAATTGGAAAGACATCCAGTAAGGCTAAATCAGCGCCATCTACACGGCTCAGATTCAGGCGCTCAGGCTCTACACTTTTGGCTGAGGCTCTACATGGGCTAAATGCACATGGCCTACTTAGCTGAAATTAATTTAAAAGCATGGTATTGGCCTATAACGCCATTTGAAAAGTGAATACAGTGCAGGCTTAAGATCGGTTGAAAACGAGCGTAACACGGACCGAGAACTATGCTCATAATGTGCTCTTTGCACACAACTGATTCGAAGATCTGCATAACGCATCATGTCACCTCATTTCACCTCGAATGTATTAACAAACCATCACGGTGCTCTTTGTTCATTGTAGTGCTTGTTATTTACTACCCGAAATATTTCCCTGCTCAGCTGCATCGCTAACGCCATTACTCACTAGAACTGCATCTTACTTTCATACTGAGTCATAGTTGGGCTTTTCGTTCCCGTGCAGCAGTGGCTCGGAGTTCTCCATCGGGTTGCTCCTTGACATCCACGGGAAGAGGTCCTTCCTGGCATCCCTGGGAGGGCTTTCTACCATTCTATTCTCCGTGGCCGTCGCGGCAACCCTCTCGGCAACATGTGAGCAGTCTCGTGGTGACTACTCCTGAAAGGAAAACATTTTCTGCACTTCGGGGAAATAAGTGGGAAGTGATTAACCTCGTCGGCTAAACCGCATTCGCTCGAAGGTTTCACAGCTATTCCCAAATTGGGGTGACAGGCTCGCCACTCCTACACTGCATTGTTGGTGCATCACAAGCTGACAGGGCAAATAATTATATCGCGAAACCATTGCGCTCGAGACAAATGAACACAAACACGACGCCACTGGGCATTCATGGCACTAACAAGCTGATATATAGCGCTATCGATGCTTTTTAAGAAATATTTATTCCATTTTTTCTCTTGCTGAATATGGGCATTCTTATTAGGTTGAGTTACTGCGAAACAGGCCGTTGGTCATGAAACCTGTTTATACTGTTTCAGGTAAACCAGGCACGATGATGTGCCCCTGTTGTGGATGTAGCCGACACACTTGACTCGAGGACGTCTTAGCGTATATCGAACAAGAAGGCTATCGCCAAAATTATTTCATATGTCCCGCTTTATTATTGATGCTCGAAAAATTTACGTACCGTCTTTGCCAAAAGTGAAGGAGGAGGCGCAGGGCCGAGTGGCAGTGCTCTGGTCACCGCCGGTGCGCAGCAGATAGCTGACGTACAGGTAGCTAACGTGATTCGGCTCCCTCGCTATCTTTCTTGGTACGATAAAATGTAAGTGGGTAACATGTGGACTCTGATTTCGCACCTTCGGAGCGCTGTGTATACTGAGAAAGAGTGCTGCTAGCAGCAAAATTTGCTCACTGATCATTTTTGAATGGTGACGCATGAACCATGCGCTCTTTGCTAAAATTCCTTGCGCGTTGAAACGCAGCTCCAGTAGTTACAAAACACCTGCTGTTCTCCTTTTAGTAGTGCTGGTACAGTAAAATAGGGTGCGGTTCTAAAAAAAATCGATGTGGTTTTTCTCTCGATTCTATTATCTTCGGCTGTGATGCTCCAGTGAGCATGAGAGAAAAACTAGGCAATATTTCCCTCGGTTTCAAGTCCCGTTCTTGCTACATAAGTGAAGCATCGAATGCGCCATTGTCGCATTTGGATCCGCTTACAAACACACAGGGGTATTGTCTTGACGATTGTAACGTCAAACCGATGGTGCGAAAGTTGAGTGGGGAGTATACCTGCCTCAAACATATTGGCAAATGCTAGATGTATACGTGAATGTACCCAAACATATGATCCCTAAGAATGCATGAAAAAAAAAACTATTTTCTTGTTGGATTTAATATTCTGCTTAACTAGAACATGCTGCGGTCAAGGACTTCAGCAAGGGCAGGAATTTAGGTTCCGAAAATGATGTTATGCGGCACTTCAAGGTTGCAGCCAGTGTCATTTTAAACTTGTTACTGATATTACACCTCTAATAGCGGGCACTGCGCCATCATTCAAATAGCTCAGTATTAATGAGTATACTAATAGTTCGCAGTCCTTGTCCGGTTTTCTGTGATTTCAGGATATGAAGAAACGGTAATTAATCGCGTAAATCCAAGGAATGCAAAAGAGACCATGGTAATATAATTTGACTGCGCTCGCTACGCAGCTCACAAAATGGTTACTGCACTCCGGTCGAGGGATGCCACGCACGAACGCACCTAGAGGAGAGTGGATCGTGAGGCGCTCAGGAAGACCAGGGATCCGCGCCGGCACCTATACTCCGTTTCATACATCAGGTGCAACGCAGCGAAAGCTACGCAAGTAGTCCGCAAGAAAAAAAAAAAAGAGGCGTATCACTACGCGCTCGTTTTTTGGCCGAGTGGTTCCTGCGGAAACGGGCTCTATTCCGAGCATACACGTTTGCAATAACTTGTTTCGCATGCCTAGACATCTTCGCAGTGCGAATCTTATAGAAAAAATGTGCACCGAAGAACCATTTTCTCAAAAAGAGATGCGCAGCGCGGAGGGCGCAGCCAGCGCCATCTAGTGGCACAGCTGGCAACGTTGCGGGGCAGCAAAAACGCGACACGAACAAAAACGACATAAAAAAACATACAAATTCACTGAATCCGATCCTTTCTCCCTAAAAAAGGTGCTCTTTATGAAGTTGATGGCAAATGTAAGATGTATTACGCTTGCAGACAAAACAACTATTATTTCCTCTCATAAAGAGCAGGCACTATTTTGCATCGCGGATTCAGAGAGCGTGGGCCAGTCGCCGGCACTGTCCACCGTCCGGCGGCGATGTATGTACTACAGTGTTCTAGAATAGGCAACCTGCAGTGACCAGGCAGCGCTAGTGAAGTGTAAGGCTCGTGAAGTGCAGCGTTCAAGAGTAATCTGAGGCGGCCGGCGCGGTCGGGTTGCGTTCGCGTTGTACGGCGGGAAGCATCTCGGCTCTCATTTTCTACTGTTTTAAGGCAATCGAATGTCTTCAGAGCTACTTCCGAAAACCAATACTGGCGAAAGAACACCACCATATGACACCACCTATTCGAGAATGGTCATGTTTAGAACGTGAACGATGTGACGTCACCGCTAAGTGCGCGCCGCTCGCGACGGAACACCCGCGCGCACAACTTTAAAATTCGCGTGAGTAGACAGTTTTTTTTTTTTTTTTGTAACGAAATTCATTGTCTCAGGGCATCAGTCGGATATGTGATGATGAATTAAAAAATCATTAAATGAATTAAAAATGTTTAAACGTAGCTTTTCATTTACCTATTGCGTTCACACTTCATACCCAAACATTGAAAGTGCAGAGAGAACCTGAGAAGAGATTGATCGCCGTTACTTCGTTTTTTGTTCTTGCTATCTGATTACAGCAGCATAATAATTTCCTCGCGGTTTCGCTTTACAGTTTAATACCATGAACACTTTTGTTCGTGGTGCACCTTTAGACAGTGCTGCGGAGGTTACAGGAGGCATGATGCGGTACCCGCTACGGATGTCATGGCGATTACAAGCACTTTGCGGTTGTAGCGTGCGTCATCAACGAAACCTGGCATTTAGTCGCGGAGGCCCAGGCCTCCGTCCCATAGGCCTGCGTGCCGGGGGTGGGGAGTAGGGGGCCTCCTATATCGTTGGAAAACTAAAGCTCTTGACAACAACAACAACTGGCATGCATTTTGTACCTCCGTACCTCAAGCTTGGGGAAAGCCGCCGGGAAATGCTGGCACTCAACGGCAAAGCTTCCGTAAATGAGGTCATTAGAGTTAGGATTTTTCACTGTTGCTACTAATGATGGAGCGATCGATCGTCGGGGACAAGAAACTCTTGAGCAGCTTGAGCAGTCGGTGCAAGAAATTTTTGGCGCGGAATGATAGAACGAAGTTCCATGCTCCGCGTACACAGTATCACGGGCCGCAACACTCCACCACTTCCACTTTTTCAGCACCTTAAAAACTAATTTACAGATAAATATGCTTGTTCAAATCTTTTGGCTTTGTGGTTCTGAATAGACATCGCATTAGAAATCCAGTTGACAGATCCACGAGCATTTTTTCTTTATTTCGCCTCCGATGAAACGCGGCTGGAATTCGATGCTGTGGCTGCGCGACTGTGTTGCTTTCCTGGACGTTACGTCCTTTAAAAGGACAATGCCACTCGATCTTGCACAGCATATACCAGTACACGCCAGATTTTACAGCGCGGAGCGCGTACTGAGGAGAGGAGAATGATGAGGAGAATGATGATGCCCCAACCAGCGTGCGGCTCCCCGTGTCAGAAGTTTATTCCGTTTCCTCCGCTCAACGAGCAATCGTCTTATTTTAGCTCCTTGACGTCTGTACGCCATTGGATCCATAACAAAACGATTTTCAGTTACTTTACTCTCTCACAGCCAATATCCACTTCTCTCATCAATCTCCTCAGGTTCTCCCGGCAAGCGGTACGCTTAGGTTTCCTTCGCGATTGTGGCAGTCTTTCTCGCCGCCCCTGCGCTTATTTTTATTCTTGTTGACATCCGTAGTAGTAAATCACACTCACTGGAATAACAAAACGCGAACGCAGAAGGAACACAGCGGCCGCAACATATATACGGCGTCAGCTTCTGCGCCGCCTCAGTATTAGCCCCCGTCGGCCACCAGGTGGCGCCACATGTCTCAGCAAACTCCATTGCAGGTTTCCTATTGCTAGAGTCCCTAGAAGTATTTGCTAGTCTGCCGTCCGAGCGGGGTTCCCTATGGAATCGGTTGGCCGCTTCCCGGATGAAAGCGCAGGGGGCGCTGTACGCATTCGGAGCGTGGTCGCGTTGTGTACAGTACTCACGGATTGAAATAGGACACTCGGAGCGCGTGGCCGTCGCTGCATGCAGCGCCGCCCGGGGATGCTCATGGAACCAAGGTGCTGCATTGTGGTATAGCGCAAGGGGGAGAACATCTAAGAAGCAGAACTGCTCCTTCCGGTCGCCAATAAGCCGGCCTGTTTACCACACTGCCTTGCATTCAGCGACGGCCACACGCTCCGAATGTCCTACTTCAATCCGTGAGTACTACGTGGTGCTGTGGCGGTTGTGCCGTGCTGCGAATCTGCGCCGCGCTGATCCGTTGGTGCCGTGACAAGGCTCGTACACCACGTGCACTTTTTTTCGCTCGCGAGCCGGAATGCGCGCAAATTAGCTAGCATGTGTGCAATTAAGTGTGCCTTTTTTATGGATATGTGATCGCGTCATGTCCAGAAAACGGGGTAAGCGTGATAGCACGTGTTTCTTGCCCGGCTGCAAGACCGGGTAGCGCTCGTGCAAGGTGAAATGTTCTCTCTTCAGGACACCGAAAGACGCAGGGAAGAGGCAAGGGTGGGAGCGCAACATCAAGCGCGGCTGCAAAGGCAATAACATTGTTTATTGTCTCAGCTAGGGCATAAAGGAATATGGAAAACGAAAATTAAAAGGCGTAATAAATGAAAGAAAATAGACTGGCTGTGTTCTAATAAAATTCAAGAGAGAACGATGATAAGGCCCTTCCGTGCAAGCAATGAACGAAGATGGGTTGCTCGGTGAAAGGCCCACTGCCGTCAGGTGCCGATATTGTCGGCTTCAGTGGCGGGCGGACCCACAAGTGGTGAATATCTTCCTCATTATTTTGTGAGTTGCAGACAGGAAATCCTGGACGTTGATATAAATATCGGTATATATAAAGATCGGATGATCCGGATCGGGGTTGCCCTCACATTACTGTAACACGAATAAGCTAGTGTCGACGTTTGTGAGCGACACTTCAAACCCTGCTTTATTGAGCGAAGTTTTAAGACAGGTAAAGGTAATTGATATTCCACGGGATGTTACGCAACTCACGAAGGATGCCATCTCAACGCTGTTTCCTGACACTCCAAAATACTTGTTGAAACCCCTGCCTCTCAAGAGAAAAGAGCGGAACTTGTACGAGCAAAAACAGTCAGCAGGGAGACCTACAGAGAAAGAAAAAAAGTGCACTGATCCTGAAGCATCAGTGGAGCCAGTTGAAGAATACAGCGGTGGTGGATCGTGTGACGTGAGCCTGCTCCAGGAATGCAGAAAGCTGCATGCCACCGCCACTGGGGACAAATGTCGATCTTTCTGATGTTGAACAATGAACATTCGCATAGTGCCACTCAAGCGAGGACGAATCTCTGGAGGCAATCTACGCAAATCGGCGAGTTCAGTTCCATCGCAGTGATACTGGTGAAGCTGCCATGAATGCTGCTGTGTGCATTCGAGGAAACAAAGTCAAGGAGATAGCTGTAAAGTCGACAGAAGAGATAATTAATCTTCTTCGGGACATTGCGAAACTCAGCTTGTGTCCTGGCAGCGGATTGAAGCTATTGGATTGGTAAAACGTTTATTCGGGGCCTGCAGTAGAACGCGCGCTCGCGCGCGCGCGCGCTCCGGACGGGACCTACGTCGTCCTCTGGGCACCGGCCGCGCGGCCTGGGTCCCCGCTCGCCGTGGCCGGCTCGCTGGTTCCCTGCCGGGCCAGCACCTTGATGACCTGCTGGACGGCCCAGAGTTGCTCCTCTTGATTGTCGCTCCCTGCGGCTGCTTCCAGTCGCGGCGGGATCCTCCCAGACTTAGCTTCCTCCTGGTACTGGGTACAATTCCACAGCATGTGTGCGAAGCCGGCAGTCTCCGTTCGGCAGACTCTGCATTTGTGTCGGGTGCGTCTCGGGATACATTCTATGCATCAGCAACGGACTGGGGAGTGAGCCCGTCTGTAGCTGTCTGAATAAAACGGCTTGCTCTCAACTGAGCCCCGAACAAGGGGGGAAAGAGTTCTGCGAGCTAGGCGGAACACCTTGGTTATTTCGTTGTAGTCCGTCATTCGGTCTTTGGTGCTGAACCACAGCGGCCAGTCGACCGAGGCGCGGTCCGTTAGCGTGCGCGCCTCGGCGTGTGCCGTCTCGTTGTGGTTGGCGTTGCGGTCTGACGCCTCGCCCGCGTGCGCCGGGAACCACTTGATTCTCACTTGTCTGCTGCCATCGTCGTTTTTGGTTGCCTGCAGTATGCGCACAGCTTCTTTCGCTATCCTGCCTTAGGCGTAATTTCTCACCGCCTGCCTCGAGTCGCATAGCACTGTGTGGCAGTCGCGGTCGGCGATGGCCAGGGCGATGGCCACCTCCTCCGCTTGCTCTGCCTTGGTGCATCTCGTGCTTGCGGTCATGCGAACGGTGCCGGTCGCGTCGACGACGACCGTCGTGAACCCGTGTATCTTGGCATACTCAGCCGCGTCAACGTAGCGTGCGTGTGTGTCGGCCGCGTGCTGGTCTATCAGTGCCTTGGCTCTCGCTGCTCTCCTCCCTTTGTTATACTCCGGGCGCATGTTCTTCGGTACCGAGTCCACTCTGATGTTGCGCCTGATCTCATCGGGGACGGAGAGCTGCGTCTGCTCCCTGCCTTGATATCCAATTCCCAGGTTGTCCAGGATTTTCCGGCCGGCCTTGGTCGTAGACAGTCTTTCGAGCTGTGCGGCACGTTGGGCCTCCGCTATCTCCTCCAGCGTGTTGTGCACCCCTAGCTGCAGGAGGCGTTTGGTGCTCGTTGTTTCGAACAGTCCCAGTGCCGTCTTGTAGGCTCTGCGGGTGAGTATATCTATCTTGTTTCTCTCGCTCTTGTTCCACTTGTGGTAGGCCGCCACGTACGCTACGTGACATATGACGAACGAGTGGATCAGTCTGATCAGGCTCTTTTCCTTCATTCCACTTTTCTTGTTCGTGACTCGTTTGAGTAGTCTCGTGGCGTTCGCCGCTTTCGCAATGAGCCGGGTGACGGTCTCGCCGTTTCTGCCGTGCGTCTCGCTCGTCATCCCCAACACTCTGATCTTGTTGACTCTTGGGATCGCGTTTCCCTCTCTGGTCTTGACTTTGATTGCCTCGTACTCTCTCGGGCTGCTCTTAGGTTTGCGGTGCTTGACGGGCGGATAGACGAGGAGCTCCGACTTGCTCGGCGAGCATCTGAGCCCCGTTCCGTCGAGTTGGTCTTCGATTGCATCAACGGCCGCCTGTAGGGTGGATTCGATGTGGGCATCGCTGCCCCCTTCCACCCACAGCGTTATGTCGTCCGCGTACATCGTATGTCGGACTTCCTTGATGTTCCTGAGCCTTTCGGCCACTCCTATCATCACGAGATTGAAAAGCACCGGCGAGATGACCGATCCCTGAGGTGTGCCTGTGCTTCCCAGCTTCTTCTCCTGTGCTTGGAGGTCCCCCGCTCTGAGCTCGGCCGTTCTGTCCGTGAGGAAGTCTTTGATGTAATTGTATAATCTCTCTCCCATGTTGAGTTTCGAGACTTGGGATAGGATCGCTGAGTGCTTCACCTTGTCGAAGGCGTAGCTATTACCAAGACCTTTCCCTCCTAAAATGGGCGTTACTTAATTTGCGACGACCTGTACCATTATTTCTGATTCATATAACCTGCCAATACTTGCGAACGTTAACTCGGAACACCCTGTCAAGAAGAAGAAAAAATTAAGAAACAGGCTTCTATGTCTCGAGCAGTTTGTCGTACGAAGGACAAGGTGGCAAAGCTGGTAAAAGCTCTCGGTGAAATGAAAAATGAAAATGAACACCTTCAAGGACAGAGTTTGAAAGAAGTGTTAGTGCCCTTCCTCTCAACTAACAGCTGGCTGTTAAAATATGTTTTAGAGGTTGCAAAACGGAAGTCAACAAAAGTGATGGCATATTCTGATGAGTGGCTACTAGGCTTCCTAAGTACCAAAGAATGCCTATCAGCAGTTTGCCTGAAGCGCGGTGCAATTTGAAGGGCTCGGGTTCCCATCTTGCGTGCTTTAATTGTGCATGCATCCGAAAGTTTCTAGTTCTACATACGTGTTATAACTTAGCTAAACGTCCGAAGAAGTTAAGATGAAACTATAGCGTGAATGAAAACGCCGGCGACAGCGCTCTGTTGCTCGCACACATGGTCCTTGGAGCCTAGAATGTGCGTCTAGTATAGTTCTCCATGCAAGCGCAATTGTTTGCACAAAATCCTCAGAAGTCTTCATTACAATACGGCACGGCGGTAGCTTCAGCAGGATAATAGGGTATAAAAAGCAGCTTCGTTTCTACATCGGCTCAGGGGCATGCGCGCAAAACTTCGCTTACGAAAAAAAAAGTCGCATCCGTGGTTATGCCAACAACTCGGCTGCGAATTCAATATTACGACTAAACTGAAATCGAGGACTAAAGAGCGGCATCGCATGTACAAGGCACCTGACAATGAGCATGCAGCGAATGCATTTCGAAGCGCACGGGCGCGCGCGTCGTTTGCTCCGGCAGCAGTGGCGCACTCCGGTTCACCGCAGCGCCACCGCGGCGATCATTCAGCGGCAGCCCCCGCCGCGGCCGGCGGACGACAGACTAGCAATATTTCTAGGGACCCTACTATTGCAAAGTGTGCCGTCTTCTGCCGGCGACCTGGTCGTTTCAGCGATGACCACTTCGGGCAGCACGAGAGGGCGCTTTGTGTACGAGGAACGTAGTGTGGGAGCATATACAGGAACATTATAGGAACGCAATGAGTGCCGAGCAGAGAGCTGGGTAAACCGCCTCCGCTACCACTAGTTCTTCAAACCCCGACGGCAGACAACAATAAATGGTGTCGGTTTTGCTACCACATGCTTGTCTAAATGCATTAAACCGATTCTGTGCATGAATAAAAGAACTACTTCCGTATAAAAGCGGCTGTCGACAGGGAAAATGGGTATATAAGCGGCAATTATGACACATACAGCCAATGCAAGATATATCCAGATTGCCGATTTCCTGAACGTATTAGGGACTATATTTCTGCAACGTAAACGGTGGGTCCGATGACGAATGTCGAACATTTTTATAACCACAAATAATATCGGATGCTTCAGTTTATGCGGGCTACACTGAAGTCCATCATTGACCCTCGGTCGCACTGAAAACACAACGGAGGATGTTTTATGCTAAGCTAGCGTAACTTGTTTGCACCACATCTATAAATAGAGGTATGTGAAGATTGTTTGGAGATAGATATTACGTCAGGGGCTGTTGAATACTTTATTTGAATGTGGGCGAATAAATATTGTGTGCTCCTGATGTGGTCCGCGTGAAGTCCTAGCCCGTATATACCTTGGCACCAAGTATTTTGCTGGTGGTATGCAGCTGCGACCAAGCTACCGCCGCACCGTCATTGGATTCACAACGAAGGACCACTGCAGGCAGTGACACCTAGCTGGCTGATCCCATGTTCACGGGCTCCAGAGTGGGCGAGTGGCGACCACCACAAGAGCAGTAGAGGGAGACACTCTCCTCGCACGGATGACATCAAAGATGGCGCCCTCCGCCGCCACCACTTCCCGGCGTCCCGGAAGCTGCAATCGAACGAGCCCACCCCAAACACCACGACTCCCAAGCGCCGCCGGTCGGGCGCCCAGCCGTCAGCAAGCGGGCGGGTGAACGTGAACGTGAACGTTGCAGTCCGCGTGCGCCCTCTCCATGAGCGCGTGGTGGATGAACGGTGCCTAGTATTTGACCCCAAGGTCGAAGTGAGCCCTTCTACTTCCATGAGCAGAGGTCGTGCGGGATTCTTGTCAGACTGAACAAGGATCAAACCTTCATGTTTGATAGTTTGATAAGGTGTTTGATGAAACGAGGGAAAGCACATACGTCTTTATTTATTTATTTATTTATTTATTTATCAAATACTGCTGCTCCCCTTCGGCGGCAGGAGTGGGTATAAGCGAAATACAATAAAAATACACTATTGGCGCTCACATGAATTTCCCCGCCGCAGTGTTGCAGTGGTTAAGATGCCTGACTACTGTGCCGGAGTACCCGAGTTCTATCCCGACCGCGAAACGAAGGCGAAGCGAAGAGGCGTCTGTGTGCTGTGCGATGTCAGCGCACGTTAAAGATCCCCAGGTGGTCGAAATTACTACGGAGCCCTCCACTACGACACCCCTTTATCACTTTCCGCTTTCACTCCCAGCTTCATCCCTTCCCTTACGGCGCGGTTCAAGTGTCTACAAAACAAGTGTGACAGATAGTGCGCCTTTCCTGCCCTGTGAATCAATTATTATTATTATTATTATTATTATTATTATTATTATTATTATTATTATTATTATTATTATTATTATTATTATTATTATTATTATTATTATTATTAAATTTCAAAATGAACACTAGTCATAATCAGAATAACAACCTTAAAATAAGATCTGCTATTAGGACAGCAAATCTGAGCAGCAAGAATTATGATAAAGCACGAAGGAAACACATGTACAAGTAAACACACATACAAAAAGAAATCGATAAAAGTACAGTCGAATGCCACGCATCGCTTTGCGCAGTTATAAGTTTCACTTTCAGCGATACTTATGTGCGCGAAAAACGAGGCAATTATAAGGCGCGTTATGTGACACAATTTACACAGCAGTTCAAAAATGAGTCGTTTGATGGCATGCTTACAATATCAAGTTGAAGTGCATTTTTTTCTGCTATGGTTCGCGGAAAGAAGGAGCGGTGCACATTGGTTCTAGTGAATGGCATAACTATTGTTTTATAATGTTTCTATCTGGTTTGTCTGGTTCTATTACACTATGTAGGTGTTGACATCCATTTCTGTTATATTGTTGATTATGTTGTGGAGCATCTGCAGCCGATGAATCTTGGTACTGTTTCCAGTGTTGGAATGCAGTTTCTTTCCCGGAGATTAGTAACCGATATGTGCCACCCATACACGTTGTAGATGAATCTCATCGCTCTTCTCTGTTCCAATAGAATTATTGTCGGATTTAGTGTGTGGGTCCCAAATAATATCGCCATATTACAATGAAGGCCTCATCAATCATGTGTATGCTACTAACTTGGTATCAAATGTGCAATGTTACAGGCGACGTTTCAAGAGCCAGAGCTTCATAGAAGCAGCCGTTACAGTATGCTTAATGTGAGTTGTGGTAATGTGTATTCCCAGATATTTGAACTCCCTGAAGGCTTTAAGTGGGACATGGTTTGATTTGTAAACATAAACTAGCTAGTTCATTTTGCCAGTTAGGGTCATTTGGATGCATTTGGAAGTATTTAGTTTTATCTGTCACGTATATCACCAGAAATTAGGTCCAAGAAATCATTCAGAACAAATCGGTGAGTGGGAGTTGTATCTTAAGTTACACTATGGAATCTTCGGCAAAAACTCGACAGCGGACAGGTGAATTAAACTGCAGGTCAATAACGTAGATAAACAGAAACGGGCCAAGTACCGAACGTTGATGGACCGCGGAAATAACTGATGCTCGATGCGAAGGAATATTATTTAACTCAACGTATTGGCGGCGTTGTGCGAGATACGCTTGGATTCATTTAGTTATTTAGTCATTTTTTAGGAGACTACGAAGCTTTGATAACAAGTTACTATGTGATACTCGGTCAAAAGATTTCTCGAAGTCGAGGAAAAAACCGCAAAACGTTTATCTAGTAGCTCCATCAGTTCATTTGTCGTATGAATATATTGTGTTACCGTCGACAGACCGCTGCGAAACCTATGCTGAGAGCTAAAAATGATAAGTGCTTCAAAAGTATGTTCCGTAGCTTTGATACAACAGCACAATAAGGAGACCGGTCTTATATTCGTTAAACTGAGTTTGTCGCCTGGTTTGTGAATAGGTACAATTTTAGCAGTTTTCCAATCTGATAATTTCTGCTTTTTGCATACTTTCGCTGAATATAACAAAAAGATAAGTCGCGCACCACTCTGCGTATCTCTAAAGGCACCTATATGGTATGCCATCTGAGCCTGAAGACTTCTTAGTGTTCAGCTTTAGTGGGGCTGAAAATACGCCTTCCTCAGTGATGGCGACATAGGGTATTTTAATTCAAGTGTGACCAAATACATTGACTTTGGGTTTACATGGAAGATACACTGAAGAAAACTAGTCGTTAGAGGTAGCAGCTGTAAAATTGTTTTCAGTTTCTACAGAGCCGTTAATGCTTAGTGTAGATACATGGTTCTTATTCTGAGTTAAATACGCTCAACTTTCTTGGGTCAGCTTTGAGTAAATTGTGCATACGGAAGTTTAAAAAAAAAGTATTTAGACAGTTTAATCATCGAACGCCGTTCACTGCGCAGGTGTTGAAGGTTATCGCTGCCGTTTTTATTGCCTGAGCGCGACAGAGGTTTTACGCTCCGCTTCAAATAGAGGATTTCAGGCTTGATCCACGGGTTGTGCCTTGTCTGCTTTTTTTTTTTTTTTTTTTTTTTTAGGTACAAACTTTCGATGCACTCATGTACGATGCTCTGAGAAAAAACACAACTGATTAGCACTCGCAGTTTCAGCTGTTTGCTTGTGCTCAAAAGTATCCAAGTTTCTAAGAAGTCGAGAATGCTTTCATCTTATGTTTTTGAAATTAAAAAAAAAATAGCGTGGAAGTCTTTCGGGTCACAGGTCGCATCGTATGGCTGGTCCAAAGAACAGTTTTATGGTCCGATATTCCAACTATAGTATTATTACAAAAGAACTGTGAGTTGAGCAAGTTGGTGCATCATTTTTTTTTTAAATACACAGCGCAACAAACATAGGACTAGCGAGTAGACGGGAACAGCGCTGTTCCCGTCTACTCGCTTGCCCTATGTTTGTTGCGCTGTGTATTTTTAAAAAATATTATTATGGATTAGCCGAATCGACAGATTTTGTTGGAAATCCAACGAGATCAACTAGTGAGCTGGCGTTCGAAGTCGTGCGTGTGGGTGTTTCGACAACTTGTGTTAAACTGAGAGAAAATGCAATATCTAGCATCTGTTGGGAATGACGACAAGACAGGGATGCATGAAACGCGCTCCAGTTGATTCCGACTACATTGAAATCACCGCACAAAATATGTGAGTCACGCTTGCAGTATGCCAGCATGAAATCATGAACGATTCTAATACAGAAACATCAGCGTTTGGTGGCCTGTACACTGCACCAGTTAAAATACTGTGAGTAGATAAATTAACAAATATCCAAAGCATTTCAGCATTGGTGGTATGCAATATCTATGCGTATCTGATGTCTTTCCTTAATAAAGTTGCGGCACCACCGCCTCTTGAATTATGGTCGTGGCGAAATATTTCGTGTGATTTTTTGTACTACTACTTCATCGGGAATACCATCAGGCAGCCATGTTTTGGAAAGAACTGTGACATCTGGATCAGATGCAACAAATAGCCCTTTAAGAACCTCTGTTTGATTTGCAATGCTACTGGTATTAATGACCATTACAGAAAATTAGTTCATGTCAAGGTCAATTTCCTTTTATGTCATTTCCTGTCATGTCAATTTCCTTTTAAAAATTTTCACTCGTTGCATAGTTCAAACTGGCAGGCGTGGTATGCGCGAATCGGTAGCAGACGTCAGTATCCTTTCACTTGGGAAAATACTGGTTTGTCATCTCCAATGCAGAAGGTGTGATTTTAATTTGAACGGAAAAGCGTGCTCCGCCATCTTTCCAAAAGTAAGCGGCAACATAACCGACAAGAGGGGTTCCTTCCATGGGGCACCTGCGGCTGAGTTTTTCTCTCTGCAAACCTATCAGAGGCGGAGAAGCGCACCAGCCTACAGAAACCTTAGGAATAGCTGCGCTGTCGCCAAATATCTGAGGCCAAGTATAAGCCCCGGCGTCTGGACGAGGCGTAAAACGCCTAGCCCGGGTATGAAAAGGCCTGAAAGATATTTTCTTGTAAGAAGCCAGCCGTGGTAGTGCAGTGGTTAGGGCGCTCGACAACTGTACCCAAGGATGCGGACCGAATCACGGCCTCGGCGGCCCTTGTTCGGTTGAGGTGGTCTAAAATTCTGGAGCCCTCCACTATGGTGCCTCTCATAGCCCGAGTTTGTTTGCGAGTATAAACCCCAGAAACCAAACCTTCTTGTAGGTTATGTTACTCGATGGAGCGCCGCCCGCCGGTAGAGCAGCTGCACAGTGGTCGCCGTCGGCGGCCGCTGAAAAAGGAGTAAGAAGCGTAGTTGTAAAAAAGGTTATCACTAGAGTTCCGCCATCTTCCCCGCCATGGTCAAACTAATCATTGTGACCAGCATATTTTCGCTCACTAAGTAAAAAATAATGAAGCTTGGGACGGGAGATTTCAAAACCGCGCTAGATAACGTTTACGAATGTATACGATTTTTTTTTTTAAGTTTCAAAACACTTTTGTGATCTTTCAGGTACTGTCTCCGACATATGGAGTTGATGGAGGTCGAGTGTGAACCATATTTGTGAGCAGGTGCTCTTTGAGTTTTGGTTTGAAATTTAAATTTTCTGCTGCCACTTCAGCTTGTAATTGCAAAGTCAAAGCGCTATAAATAAGAAGCGGCTTTTTACAAAACGCCGTTCGTGCTCTCATAAATTGCTATGGAACCTTCGTGCATTGTATGCACAGCAAGAGCTGAAAAAGGATCCCAACAATCGCCTCACGCACGTGTGAGTAAAAGTGCCGCGTTGCAATTCCTTTGGCAAACTTTAAGACAGGTGTTACTTTCACATCGAGAGCTATTCGTTAACTACGGACTGCAAGACGTGTGAACGAAAAGCCTCTGGAAGCAATGACACCAAGTGAACTCCACATTATTATTCTCTGATTCCCTTACGGGAATAGTGAACAGGTGGAGGAATGGTTCAGCACTACACCGTCTCAGAACACGCTGTTCCGATCAGAGATTTTGAACCATCGCTAATGAAATAACACCAGGCAAATAAAGCGAACAGTAAACACACACGCAAGCACGAAAACGGGACAACCATTACGCACTTTTGATTGCCAAATGGCGCGAAATAGAGTATGTATAACAGGCGCAACTAAAACAGCTGGAAGCCTAGCTTCATTTTTCCCCTTCCTCCGGATGAACGAAGCGTCGGAACAAAGCCAGTAGCGATCAGCCAAGAAGACTAGCAACTGCAGGAAAAAGAGCATCGAGATTTTGAAATCCTTCCTCGTCTTGCTTTGCCGACTTTGCAAACGAGTAGAAAAGCAAACGTTTGCCCTACGGTTGCAGATACTGGCGCTGCGTGTTGGTATAAACTTGCGACGTATACTAATAAAGAGCGCCACCAAAAAAAAAGAATGAGGGTTGTGCGAGTTATACTATATGCAGGGCGCCCTTCCTCAGTATCCCAGCACACCGACGGCACGAAATCGGGCGCCGCGCGTGATGCTCGCTTTACATCTCATTGAAGAGCTAGGGAGCATTCTTTTCTCAGCAAGCTTACACTCGCAGCCGGAGAGAAGCGACCAGCCATGGCGATTGTAGAGCCACCCCTCTACACACTACACCGTGCCTCATCCGTCGATTGGAGGCTGCTCAGTTATTTTTAACAAAGATGGCACCTACCTACCTACTGATCGACCTATCCATCTACCACCTACCTGCCTACCTATCTACCTCTACCTACCTACCTACCTTGCCTACATACCTATACCTACCTATGTTATCGGACCTTATGTAGCCCAACCTGGCCTATATGAAAGAACACTGAACAAGTGTAGAGGGGCGGAAGCCTCAGTTCGCAAGTCGAGTCAATGTTTTGAGAAGTCTTCGTCTGGCAGAACGATCATCACTGGCAGAGGTTTAAATACGCTTTTGCTTCCGAAGAAGACAAGCTCGGGAGAGGGAGGGAGGAGGTTGGGTGAGAAGGTAGGTCAAGGAGTGTAAATCTTTCTTGAGCCTGGGGAACCGGTGATCCTGTGGCTTGAAAAATAAAAAGCGGCAGCAGCAGGAAACGCTACAGTGCGGGGTGGATGATTAGACAGCACCTAAAGCTGGTTCGGTGCAGGCACACCTTTTTTGAAAAGGTACAGGATTTCCGCCTTACCTATTTACCTTCTTCCGGAGGGCCTTTTTCGTTATTAGTCAACTCTCAAGTGGCTTGGTCGGTGAACCTGAATACGATTGGTTGAATTGATTTGCACATCTTGTTCTTTACATTTTCTTTTTACTATTACACGATAAAACTCTTACGGAACGTAAAAACTAAATTGTGTGAAAATGTTCACCTAAAATGTCCGACTGTTTCTCTGTACTTGTTTGTATGCAAGGGGCTGTTGGAAATTGAATTGGGAAAGGGGAGAAGATGCCTTCGAATACAAGAATTCTCTCCCACATTTCCTTCATGCGAAAGCATTACTAGCCCCATTGCGCAAACAATCTTTACAGCGGCGACATTATTGCTTATGTGGTCAACCCATGGCAGGCGTGGCGGGCCTCGTTTTCTGAGTGATGCGGGTTGCCGGAGAGACACGTGGCGGCAAGGCATCGCTTTTGCCCAGCGCCAACTCCAGGCTCCTTTCGAGAACTTGCACCTTGGCCGCCAGCACTGCCTTTTCCGCTTCTGCGCTGTCGACCTTCTTCTTGAGGCAGTCGACCTTCTGCTTGTACTCTTCAATGAGTGCGCTGTACATCGACATGTGCACGTTCACATTCAGAATTTTCTTTTTCGTCTGCAGCTCGATCTTCATCGCCCGCTCAGGATACTTGTGCGTGTTGTATGTGTCTGTGTAGCTGTGCTTGGACGGCGTCACAGCGGCGATCATCAGTGTCCGGCACGTCTCACTCAGAGTGTCCCTCAGATTGTGCGTCAGCTTCGAGCCCCGGTAGAGAACCCCCTGCATCCCATTCTTGGAAAGGGCATCTATGCAACAGCCGAGGGCCAGGATGGACAGGTTCTGTCTTGGTGCCCTCGCGCAGCCTAGCCCCAATGTTCCTGTTAACCGTGCCACAGCGCGCTCTGAGCCGGCGAGATCGATGAAGCTCATCTTTGAAGCGCGGATGCCCTTGCTGGTGCCTATCACCGTCTCAGTCTGCGTCGCATACACCTGGCAGATTGCATGTGACCGTGACGATTCAGTGTTGGCGTCAGTGGCGTGCTGAGTTCGAACCTTGTTTCTTTTCAGCAGCATGTCTAGAATAGCATCAGCCTCTTTCACCTTGTGGATGGAGAGGTTGGAGATGGCGAGGCCCTTGGCGGGGTCGTCGCGCACAACGAGCGATGCTCCACCGGCAGAGAGCAGGTCGCGCCCCACCTCATTGTACGCCTCGAGGTAGGCCACGGCGACGTCGCAAGACTGGCCCTCAGAGCGCGATCCACGCGCTCGTACAAGTGGCTCACGATGAGGGTCACTACGCCTGGGCAGTGTTCCGTGCCGAGCATTGTGAACGTCGTGCCTGCACCGGTCGCCCCATATGCAAACACTGAACAGTTGCAGCTGTCCAGGAGCGTCGTTACCATTTCCTTCATGGTTTTATTTATTTATTTATTTATTTATTTATTTATTTATTTATTTATTTATTTATTTATTTATTTATTTATTTATTTATTTATTTATTTATTTATTTATTTATTTATTTTTATGCATGTACCTACATCGCTCGTGGGGCATAATTTTAGGGGGATCAGAAGTATTGTGTCTCATAAATAAGAAAAGTCAGGGACAAAAAAAACAACAAACACAACAAGAACAATAATGAAAAATAATGCATTCATTATACTATGAAATTCACAATAAACAGTGAAAAAAGTAACAAAACTCACAGAAAACACACTTCAACCAGGGCTGATGAAAAGGTGGTGGATGGGAAATTGACTGCACTTTCGGGCACTCGATTCCATTTGTTTACCGTAAAAAGAAAAAATTAATGGCCAAAAGCATTCGAGCCAGCCTAGCCGAATTACCTCCCGTAAGTGCTAGCGAGCGTCGATGGTGGACTTCAGTGCAGCCCGCTTAAACTGGCGCATACGATAATACTTGTGGTCATGAAAATATATTATACATTCGTCATCGGACCCACCGTTTACGTTTCAGAAATATAGTACCGAGCACTTTAAGGAAATCGGCTATCTGTACATATCTTGCATTCGCTGTATGTACCTTAATTACCGCTTACACACATTTTCCCCGACGACCGCCGCTTTTATACGGAACTAGTTTTTTTTTATTCATACACAGAATCGGTTTAATGCATTGAGTCAAGCGTGTGGAAGCTAAAACGACACAATTTATTGTTGCGCGCATCCGGGGACCAAAGAAATAGCGGTGGCGGAGACGGTTCACCCAGCTGACTGCTCGACACTCATTGCGCTCCTGTAGAGTTACTGTATATGTCACCATACAGTAACTCTACGCTCCTGGTACACACAGCGCCCTCTAATGCCGTCCGGAACGGTCATCGCTTAAACGGCCAGCTGGCCGGCGGCAGACGGCACACTTTTACACAGTACATACCCCGCCGCCGGACGGTGGACAGTGCCGGCGACTGGCCCCTACTCTTCGGGTATGAGCTGTCTCCTGGTGAGGGGAGTGCACTGTACTCCTTCGTCTTCATCTTTAGGTGCCGGCATGGATCGCTGGTCTTCCCGCGGGCCTCACGATCTGCTCTATGGTAGATGTGTCCGTGTGTGGCATCCCTCGATCGAAGCGCTGTCACCGTCTTGTGACCTGCGTAGCGAGCACGGTGAAGTTATGTTGTGCAGGTCTCTTTTTATTGCGAAAGCAATACTACTCTTGGTTTCGAGCCTTCAGCGTAGTGCGGCCTGTAGCCACGTCTTACCCACGTGAAGCTATGACATCACACCTCACGTGACACTAGGCGATGTGGGCTGGCAGGAACTGCCAACTTTGGTCTCTCGTTTCGCATGGAACGGTTATGTCAGAATCAGCCTGCTATAGGACCCTGATATTCACGTTACCCCTATAGGTCACTAAGGCACCGTCATACGGCTTAGTTAAAGCAGGGCTTTATATGTGGGCTGAGGAAGAAAAAGAGATGAAGAAGAAAGCTCGCTCACCTACAGCTAATGCTTTCGCTCAATATTTGGTTCAGCAGCGTTGAACCCTTGCAATTTTCTTCATTGCCCTCTATTTACGCGATTATTCACCGTTTCTTCATATCGGCTTTTGCAGATCCCCTCAATTTTGTAGGCGCTGTGTTGAGATCCATGGCAGAATCGCGCAGATGCTGAGAAAGCGCGCTCAAGCCCAAGACAACAAAGAAACATTATTCAGCACAGCTAAAATGAATTTTTTACCGACGGTACTGGGATATCGTCACACTCTCTATAATTATTGGGGGCTTGCCCACTCGTAGGTATGGGTAAATTACTAGGGCATTTTTATGCAATACCTGAAATGTGAGTGCGCTTTCAACTCTATGCCGTAGTCTTTTGTCATTTGGATGTACGAATGAATAAAAAACATAAATGAATACAAACATGAATAAAAAAAAGCGACGCTGTTCTCGGCCATGCACAGTATTGCTCAAAGAAGACCTCAGCACATTCGCGCGCTTGAACAGCTGGATTTTGATGCACATGTTACGTCCAGCTATAAGCTCTCGATCTCTAAGCGTGGACTATACTGCAAGAATCTTCGTTTAATCGTCAGCAAGGACAGGCCCCTATAGCGCTAAGCAGGTGCTGTCAATAACATCTAATTCTTTAACGTTGCCATACTCGCGGAAGATGCGGTAGACAACCTGTACCTCGTACCTGAGAGGGGCTGTGTGGCGGAAACAATGCTCTCCGCTGAGTCTAACTCCCTCTCAGAAGTGTAGGGTGCCAGACCCAAGCTGTTAAGCTTGTTCACGTTGCCTGTGGAAGAAAAAAGATGTTAGGTGGTGTCAGATCCGCCGAATGGCTGCAGAGAGTTACCTTTCTTCATCTAAACTGCAAAAAAAAATCTATTCAGAAGAGGTGGCTATTTGCGACATCAGACAACTGAACTGCACAGCGATAAAATTGTGTACCGTCTTTGCCAGAAGTAACGGGGCAGCCCCGACGGCCGTCAAGCAGGTGCGGAGCTGAGTCGCGACGCGGCGGCCGCTGTCGCTGGACGCAGCGCTCTGGCAGCAAGCGTAAGCTAGCTGACGTAAGCTTGCCTCCTCGTTCTCATTCCTGGGATGATAAAAAGTAAGCGCATAATCGTATGCAGCATCTTATTTGGTGCCGTCGGAGCGTTGCGCTTCTGAGGAAGGGTGTCCGCATAGCGTAACTCACTCAACGCTCCTTTTACGCTGGCGCTGTGACGCTGCGCTCTTCATTGGAATACCTTCCGCGTTTAATACCAACACGCAGTTCCTATAGCTGGATCAAGTAGGGCAAATACGTAATTTGCTGCTCTTTTGGAATATCGAGAAACAAATGTGATGAACGGATCTCCAAAATTCGATACACAGTTTCCTGCGCTTTGTTTGTTTGTTTTCCTGGCTTTGTTGGGTCGCTTGGTTATGCCGGAGAAGTGAAATCTAACGTTTGACGAAAACTCGTCTGGTCGTATAGTAGATTCATGTACTAGATTAGTGGGAGTGTATTACTGCGTCGCACTTAAGCTTCCTGCTTTGGGTTGTCCGCTGTGTAATCAAGGCTTCCGTATGAAAGTCGAAAACTACCGAATCATTAGAAACACCACATCAATTTTTTTAGAGCCGTACCCGATCTTACTCTGCCAGCACTCCTAACAGAGAACAGCAGGTGTTTTGCAACTACAGCAGCTGCGTACCTGTTAAACGCGCAAGGTGTTCTAGCAAAGAGGGCATATGGATCACAGCACCAGTCAAAAAAGATCGTTGAGCGAGTTTTGCTGCTAGCAGCGCCCTTTCTCAATAGCACAGTGCTCCGAAGGTGCGAAATCAGAGGCCACATGTTACCCACTTACATTTTATCATCCCAAGAAAGATAGCGAGGGAGCCGAAATACGTCAGCTACTTTACATTCGCCGCCGTGCGCAGCAGCCACCGACGGCGAACACCGTGCCACCGCGCTCGGCCCCGCACCCGCTCCTCCACCCGTCGGGGCTGCTGCATTACTTTTGGCAAAGACGGTACATACGATTTTCGATCATTATTAATAAAGCGGGAGATATGCATTAATTTCCGCGAAAGCATTCTTGTTCGATATGCAATAAGACGTCCTCATTTCAAGTCTGTCGGCTACGTCCACAACAGGGGCACGTCAGCGTGCCTGGTTTATCTGAAAACAGCATAAATAGGTTTCATGACCAAAGTCCTGTTTCGTGGTAACTCAACATAATAAGAATGCCCATATTCTGCACGTGAAAATTGCAATACATATTTCTGACAGAGCACCGATAGGGCTACATCAGGTCGTAAATATGCCTTGAATAGCCAGTGGCGTTGTGTTCCTATTCTATTAAGCTCGAGCTCAATAGTTTCCCGATAGCATTATTTGTCGTATCAGCTTGTGCTGCAGCAGCAATGCAGTGTAGGAGTGGTGAGCCTGTCACGCACAAATTTGGAAATAGCTGTGAAACTTTCGAGCTAATGCGGGTTAGCCGACACGGTCAATCAATACCCACTAATTTCAACCAAGTGCCGAACAAGTTTATTTCCTCTAAGAAGTAGTCACCATGAGAGTGCTTACATGTTGCCGAGAGAGTTGCCACTACGGCACTGGAGAATACAATGGTAGAAAGCACTCCCAGAGATGCCAGGAAGGACCTCTTCCAGTGGACGTCTAGAAGCGGCCAGATGGAGAACTGCGAGCCACAGCTGCACAGGAACGAAGGCCCAACTATGACTGAGTATGAAAGTAAGATTAAGTTCAGGTGAGCAACCTGCGTAGCTGGTGTGAGCGATGCAAGTGAGCAGGAGAACACTTCTGGTAGTGAAAACCAACCACCATAATGGACAAAGAACACCGTGACGGTCCGTTAATACTTTTGAGGTGAAATGAGGAGGTAGGATGCGATATAGAGATCTTCAAATAAGTCGTGTGCAAAGAGCACGTTATCAGTATAGTTCTCGCTATCTGTAGCGGTCGCTTTCAACAAAGCTGAACTAGCAGGCTGCCTATTGTATTTATTTTAAGATGGCATTATTCTCCAATACCATACTTTTATTTCAATTTCAGCGAAGTAGGCGATGTGAATTTAGCCCATGTAGAGCCTTTGCCAAAAGTGTGAGCCCGTGCGGCAGCTTCTGAGCCGTGTAATGGCGCTAATTTAGCATTATTGGAGGTCCTTCCCATTGGAGAGGATAGGAAAAAAGATCTTACCATCAATAGATTAAGGACATTGAATATAGGCATTATGAGCAGCACGCAGTAGCTCAGAAGTAGTACCCCTGAGCTCTACTTTGACTTTTGACAAAGAATGCGCGTAACCTAAAGTGCGCAGAAAAAGAAGATATTGGAAAAATACGTTGCAACGTGTAACATTTAAGCATTTCACTAGATTAGCATAGTCGGACAGATCACCCATGCGCAGTTTTCGTCCGCACTCATTTCAAGCGGAAAAAAAGTTCGGGCTTGCAAATGTATTAATGAATTGCACTTTCGTAACATAACTATTAGGGGCGTCAACAGCAACGTCCTGTATTCTTGCATCGTGAATTTGCATCAGAATGAAAATGTCAACGTAGGCTTATTTCTTCCTTTTCTAATTTTATGCGCAGAAGAAGGTACCACCAAAACACGGCCAGAATACTTGGCGACACCATGGCAAGAAATGGAAAGAAGACGCTGTTACCGTTATGTAGAGGTCTGAGCACGAACTGCGGTGCAGAACCGACGCAAGACATCCTGGGACCACCTATAGATGGTGCAAGTTGAGCTCTTTTAATTGGTCTCGCATGACCTCACGCATATCTTTTCGCTGCAGGGCACCATACTGCCTTCGCTATGATCTGTTCATCGTGATCGGCAGCACGCTATGTCTCTCTACATACTTCAATGAAATCGTCACACGAGTCCGCTTTAACCTGCACCCAATAATATGTGTGGTGTGCGTGTCCACACAGTCTTTTTCAATAAGACAAAACTGAGAGTCTTTTTTTTTTTGCCCTCCTATATACGTTTTCCTGGAGTGCTGCGCATACCAAATTAATTGTCCATGCCCGACAGATTCTAATTCACGGTAGATTTGCCTCACATCTGCGCTTGTGAAACGTGGAGAGACTTTTTTAACGTTATTGATGCTTATTTAGCCCAGAGTAGAGATTTTTCAAGGGGCAGTGCACAAACGAAGTGCTGGATCTTCGTACGCGCTACGTTCAACTTTAGAGAACTTTATGTCTGCAAGTCCAAAGAATATCAGAGGGAAAGGAGGAATGAACAACATACTCGTATTCGAAACGCAGCTCATCGGTCCGGGAGCTGTGAATACACTTAGTGCGGACATTGCTTTCAGCATCCTCCTCTGTCTGGGTACTACATGACCGCTGGTCGCCGTCGCCGTCGCAGTCGCAGTCGGCGTCCCACTTGGTAGACGAGCTTAAACGTTTGGCTAGGCCCCTGCATTAGACGTGTCCATTACTGACTGCACATTTCGTAAATGCGGAAGTAAATTAGGCAATCCTCAATTACAGTGATGGCTGAAAACATTTGATTGTCAACTGCAAAAAAAAAAAAAAAACATGGAATGGAATGGAATGGAAATCACTACGTAATTTTTCGGGAAAGAGACAGAGAATATAACGAATTGAATTACTGATGATTTGTGGTAAATTATTCACTTTAGGTATTCTTTTCGGCATATTGGTTCCATATAATATTAACCTGAGATTGCCATTAAAGACACGGCTATATGGAAGGGCCAGCTACATTGGGAACTGAGTGTTTTTCTTGTTATAAGTAGGAGACTGGCAGCTCTGAAGGGTAAACGTCTAGAAAGCAGAGGCATGTAGAGACGTGGACGCGTGAGGGTGATATTGGTAGGTTGAGCCTTATGGGAGCCGGCAAGCTGAGCTTTCTGGCCCTTACAGAAGCGGGGTAACACAGTCTTTTGGATCGTAACTGCTGCAGAGCTGTGCGTATAACACGTGGCTGTATTGAAATCTGCGTCGTAAGAAAACTATAAAGTTGCAAACGTGAAGTTTAAATGGCCTCAGACGCTTTACAAAGAACGAGAACGACAGACGTGATCTCCCTTATTTAGGGATGGCGCCACGTTATGTCCTCGAGCCTTCTAAAGAATCCACTTTCCTACTCGATGCGCACATACAAACATTATGTAGAAGCGCGTTAGCTACCGGCGTAGATTATATATATATATTCATTTCTCGGCATACGCACTGAAACAAATTTTACGCTCGCGCTCTTCAGCCTTCTTCTTCCTACTCCGCTCTCTTCGTATCCACAAAATCACCATATCTCGGGAGTTCAGCATTAACAGATGTCGGTAGAATTTTTCTTCATGTGGCCTGTGATTTCTAGCTGTCTGCCGGCAAGCAAACATACTGGCGACACGGTACCCACTTTAACCATCTTTCAATTTCGTGCAAGCGAAGTGGTATGCTCAAAAGGGAACTGTCACAAAAGAACGTCTGGCCTCACGTGAGGGAAAGATATGAGCAGTCTCAAACGGGAAGAAGCATCGGCAAATTCATCTTGAGACGTCAGTGCCTTACCTTTTCAGGCTTCCACTTTTGATTCCGCGATGGCGCAGATAAGGCTTAAACGTTGCGCCGGGCAGGTCCACCAGGTCGCGAACCGACGAGGACTGAAAGCAGCACGACGGCATGCTGGTCGTCGTGCGGGGATGCCCACGTAGAGGCAAAGTCCTCAGGGACATCCAGGCCGGCAAGGAAGGTGTCCGGCGCAGCAGACACCTGGAACTCGGTGGCGAAATCACGGCGTCGAAATTGAAGCAAAATTCGAACCGGTAGCGCGTGCTTAGAACCAAATTTCCATTACTTCGTTTTCCACTTCCGTGAGCACTCGGTGGCCGCTCATCTTGGCAATCGCCGGGTAAATGCAAATTGAAAAGGAAGCAAGGGTTAACCATGTATGAGAGAAAATATTGCTTATAATTGAATTTGGTTGGAAAGGTTGTACGACTAAAATTCGTAATAACGCTTTTGGCTGTATATCGATATATTACATAATGAGCTAACCTTCAGTTTTTACATACGGAACTGCCACATCTCTCCAATGGGAGAATAGGAGTCAGGCGCCGGATGTTCAGATGGACGAACCGCTAATCCTTTCCTCTCGCGCCTAATATCACCTCAGGACACTAGCAAAGGCCCGGTTTGCCGACCTGACTGAAAAGATTCGGGGACACTTGTTTGATGCGTCAGCGTTAATAGGTTATCTTGCAGATACACTTTCGACCACATTAACTTTGTTTCTCGCTTAATTGCGAGCACTTTTTTTTGCGTTTGTTGTACCTCACATGTGGTACGACCGTATGCACAGGACCACCCGACGTAGATTAAAGCTCATATTTAAACACGCTGTAAGAATGTGGTTGCATGGCCTAAGGTTAACGTGTCTCATTCGGGATCCAATGGTCTCCGAGTGCGGTGGAACATCGAACTCAGCTACGATCGTATTTTCTTGTCTACTGGTTAATTCGTATGTCTTGATTCCTTCGAGTACCTTAAGACGTAAAGAAAGCTGCCCGCTGGAACATAAAGACAAAAAATTACTAGGAACTTTAGCGACTACATTAGTGAAAGGCACAAGCCTGAGAAGTCTCATCTTGTCTAGCGTTCCTGCCATCTGCAATCCCACTAGAACGCGCGCCAAGGAACGCCACGCGACAGCCGCCGCAAAAGCGTGACACATTTTATCCACGACAGTATGAGCCATTAAAGTCTTCTGTCTTAAAAATTCGGAAGGGTGAAATGGGCTAAGCGAGCATATGACCCAAGTGTTTGTTGCAGTTATAGGACGCCTGGGTGGCCTAGAAAGGTGAATTGATGACTAGTGTACGACGACATAGGCAACTGTAATTCTGCAGTGGGCATCCGCTAAACCAAATGATTGCATATAGACCAACACCGATCTGTGACGTAAGCACGATGCGGTGGCGCTTCTATCGCCAGCGTGGTCCGACTGGGGGTGAAAAATAGGCTTAGCGCCCATAGGAATACATGGAAGCGAAATATTCCAAAGCAGTTTTCTAATTTCACGGGTCATCTGTGATGTCGTTATTCGGTACAGAGCAACCATGAACATCCTAGAACAGATCACGAAAGTATCAAAACTCATTAACGAGGCGAAGTATTTTTAAAACACCGCGAAACGTATGCGGGTGCGAATTGGGAGGGCGACCCATAGAAACACATGTAAACACAACTTACCGCAACATTTTGCTCGGTTCAGCAGCGTTGAACCCTTCTCATTTTTTAGTGAACGTCTTTTACGACACCCCGACGTCATGTTGCATGACACACTACATTCTCTTGCAAGTACTGCAAGTCTGACGACTTGCGGACCGCTCACAGCACGATAAACTGACCGCGCACAGTTGCAGACGGCAATGCGCCACCGGCGCTGTCGCTAGCAGACGCTCCGGAGCTGGACGCGGCAGCGGTGGGTATCGCCAGATACGCTGTCGTCTGCTGCAATGCACGAATCTCGTTCGGTTCATATTGTCGTATGGCTTTTGACAACTGCTTTTTAAATGTAATTCTGTCTAGCACGTATCACTGGAGCGACAGTATTATCAAGCTTATTCACCCTAAGCGGCAGCATATCAGACTGTAAGCAAAACTGCGCGATTTGCTACACCCAGCTTGCCTTTTGGCGGTGTCTGGATTCATAACACAGGTTATTCGGGGAGTTTTAAAAGTGGACTGCCTCCGTAATGACGCACCCTACTTTATCACACACTTCTTCAAAGCGCTGGTCAACGTTTAACGACCGGCCACCCCTTCCGATGCTCTGTGAAATGAGAAAAATGTTCCGGTAAGTTGTGTTTACATGTATTTCTACGGGTCGCCCTCCAAACTTGAACCCCCATACGTTTCGCGGTATTTTAAAAATACTTCGCCTTGGTAATGAGGTTTGATACTTTTGTGATCTGTTCTAGGATGTCCATAGTTGCTTTGTAGTGAATAACGACATCACAGGTGCCCTGTGAAATGAGAAAACTGCTTAGAAATATTTCGGTTCCATGTATTCCTATGGGCGCTAACCCTATTTTTGACCCCCAGTCGGCTGCGACGCTACGAGCGCCCCCTTTGTTTGTAAACACGGTGTTGGTCTATACTGTGCGACACCGCGGAACAAGAGTAGCTGCGAGTAGCTGTGTCCAGAGAAAAATTGATCTGGGTGAGTGATTGGATGCTGAGCATTCGGTCATTCGAAACCCCTCAGTGAAGACGACACACAACTTTGGCTACCGTTTCCCGTAGCCAGAACCACCGTGCTGATCCGACCGCTTTAATACAGCAATAGCCTAGCCCTTTACTTCATCTTTCGTTTTCCGATCTCTTTATAACAGCCATGACTTCTCCTCTTAAACTTTTCTTTTTTGTTCATGCGGCGAGCGTTAACCTTGCGTGGCTAATTACCGTCGGGTATGCCATATTTGATTATAATTATGGCGTATAGCTGATAGGGTTCTTTCAATATTCCTGTTCCGTCACTATGTTCGGCAGCATGGCGGGCGGCTCTCCCGTGGGAAAGCAGCATACTTATCTATTGTGGCTTCCTGTTCGAAACCAAATGACTAAGCTAATAAAATGTCGACGGAAGCAGCATCCAAATTCTTCCGGTTTCGGATGTCATGCATTTAATGCGTCCTGATTAGGTCTAAGGCCGCCTTTAAAAGCTGCGCCTATCATTTGTCTGTAATATACAAGGCTTGTGTGACTGCATTTATTACCGAGTGAAATTCTCAAAACTATGCCTTCATGCAAACTTTTGAAGGAGCCTGTGCCGGACGCCATTGTTGCGCGCAGTGTTTGCCGTCCCCTTTCACGTGAAGGCGGCAAGAACTTTCTGACGTCATAGATTTCACGGTTCGTTTCTCCGTTTTAGAGTGACACACTTTAGGAGCCTTTCTAAATACTTGGCGAATGGCTTTTCGAAACATATGCTCATCAGCCATTGATGCCGATTAAGGCTTCTGAGTCAGCCTTCACGATCTATAACAAAAGGCGTTTTATGTATAGATGTTTTATAAACGAGGACGCAGTTTCTATCTTTTCCTGAAATGTAGGTAGAGGTAAAATGCTTGGGTCTAGAAAATGTTACAGTCGAACAGATATGGCAGTAATTGAATTATACTAATTAAATTATTTTGATTTATTTACCTTTCGCAGTAATTTGTAATGTACTGAATTACTTTGCGGTAGTAATTTCGTAGCAAAATAATTAATTCCTTTCGAAATTATCTTTACTAAAATACAACACTACTCTTTAAATATATAACATGGTAGAGTTGTTCAAAAGCAGAAATGACGTGCGAGAAGACCGGTAAGAGGAGAGATTATTGAGTAAGAACGCTTCGTCTCAGACCTCCGGTGTCCTGCGCAGCTGCGTCATTTTCTGCGGCTATCTTGTAGATAGTTGCAAGTTGCACCCATTCCTCAAGCAGCAGTATGTAAGACGTCAAGGGGCCGCCGAAGGGACACATCAGACAAGGCCGCCAGAGTTCGAAACTGTTGGTGACGAGCAGTGGAACTCTTGTTTTTCGGCTAGGGCTCAGTATTGGATGGTTGCACACGTAATCACGGGTCCAGGCAGGAGTAGGGTTGGGGTAGACAGGCATTTTACCTTTTATTTATCCCCTCAGAATATAACAAAAAAAAATGTAAAGAACGACAGAGGGAGCCCGGACCAGCAAAGCTTTGCCAGGCTTAATTCAATTTGAGATATAAAAAAGGAGCTAAACGCCCAAAATAAAAAATAGTAATATAGATGAAAAATAAAGCATAGATGTAAAATTTATATATATATATATATATATATATATATATATATATATATATATATATATATATATATATATATATATATATATATATATATATATATATATATATATATATATATATATATATATATATATATATATATATATATATATATATATATATATATATATATATATATATATATATACAATACCTTCAAGAAACAAAAGTAAACAAAAAACACAACTACCTATTTGCAACAATTAGATCTATGAAATGGAAAAAAGAAAAAGAAACAAACAAAAACGAGACAAGAAAAACACAAAAAGATAAAGAGGTCCAGGAAAGAATGACGCACTGAAGAAATCGTCCGTGAGTATAGCCAGAAACTGCAAAAGAAGAGAGAATAGAAACACCAAAATTGTGCATTAAGGATTAGTCAATACACAAAAAATATAACTTTAAATCGAATATGCTAAGCACACTACAGCCTTGAACAAAAAATCTATAAAGCGGTTTCCAGATTCTGCAATGAAATGAAAAAAAAAAATAGCATTAAAAATGTCACGCATACAAAATAAATGGAGATACAAATACACACAGAACTTCACGCATGAAATCCTTGGCAGCTTGAGAAGACGTCCATTACTATGATATTATAGAATAACAATATTCCGTCCGAATCGACTGGGAGAAAGCTGTACATTACGTACACACAAAAAAAAGTGACTGAAATGGGAAAATATAAAATACCCGTCGACGGAAAATAATTACGGTAACATGAAAAGGGAAAATGCGGATAAATGTATACATAAAAAATGGCCACAAAAGAGGTGAACAGAGAAGGGTAATATAGTAATAACACTGGTAAATACCAAATGACAGATTTAAAAAGAAAAGAAAACAGAAAGGCTCAGGGTGTGAGCATTACTGAGCGCAATCTGCCGAGGTATATTTTTAGGACCACGGAAGCAATAAATAACGTAACTTTTTCGGGGCTTCTAGGCGCCACCAGTTGTTAAATGTCAGAAGCCGGTGCCACTTAGACCATCGTGTGCGAGACGACTTGAACAAAAAAGTTACTTTATACACTCGCTCGACTCATTTGATAGATCAATGAAAATCCCACGCTGTCCCCATTCGCCACCTAATTTCCATAACCCATTTCTTTTTCCATTTTCCCATTCCCTTTTTCCCATCCCAGTCCGTTACTTCCCAGAGGAGACTAGGGGAGTCTCCCCGGGCCCGCTCTCTCGGCCGTGGGTCGCTGTTAGTATTCCCCCTTTTATTTTATTAATTTTCGTTGGAAAAATATCTTTTCCAGATGGACACTTTCATTTATGCCACCAATCAGCCATCTTTCTCTACCCGCGATACATTAGTGGTCTTGGGGGAGTCTGAATTTGGACTCCAATCTAGTCTATGTCCATGGCCCACATGCAAGTACAGAGGCACAGGCAGACATTTTACGAGAACATTTTTCTGCAATTTAAAGTTCATTGCATTGCATCAAATATTCTTCGTGTAATATAAAGACAAAATGTGAAGAACAAGATGTGTAGGACAAAGTTCCGCCAGTCATCGTCACTCGTCAGGCTGAACAACCAAGGCTTTTTAGAGTTATGACTATGAGAAAAAAAAAAAAAAACGCTCTTCTGGGAGAAAATACCTTTATGCAGATGAAAACCTGACGCGAAATAGAAAAAAGAAAAGATCTTGCGCAATCTAGAAGCCTTGCAGGCCTCAAGGGGTGCACATTTTTCACGAGGCGGATTGCTATAATTTTAAAGGTTCAGTGTGCTTGTGTGAGTGAAGTTAAGACTCAAAATTTCTTACCGAAGGAGACTTAAAGGCAACTTTTTATTCATGTGCTGAATGCAAAAATAAAAACGCGCAGAATACAGACGCTGAAGATGGACTGAGTCAGGACATTTATATACGGCACACAAGCATACGAAACAGAAGAAATAACTATGATCAATTATGTGTTCATTTTCAGGTAGGGTGGTTACCGCTGTCATTTTAGCGCAACCAAAAATGTTTACTTTGGCATGGACGCTCATCAAAAGTCAGTGTTATGTCAAGAAAAATGAAGACGATGAGGAATGTTCGTTTTTTTTTTTTTTAAGGCATGCGGGTATCTTCTAGGATTAGTGCAAAGTTTGATCAAGCGTACTATTCTTCGCTTACTGTTAATGAAGAGAAGTCATGTACATTATATGTGACATTTACAGACCGCCAGGCAAGAAACTTAGCACATTTTAACGCCAGAGCGTTAGCATCCCCATACCTAAACAAATTATCCCTCGGCGTCGTCGGCTACGTCGACGGTCTCAACTTTCACAGCCTCAGAGAATTTCGATCATGCCTCTGAGATGTGGCATGGAAGAGCCCACTTCTCCATCCGCAAGACTATGATGACCATATTCGGTTCCAAATTTTCCCCCGAAAGAAATGCTGACGACTAGAGGCGCCCAACGTGACGTATGCCACCTAAGAGAAAAGAACGGCTACCAAACAATAAATGTTTCAAAAGCGAACATAATGTGCCTGTCAATTCGTTACATAGACGATAACATAATCGTCTAGCATGTTGTAGACATTAAGTAATGCTCTCATGTGAACACTGCACGAATTTCAATGATCGTCAGTGGAAGTTTAGTACAAATTGATTCGTTAGTTTAGCGGCATATGGATGAAAAGCATCTTGTACAGGTTGGTGAATTGAATATGGACACTCTTCAAGAACCGAGAGAAGCAGTAGATGTTTATTGCGATTAGCGGAGCCCGTAGTAATTACAGCCTTCATCAAGTGTAAGGGACCTGCGGGTCCAGCGGATCGCGGGAAGTCGGGGAAATATGCGGCTATGAGCCCAGCGCCTCTTGGCAGTTGTAGCTTGAATGGACGCTGGCGGCGCGTAGACAGAAAGGCACCACGAGGCGCCGGGCAGAGCACGCAAAGCCATTTAGGGTGACCAGCGTTACTAGCCGAATGACAGTCACTCAGCCCCGAAGAGGGAGACATAGACGGCATTGTGCACACCGGCTTCTGCGCGCCCTTCGACTGCGCAGTCGCAGGTGAGACGCCCATTCACGCAAGCGCCTGATGGAGTCTGGTGGCGAGCACCTAACAAAAGCGGTGCACTCGGGGCGACAGGCGAGCCGTGGCAGGACCGCTCTTTTCTTTTAGAGCGCAGCTCTTAGGCGCCCGTTCCTGCGTTTCGCGTCATCGTCCGCGTCATCGTCGGCGTCGTCGTCGTCGTCGTCGTCGGCGTCGGACTCGTAACCAGCTCCGCTCCCCTTTCAGCCCCCTTTCTGCCTCCTTAGCGGCGACCGCGCGTGTTATCTGACTGCTGCGCGCGCTCCTGCACCCCCGTTTGCCCCGTTTGCTAAAACCCCAGTACGTTAGGCGATAATTACACGTGACGTATTCAAACACCTATGGGTTACTTGTTTTAATTTTCGTGCTTCACACAATACCTCGCGGGAAAGATGCTTGAAAGCATGCCGTGAACACGTTATCGGGACGAGTGCGAGTTTATCGACACTTTATTTCAGTCCTTGCGTTGGAACAACTCTATATGCGGTGTGAAAAAAAAAAAAAAAAGAGGGGTTATATGCCTCACTTCGTGTTCCAGCCAACACCAAGCCCGTTTCACAGCAAGCCTTGATGTTATTTATCCAGCTAGGAACCTTCTAACAGCTCTTACAAGTTGTCTTCCAGCTCAGGGACAGCCAACTCGGGAGGAATCTCGAGGAAGTCTGGTGTACTGCGCTGTGGCCCAGATGTTTCCAGTTCTGGCCATGATGGCACCCCATCTGGCTCGTCCTCCAAGGCAGGTGCGAGTTGGCGGAGGAGTATGTCCTCTTCTGGCGTGTCATCAGCAACGACCAGGCTCTCATCTTGGAACAGGTCACACTCATCATCTGAGCGGTCGAAGTTAGGATGAATGACTTCAATGGAGATGTTACCGGGTCCTTCACTGCTTTCTGCGACCCCGTCGGGCGGGGCGTCAGCTGGTGCAAGGTCCCATGGCTGCGGCAGGCTGGTTACGATGCTCATTTCTGCACCGAGAAGCTCGGTGTCGACACCAGAGTTGTTCACCCTGGCAGATTCCCCGTAGTCAACGTTGATGTCACAGCGCACGCCGGCAGAAATGGCATTCGTGATGTTGGATAGTGGCTTCCGTCTAGATTCGCCGAGGTCTGACTCGACATCATTGCCTGATGTCGACGTCCTCTCTGCTTGAGTGATACTATGGTTGCTCGGTTCTGGTGAGCTCACTGTGACGGCACCCTTGGAAGAATCATCGTCCATGATGACCGATAGGACTCGCCCGAAAGTGCTCTGACAGGAAGAAGATGCGCGCGAATTCAAAGCGCGAGATCAAGTACTCGGCCGGGGCTACTTTAAATGATTGATTTTAGGATTTTAGTACCTCGCGGTGATTTTCGTGGTGTATTTAGAGCGCGTGATAGGTTTTTAAAAACAAAAATTCATACGTTATAGCCCATCTTCATGATGCAGATTTCAAAATAATTTCTAATCAACATTTCTCAAAGTTACGCATAGACCTAAAGCAATTGTCAAGTCTTGGTGTCAGCTCTGCGTGACGATGAAGAAGAAAGCACGCATTCCTTGGTTAGGTGGCATCTATTCCACCGAAGGAGAAATTAACGCGCTATGAATACATACAAAAGAAACCTACACTGCGCGAAGTTGTTCAGCGCACGCCGTGCTGTGCTGGTTTTTCCTTGTATACAGAGGATAAGATCTGGACGCATCGCGCGAACGACCACAGCCCGACGCTGCTATGCCGGAAGACGAAAGAGATGAGAAAGCATGCAAAAGCAAGGGCTTCGTCAGCTAGGCTGTTCTGGTTAGAGCGAAGCAACCGTTGACCACCATCGACTTTTATGTGTCAGAGCCTCAAGAAGATGCGACCAATAGTTTTTTACCTCCTGCATAAAGATAGTGATATCCGAAAAGAGAACACATTTACGATAAGCAGTCAGGCTGAAAAACGAGTTGATGTCAGTTACTACAACAACACCAAAATAAATAGCGATGTCCCTTAATACCGTCGCATATATTTATTAAAGAGGAAAAATGATATCGGGACTCTGCACACGACCTAACGTCGCACTTGGAAACACGCGTTTACACCAATCTAAAACCACCCAACACACGCCTTATAGAGCGCTAAACCAACGCCGTCAGACCTCTGCTATATAACTATTTTCGCGAGGGTTGCTCGGCACGAAACATTACAGGCAAGCGGACGATGCTCGTCACATAAGCATGATGGGTACGCATGCTCGTTACCTCTCCGGATTTCTGCTCTGCTCCGCAACGGCAGTTGGAGGCAACTCGTTCTGCTCCTTGTGACGTAAACGAGCCCCCCCCCCCCCTTCTTTTTCCCTCTCCTTCAGCCCTTTTTAACCATGCTTTCAGCATCGTCTTTCGTTTCTTCGAGAATAACGCGCAGCCCGCAACGCGTTTCAGAGCTCCGAACTTAAAGACCATCTGCCACAGGCGCTCTATCAAGACAAATAGGCTTTTTTCCTCTTACACATGCACTGTACCCGCATAATCACTGTACATATGCTACCCCCTCCCCCCCCCCCCCCCCCCCCCGCTCTCGTCCGCAGCGGCGTGCAACGGCGGTGAGCTGGTTGAAATAGTTAAATGTCCAGCGTTCCCCCTTTCCTCCCATCATCATTTGTAATCGCATTCACTCCGGGCAGTCGAAGGTCGCACGATACTTTATAAAATGTGCCGGCTGTATGTGATACTACAGCTCGGTTCTTCTCAAGTGTACGAAGTCGGTCGATTATTGAATATGAATGAACCTTAGCAGTTTCACTTTAATGGAATATTTCATTAGTATTTTGTCACTTGGAAAGAGAAAGAAATTTACACTGCATATAAGTTAAAACTAAGAGCTATAGGTATTCGTATGCCAGAGGGCAGAGGGTGGCTTACACCACATCAGCCGTTGAGGAAAGAGAGGTGACAGAAATGATGCGAGGAAAAGAAATATCACCAAGATTGATATTGTACCTGCAGAACACAAAGCGATAGAAAAGTAAAGTAATTACATTCTATTATTTCAAGAGTGTTGCCAGTAGCACATATTTAAAGTCTTGTTTACTGCACGTTATAGGTTACAAGTTACAAAACAGGAATGGAAGCCAAATATACATAAATTTTGAACTAATTCTCGGAAAGAGCTTTCGAATATATATATATTTTTCGCATCTAGTACAGCTTCACCATAACAACCAATATATCCACAGGGCGTACTTCGGCACACTTAGTTCTTTGTTATTTTTTTTTTTTTTTGTTCTAAAACATTTCGGTCTTCTATAGCATTCTTGACTACTCGTTGTAAGCGAGGATAAATTTTCTAAGAAAAATGTTGCAACACATCGTAAGCTAAGCACCGTTACATGAATATGTTCATAAACGCGCCGGGCAATAAACCACAGTTGATCCACAATTATTTCAAAATCTTGGAGGTCACTTTATCTGCACCTTAAGAATGAAAAGCGATAGCGCCTTTGTCTTTTTCTCATTTTTTTCTTTTTTGACGTCAGCCAATTGCCAAATAGAAATCACCACCCCGGGTATACTGCACGGCGTACACACCCATTTACTTACATGAATTACCCTGCACAACATAATACGCCACTGCAGTACCCACACATGAATTACGCTACAAGACATGCTACGCAGATGCTGGGCCACTGCATTACTCACACACAAATTACACTACATGACATAGTGCAACACTACAGTAATGATACGCGTATTGCACTACACGATATACTGCGCCACTACAGCGCTCATACATGAATTATACTACAAGGCGTACTACGCAACTACTCTAGTTATGTACACATACCGCTACACAGCACACACCAGAACGCATTCCCTATCCCTACCCTTTAACAATCTTGCATCAGCAGCCAGTGACTGGATATACCGCCACGGGCGTCTGCTTTTGTGACCACATTCGTTCGAGATTCACTGCCAGATTCGAAGGAAAACGTGCGGAAGCTTCCGGTGGGAAGCGCTGGATCATGATTTCAAACATCATCGCTGTCAAGGAATTTAAGAATAAAGAGAAGCAGGAATATTAACTGAATTCTGATTCTCGCAAAGCTTTTAGTTGGGAACTCTCCAAAAAAGGGAATTAAATGAATTGCCCCTGTACGTTGGCGAACGAGTACTCTCCGTGAGGTCTTACAGGGGGTCGAGGAAAAGCCAAGACGAGTTCCGAGGAGCAAAAAAAAAAAGTTGTAATATTTAAGTGCTCCGCAATGAATTACAACTGGGGCATTCTGGGCCTCGGTCGGCAGCAGAGAGTTGAGTACGAGGCCCAATCATCTATGCTAAGGAGCCTCTGCGCCTTTGAGTGGAGCAAGCGGCATGCAACACCACCAACCAGGTCAGCCACGCATGGAGCGCGCGTCGCCAACGGGCGCGGAGAGGTTGCAGAAGCTTTATTCTGTTATTACGCCGACGTTTTGACGCGACAGGGTTAAAGTACCCGTTCACCTGGCAATCCGGCGTCGGCGCCGTGAGCGAAATATCACGTACAGCCTTTATCAAAAGTTTACAGCCCAGGAGGTCCACTTCTGAGCGATACTATGTGGCTCGTAATGCGTTTTCAGGTTTCCATGCTTGCTAAAGGCAAGAAGATGTTTCCTCCTACCCTCTCCAATGGCTCGGAATTCTACGACTATTACAGAAGTCATATTATACGGCTTAAAAGCAAACCCTCTGGGCTGTAAACTTTTGATACAGGCTGTACATGACCCTCCCAGGTGGTGGAGTGGCAAGCAACATTGCCGGGAGCAGACTGGTCGTAAGGTTGTGCGACTTCACACGACCACATGACATGGCTGAGTTGGCAGAAGACCCGAATTTGTGCTTCTAAATTCAGATGGGAGGTGAAGAAGAATCCAACCCTGCCTGCCGAATCGAACATGCTATATCATTGGCCACTAAGAAACTTTCTTACGGTGTCGGCTTGGCTATACGGGGCTTCAATATACCTTTGTCGTGAAGTGGTCCACAAAACCTGGTAGCTTACGACGGTATGCAAAGGAGTATTGGAGAGGTAATAAGGGCAAGAATTTGAGAATCAGGAATATACGAGCAGCAAACGCCCATATAGGAGAACGTGAATGCGTAAGAGGAGCCGACAAAAGGAGCCGCTGTACCATCATACCCTTAACAGTGGAGCTATAGATTCAGCCCCCCCCCCCCCCCTTTAATTTTGTAGCGCAAGCTGCGCTATGCTAGTCAGCGGCGCATTTCGGATGAGCTTCGCTAGTCGCTAATGCGCATGCGCCGTAACCATGGCAACTAATTATACTGAGCGACAGAGGAAAAAAAAGAACGGAAGAGAGAAGAAGGGCGAAAAGAAAAAGAAACCGGCAAAAGGATGCGAGAATTCGGAAGACGCCAAGAAGACAGAAGAGAACTAGAATGAAGACGAAAAGAGGGTGAAGAGTGAGGAGGAGACAAAGAAGCCGGTCAAATAGAGAAAGCAGAATCGGAAGACTCCAAGAAGAAGACAGAAGAAAGAAAGAAGAATGAATACGGAAAGAGGGAGAAGAGGGAGAAGAAGAAGCCAGTCAAATAGAGCAATTGGATGCGAAGACGCCAAGAAGGCAGAAAAAAGGAAGAAGAATAAGGACGGAAAGAGGGAGGAAAAGCAGAAGCTGGTCAGAAAGAACAAGCAGATATGGAAGACGCCAAGAAGAAGACAGATGGAGGGATGAAGAATAGGGATGGAAAGAGGCAGAAGAAGAAGAGGGAGAAGAAGACGAAGAAGCCGGTCAACTAAAGAAATCAAATTCGGAAGGCGCCAAGAAGAAGACAGAAGAATGGAAGAAGAATGAAGACGAAAGAGGGAGAAGTGCGAGGAGGGGAAAAAGCCGATCAAATAGAGCAAGCAGATTGGGAAGACGCCAAGATGATGAATACAGAAGAAGGAAAGAAGAATAAAGACGGAAAGAAGGAGGAAAGGAAGAAGAAGCCGGTCAAATATAGTAAGCAAAGTCGGTAGACTCCAAGAAGAGGAAGAAAGAAAAAGGGGAGAAGAACGAAGACGGAAAGAGGGAGAAGGAGAAGAAGCCAGTCAAATATAACAAGATACGGAAGACGCCAAGAAGACAGATGGAGGGATGAAGAATGGAGATGGAAAGAGGCAGAAGAGGAAGAAGAGGGAGGAGAAGACGAAGTCGGTCAACTAGAGAAATCAGATTCGGAAGACGCCAAGAAGAAGGCAGAAGAAGGAATGAAAAATGAAGACGGAAAGAGGGAGAAGAGCGAGGAGGAGAAGAAGCCGGTCAAATAGAGCAAGCAGATTAGGAAGACGCCAAGATTATGAATACAGAAGGGAAGAAGATGACGACAGAAAGATGGAAAATAGGGAGGAAAAGAAGGCGGTCAAATAGAGAAAACCGATTCCAATGACGCCAAGAAGACAGAAGGAGGAAAAAAGAACAAAGACAGGAAAATGGAGGAGAGGAAGGTAAAGAAAAAGCCGGTCAAATAGAGGAAGAAGACTCGGAAGACGCCAATAAGAGGCCCCGAAGCGTGATTCCGTTCTATCAACGGTAGGGTCCGGTCAGTAGCGTCACCTGACGACAAATAACTGAGCGATTGTCAAAACGAATAAGAGCGCATTTAAAGCGCGGCATCCCGGTCGCTTATGTATGAAAAGCTGTATGATGGACAGGCATGCCGTGCCACCAAGATCGTCCACATCTGTGTTTCGGGAGCAGTGTGCTTTGGTGAGGAGTGTATATGCTGCACGCGAAGAACCTCCAAACAGGATGCCGTATCTAGATGCACGTATTTGCCTCCCAGAATTTTGACGTTTTGATGATTGTGATGGTGACGATGATGGCGGGCTCGCATTAAGCAGCCTGGTAACTTTAGACATGGACAAGTTAAAGTATGTGGTGTTTTTCCTTTTTTTCTTACAGAAGTTTTCCTATGCAATAAAAAAAAATTATATGGCACAATGGATTAATGCCACTTATCTCACACCTCGAAACATCTGTTCGAATCCCCTGAGTGGAATTCTTTTTCGGGTACTTTTTTTACAATTAACAACATTCAAATAACTTATTAACGTCGTTCTTGGGGTGTGTTTCCCTTTAGCATTCCATGATATCTTTTATTCCTTATAGCTGCAAAACCAGCCGTGAACAGAGCCAGGAGTTGACGGTGTGGCAGCGGTTACACTATAGAATTACCTTCACCCTAACCATATTCTGCGTTTACTGAGTGTGTGGTCCCTTAAGGTTGCATTCAGAGGCAACTCTCAGCAACAATCCCCGTTTAACTCGCTGAGACAACTAGTCAGGAGAAAGAATTTGCGGGACGCTGCTGTTGGGAGACGTAATTACGCCTCGCCGAATCGCCGATCATACAAGTGGCATGCTGCCAGCTCCATCGGCGACGAGAACGTTCAGGTGGGACTATGTGAACATTCCGTTTTCTAGCTTTCGCTATGCATATCCAGGGTCTACCGAGTTGAGCCGCCATCATTTGTTTTATTTTTTTTTTTTCAAATCACGACATAAACAAGACAATACCAGCATAAATTGCCGACTATCCCTGGAAAGTTATTCCAGGTATTCTAGACGTAAGTATTGCCCCGATCAACCTGACAGATTGTCGACGCTCGATGAATAAACAGAAAAAAAGAGAAACAGTCGCTCAATAAAAACGCTTGCAGAAAAAAAGAAACAGCCCACACGGCTTCATTTTAGAACATTGTCACGCTGTTAGCGACAAATTCAGTGCCATCATGGCGGCAGTATTCATTCTGCCGAATTCACCGGAACAAACTTTCTTTCGTATTCAAAACGTCGGACGCCAGCTTCATGCTCGACGTTGCTGACTTCCGACCGACCAAGCAGCTGTCGAATCCCTGCACGCAACCTTGAGGTGGCCCTCAGTACTATGGGGGGTCTACAAGAACTGCGGTTTCAAAGTCCGCACTATCAACACAAATCTTCATAGAATGAGGACCATCATACAACCGGACCTCAGGAAAACGTTCTATCAGATCGACCAAAGGTATCTTTTCGACCTCCACCGTCATTGGTAACGGCCTGGTAATGGCCTGGTAACGGCCTGGTAATGGCAATGGGCTGATCCAGTGGGATTGTGAATTAAAAACTCGGGCATACTTACCAGTCATTCTGTGTTAGTGGAAACTATTCTCTATTCAATTTTTTGTATAGAGCGCCTTGCCGTTTCATAAAGCTAGCTATAGATGGATTAGTCTGTATATTTAAAGAAGCGCTTCGTCACACACAGAATGACATCTCGTCTACCACTTCTACATTATCAAATATCCCTCACTCAAATATCCTGTACTGTATTCCGCTCTGTCTGTAGCGGATTCCTTCCTTTCCGTTTCTATATACGGCACGTTTAGAAAAAAAAAACTGTGTCCAAGCTGCCGATTTTCACAACAAATACAATTATGTCATAGTTGTCTGTAGATGTTTTTCTAGACGGTTTGGTTTCTCTTACAGGGTTTAACGTTAGAAAATGACGCAGGCTATGAAGGATTCCGTATCAAAGGGCTCCTGATTAATTTCGACCACCCGAGGCTCTTTAACGTGCCCAGATATCGCTCACTAGACAAGCGCGTCATGTTTCGCTTCCATCTAAATGCGGTCGCCGCGGAAGGGATTGAACCCAGGTTTCCTCTGGCTCAGAATAATCATGCCTGCCCTATCCACTGAGCAACCGCGGCGGGCAGGATGCTTGGTTACGATGTCTGCGGCACAACATCGCTAACAATGACAAGAGTAGATATTTGGGCAACTCTGTAAAGATCCACGACGTAAGAGGGAGCGCGAAACTAGGCCGACAGGCAATGGATGTAACACACAAACCAAAAGCGCCAGTGGCATATTTTCTATCCTTTGTACGCCGTCCTGGTTTTGCGCTCTCTCTTATGTCACAACTACATTATTTTAAACGAGCAGGGGAGGGGAGCGGAGGGGGCGTAAAGGCCCAACGAAACATCGATCGGGCAGGAAGATGGAGTTCGACTGCCACTCGGCTGCATTTCCGTTCTATATGCCATGTGGGCGATTATGAATAACAGGCTCGACTTTGAAAAGTACGGTCTAGCAGAAGTGTTCAAACTGAGAATACCATGTGTAAACCACTTTGCACCCTTAAGGATATATTAGTCATTACAACACCCTTATAACACCCATGTTTTTTTGTAAAATGGGTGTTCTTATTTTTTCGCACCCATTTTACCCCCACTCGGAATTTCTGGAGTGTTGAAAAGGTTCATTTAGTAAAATGCACCCCGCCTATCTCCAAAGGTGTCAAAGTGTTTTTGATTTTTTTTTCATTTTTCATCAATAACGAAAACTTCAGGATAAGGGGAGGGATCAGCATGGATTTTGTTTGGAAAATGACGAAGTCTGTTCAAGGAATTGTGAAAGCAGTACAAATGCTCTCACGGAGCTGATATCATGTGCTCTTTACTACACATTCAGGCGCTCATTTTTTTGCAAACGGTTGCAAGAATGAAAAAAAAAATACGGTATGCGGGGTTCAGTGTCCATAATTAGGCTGTATACAACAGCAACACCTAGGGAGCGTCGTGCTAGTGCAGCAATCCGAGATTAACTTGCAATGCACTATATATTGGCGTTATAAACATTACATGTTTTTAATATCCATTCTCGGCAAACTTACGAAATCTGGACACTGCACGACGCCGGTCAGAGTCCATGCATCAGATATAACCTGAAGCCAACATTTTCATTCACCCCGTTACCAGTGTATCGCCGCACGATATGCAGGCTCAGAGTGAGGGTGCCAAACGGAGCGTGCAATGCCGTTGCGGAATTAAAATTTGTCTAGCGCTTCTTTTGCATCCTGACGATAGAGGAGAAAGGTGCATATTACTGCAGGCGCATTGTTAACTATGCGCAGCTCGTAAACATTACTGCATGTTGCTATTTTATTTGGCCACAGATTTAACGCCTCGCCGCCGCCGCCCTCCTGCTGCTGCTGCTGCTGCTGCTGCTGCTGCTGCTGCCGCCGCCGCCGCCGCCGCCGCCGCCGCCCGCCGCCGCCGCCGCCGCCGCCGCCGCCGCCGCCGCCGCCGCCGCCGCCGCCGCCGCCGCCGCCGCCGCCGCCGCCGCCGCCGCCGCCGCCGCCGCCGCCGCCGCCGCCGCCGCCGCCGCCGCCGCCGCCGCCGCCGCCGCCGCCGCCGCTGCCGCTGCCGCTGCCGCTGCCGCTGCCGCTGCCGCTGCCGCTGCTGCTGCTGCTGCTGCTGCTGCTGCTGCTGCTGCTGCTGCTGCTGCTGCTGCTGCTGCTGCTGCTGCTGCTGCTGCTGCTGCTGCTGCTGCTGCTGCTGCTGCTGCTGCTGCTGCTGCTGCTGCTGCTGCTGCTGCTGCTGCTGCTGCTGCTGCTGCTGCTGCTGCTGCTGCTGCTGCTGCTGCTGCTGCTGCTGCTGCTGCTGCTGCTGCTGCTGCTGCTGCTGCTGCTGCTGCTGCTGCTGCTGCTGCTGCTGCTGCTGCTGCTGCTGCTGCTGCTGCTGCTGCTGCTGCTGCTGCTGCTGCTGCTGCTGCTGCTGCTGCTGCTGCTGCTGCTGCTGCTGCTGCTGCTGCTGCTGCTGCTGCTGCTGCTGCTGCTGCTGCTGCTGCTGCTGCTGCTGCTGCTGCTGCTGCTGCTGCTGCTGCTGCTGCTGCTGCTGCTGCTGCTGCTGCTGCTGCTGCTGCTGCTGCTGCTGCTGCTGCTGCTGCTGCTGCTGCTGCTGCTGCTGCTGCTGCTGCTGCTGCTGCTGCTGCTGCTGCTGCTGCTGCTGCTGCTGCTGCTGCTGCTGCTGCTGCTGCTGCTGCTGCTGCTGCTGCTGCTGCTGCTGCTGCTGCTGCTGCTGCTGCTGCTGCTGCTGCTGCTGCTGCTGCTGCTGCTGCTGCTGCTGCTGCTGCTGCTGCTGCTGCTGCTGCTGCTGCTGCTGCTGCTGCTGCTGCTGCTGCTGCTGCTGCTGCTGCTGCTGCTGCTGCTGCTGCTGCTGCTGCTGCTGCTGCTGCTGCTGCTGCTGCTGCTGCTGCTGCTGCTGCTGCTGCTGCTGCTGCTGCTGCTGCTGCTGCTGCTGCTGCTGCTGCTGCTGCTGCTGCTGCTGCTGCTGCTGCTGCTGCTGCTGCTGCTGCTGCTGCTGCTGCTGCTGCTGCTGCTGCTGCTGCTGCTGCTGCTGCTGCTGCTGCTGCTGCTGCTGCTGCTGCTGCTGCTGCTGCTGCTGCTGCTGCTGCTGCTGCTGCTGCTGCTGCTGCTGCTGCTGCTGCTGCTGCTGCTGCTGCTGCTGCTGCTGCTGCTGCTGCTGCTGCTGCTGCTGCTGCTGCTGCTGCTGCTGCTGCTGCTGCTGCTGCTGCTGCTGCTGCTGCTGCTGCTGCTGCTGCTGCTGCTGCTGCTGCTGCTGCTGCTGCTGCTGCTGCTGCTGCTGCTGCTGCTGCTGCTGCTGCTGCTGCTGCTGCTGCTGCTGCTGCTGCTGCTGCTGCTGCTGCTGCTGCTGCTGCTGCTGCTGCTGCTGCTGCTGCTGCTGCTGCTGCTGCTGCTGCTGCTGCTGCTGCTGCTGCTGCTGCTGCTGCTGCTGCTGCTGCTGCTGCTGCTGCTGCTGCTGCTGCTGCTGCTGCTGCTGCTGCTGCTGCTGCTGCTGCTGCTGCTGCTGCTGCTGCTGCTGCTGCTGCTGCTGCTGCTGCTGCTGCTGCTGCTGCTGCTGCTGCTGCTGCTGCTGCTGCTGCTGCTGCTGCTGCTGCTGCTGCTGCTGCTGCTGCTGCTGCTGCTGCTGCTGCTGCTGCTGCTGCTGCTGCTGCTGCTGCTGCTGCTGCTGCTGCTGCTGCTGCTGCTGCTGCTGCTGCTGCTGCTGCTGCTGCTGCTGCTGCTGCTGCTGCTGCTGCTGCTGCTGCTGCTGCTGCTGCTGCTGCTGCTGCTGCTGCTGCTGCTGCTGCTGCTGCTGCTGCTCACATGGAGCGCTGCATGGAACTAGGGCCACTTAAATGCGGTTAAAATTGGGTAGTGTCCGATTGTAGATCTCTGGAAGATTTCCACGTGTCCTATTACGAGCATAACACAAGGCATGCTCTTAAGAGGACACGTGTAAATCTTCCAGAAATCTACAATCGGACGCTATGCAATTTTAACCATATTTAAGCCGCTGTCGTTTCATGCAGCGCTTCATGTTATCAAGGGACCCGTACCAGCCCCGAAATGTAATTTTTCTTTCTTTTTTTTTCAGAAGATTGGGGCGAGTGTATGTTTGTTTCTGCAATGATTAGTCGGCACCTAAAGCAGTTTTAGTGCAGACACACCTTTCTTGAAAAGCAACATGCATTCCAAAAGGTCCTGCTAACTGATATCTGCAGGGGAACAATTCTCAAAAACTTTACCCAAAGGGGGAGAAGGAAAAAGAAACAGAATCTCCCCAGATGGGCGAGAAGGACATAAAAAAAAAGAATATTAACAGGACAGTGAACCACAGTGGCAGGGGTGGTTCACTTTCCTGTTAATATTCTTTTTTTTTATGTCCTTCTCGCCCATCTGGGGAATGCTTTTGAGATTTTTTGTGTGTGTGTGTGTGTGCACGTGTGGCCGAGTGGTTAAGGCGATGGACTAGATAGCCATGCAGGGTGTTTTGCTGGGCTAGCTGATAGTTGTCAACATTATGGTATCGCAAAGCTGGCTGGCAGATGAGAACAAAATCAAAAGCGTGTTTAAACCCTTGCCAGTGATGCCCGCTCTGCCCAGACGAAGACAAGTCCACTTGTTGAAATGTTGGCTCAACCTGCGAACTGAGGCTTCACCCCTCTACTCTTTTCCAGTGCTCTTTCATACAGTGTAGCAATCTTCTTCCTCTCATTCTACATGGACAACTATGGACAATTTGTAGTGGAACTTGTATTCGTTCATCATTGGCACTTCGTTATTTCATAGCAATATGTATAACTATGTATTAAATACCTTATTCATTCTTGGTAGTTGGATTTCAGCCGAGACTTGTTGCAGACCACTTTGAATATTATGTTGATCATCAGTGTTCCTTAAAACCTTGCATTAATTGAATGAAAGGCAAAATGTGTGGAGAAGTTATCATTGCTGTAAATGTGAGCAGACAGAAATGGAGCTTCTCATCGCTTCTTTATTCATGTGTCATTAAATTGGGAATTCTTTAGCACTCTCATAATAAACTTTTACTAATGGATGGCTACGGCTGTTGCAAAAGTTGATTGGCATTGAAATCGTTCTAAAACAAAATGCTAACGCACTATATGCTTACTTTGAGGCCTGTATTTGAAACCAAATATATTGTGAGATATGCAAGGGCCTCAATATGACCAAATTAATTCAGGTTCAATCGTTTACATAAGTCATTCAAAAAGGCCAAATGCTGAGGCAAATATAAAGTCCTAATTTATCAGAAGTGAGAGTTGGAAGAAAAAAAAAACCCTTATTGCAGCTATAGATGATGCCACAGCTCGACTCAATTGCTATATGAAGCTACTATAACATCCCTAGCGAGCTAATTGTGTGGCACTAAGAGCCTGCATGCAAATGTGGCCTGAATATCAGTATTCTATCATTAAAATAGATCAGTACAAAATGAAGGCAATGGGCTACATAAAGTCAAAGGAGACCGAACAAATATTGAGGGGGAGCCGCAGTGTACCAGTGGGTGGTTTGACAAGTGAACTTGCCAATGTCGGGGCAATGGTGCAGTTTATGTTTGTTTTTGCTTCCCAACGAGTAAGGCGAGTAGGGAAGGAACAAAAAGATGCTGTCCTGGAGATTGCCTTATATTAACTGGGAACTTGTGATCCCTTAACCTGAACAAAATAAAAATGTTCAGCAGCACTTAAAGAGCAGTGCATTGTACATAATAAATAGGCACAAGAAGCAGGTCGGATGTTTGCATATGTTTGTAGGAGAAAATTGATGATTTTAAAGCAACCTGGGGAAAAATATGGTTGCAGCAGAATTTTTAAGGAGAGCACTCTAGAAATAGTTAAATAAAAAAATATCCTGGCAAACAATGCTAATGCAAAAAGAAAGGATAAAGAATAGAAGATAAGCTGGTGACTTGGTTAAAATACGTATGTTGTGTATAAAGGAGAGTGGGTACCCAATGGTGAATTGCCATGCCAACTTAGCTGCGAATAGCTGTAGGTACTGTGAGAAACAGATCGCAAAGAAGGCAGGGAAGAAAAAGACAGAGGGGTGATGTGAGGAAAGGAATAACATGGAAAGGAGATACTTGAACAGAACAAATTATGTTACGCCGCACAAGCAAAGGATGAAATGCCAAAAGAAAAGAGACAAATGCAATACAAGGTGAAAAGCACCAAAAATACTTTCAAAAAGCAATACAGCTCATACTGTAGAGGGGGGAAACAATTATTTTGAAAAAGCAGTGCAATTCATGCTCCATGTGGTTGCCATCCAGAATAGTATTGGGAAGGTCGAGTATATTTCAGAAATGTAATTCAACTCTCAAGGTCATTTCTCCTGATGGTTGCATTGTTTTCAGTTTATAGGTCTAAATCTTTTCTGCTACTATCATTAGGCTGGTGTATCACCTCTTCCTTGCCGCTGTGAAAAAAAAATGAATTTCAATTTATCAAAGCTGTGTCCATCTCTCTCTGTTTTTATTCATCTATTCAGGCTTTGTTGTTGCTTTTATAATGCAGGCCATAGCAGGTGTCTGCTGTCCCTTCATTTTTAACATTTTTGAACATCATACATAGTGTACAGTGAATGAAAACAAACCAAACCAGTTTGCTGTTTCTTTTATTTGTCCTTTATCTTTCTAAATTGCCCTTTGGGCTTGTAGGACGACTAACCAAAACCTCATTTCTTATTCACTTATTGATCTTTTAAAGTAAAAGTTTCATCTATTGAAACTGCACTTAAGCTTTCTTCATCCCTTGATATTATGCTCCATAGATGAATAGAAGATCGTTTGAAGCACAGGTCATTCTTTAACGCGTTAAAAAATTACATATTGACATATTAACATAGTCTACAGGGAAACTTGGTAGACTTAGTAGTTTCTGAGCAAACTTCCCCTCTGGATACCTTCACCACAACTGCAAGGTATAAAAGGACAAATATATGTATTGTGTGGCTTGGTAATACACCTTTCCTCTCATGCACATACATACTGGGTTTCCTGAAGAATGTATTGAATTAATCTTAGTTGCCAATTTCCTTGCGATATTTGGCAATAGCAGTATCCACAGCAGTGTTAAGACTGCCATTCAATGGAAAACATGAAGTATTCTGAGGAAATTTGGATTGCTCAAAATGTGTGGCAGCTGCTTAACAGCAAATGCAAAAGGGCAAGGCGCCCATATGCTTGCAATGTCAGTGCATGTTAAAGAACTATAAGTGGTCAGAATTTCGAGAACCCTCCAGTATAGTGTATCTCATAGCCTGAGTCACTTTGAGATATTAAATGCCCTACACCATAAAGAAAAAATGTTTGACATCAGTGTGCAGTGGCTGAACTTAAAATCATTATACCATTCATAAACTCTTACAAGTTCACTTCTTGCCTGGAACATCAATACGACATGTAAGTGTATATAATTAATGCAAAGTGATGATCATAAGGCTATAAACATTGGTTGCAGTTTGGGAGAAATGGCAGTCTAGACCATGCCATGCACTGATGCAGTGAGGTTTCATTGACACTGCACTATCATGCTTTACTCATGAAGTGCTCCCTTGGCAAGAGTTTACTTAACAATTTAATATTTTTCAGAGAAATATAGGAGCAGATGCCTACTACGGTCCTAGTTTCTAATATATGGCTGTGATTTGGAGCACTTCGCGAGTGCATATTGGAACCATGCAAGTCTGTTCCTGCATGCAATAACTGTTGCAAGTGAACATCTCTCCTTTGTTTTGCCTTTTTTCGTATACTGGTCTCTTTGCAGTTCCTGTATGACTTCAACCTGATTAAGAATGATAGACTTATGGCAGTGCAACAGGGACATGAAAGTGGTTCTCCAGGCTGATGCATGGGTATTGCCCCAAGGCACAAGAAATGTGAGTAGTTGCAAGATTGAGTCATGCACTTTACATTGTTCATAGAACTGCAACAGTAGTGGACCGAGCAAGACTGGGCTCTTAGGTAGCAAGTAGGAGTGAAAGGTGCTTTATAAGAATGACGAGTGTGAATAAAAGCTTATATTGCCCATAATTGTTTCAGGCATTGGTTTTATGATAACTGAGCTTCTATTGGATATGTCACCTAATCGAGCATATCCATTTGGGGATGGTGAACGTCCAGAATTTGTCACCCTGAACCCCCAAATTTCACTTCATCAGATACAACCAAAGTCGATTTTGATATTTAGCTTTAACCGAATATGACAACCTTTGTGTATAAATGATAAGTGATACCGTCAGTGATATCACTACTGGGTGCATAGTAGAAGTTGGTGGTAGCATAGGGAAGATACCGGCAAGCTATCTAATTAGACAAAATATTTAACTAAGAAATTCCAAGGTATAAAAGCTTCCAACCCAATAGACAATAAAACTGGCAGAGCTATCAAAGGTAATCAACAGGTACAAAATGTCCGATGTAAGGAAGTATTACGCGAATAAAATTGAGCGTGTTCTAAACAGCGAGGCAGCCTTAAAGCAGTGAATATATGTATCATCTGAAGTAGTCAGGACAGCAAGATTGGCTGTAGGGAAAAGCAATCAGACGTTCCACCAGGGACAAAGGACAAGATTGAGAAAGCTTTAGAAACTGAAAACGGGGAAAGCTGCTGGGGAGGATCAGGTACCTACAAATTTGTTGTAGGATGGGGGGATACCATGCTAGGAAAACTAGCCACCCTTTAAGTGTATTGCCCGGTGTCATCAACGGTACCACAATCATGGAAGATTGTCAACACTATCTTAATTCATAAAAAGGGGAAGCCAATCACTTGACTTGGAAACTACAGACAAATCAGCTTACTATCTGTTACATATAAGGTTTTACTAAGGCAATTGCTAACAGAATTAGGTCAACCTTAGACGTCTGTCAAGCAAAAAATCAAGCAGGTTTTCGGAAAGGGTACTATCGATCATATCCATACCATAGTAAAACATACATTTCAGTTCGTCAATACATCTTCAAAAGCTTTACCAGTGTTGCGGCAGCGGACAGAGAGCAGGAAGGACAAATGCTACTAACAACTGAAGATTTAAAAATACACAGTTATTATACTGACAAGAAACAACCAGAAGTGCATGTGCTACCCCCCCCCCCCCACCCCTAAAAACTTATTAGTTAGAAATCCAGATATGAACTTTAAGTCGTGTATATTTTCTTAAAGGGTGATTATGTATGTATTGCTGTTCTTGTACACATAACAGGCTTCATGCAATTTTCTTGTCAATTGATCTTGACGACTGAATAACTTTTGCCCTGTTAAAAAAAGTGCATGCTCTTTTTTTGACACATTAAGTACACTTGGTTTGTTCCGGTGAGTCTCAGTAATGTAGGGTTAAATTTGATGAAGGAGCACTGTTTAAAGGCATTTTGTATTGGCGTAAGTGTGTGTTCATGAATTTCCCTGTTAGGCCTATATTTCCACTTTTTTTTGCCAAATTTAAAAGGTATGTCATTGACCACTTTCTCTTCATACGGCCCAAAATGCAACTCCACTTGGCAGGCATTTTCCCTTTTGCTTTTTGTTTTCTTTCTTTGACTTCAGTCAACAGCAGCACAAATTCTTGCTAGCTTATTAGGAGCTGAAAACAGCCCTTTAATGCCAACTTGTTTACGCCTATGGGATAGCTGATGGATGTATAATATCACTGCATACTTCTTTTTCTCTCTGCTGGAAGGCCCTTGTGGATCATGTTTATCAAACGACCATCTTTTTCAGGATTTTATTGCAAGCAAGTGTTTCAAATGATTCGAAAAGCTGGCTAACCTGAGCCTCTGGACCTGCTGCTTGAAACTTCTGTCTAGCATGGACGCATGATTTAGTAATCGCTGATCCTAAATATGGCACTGCTATGCTGCACTTAACTATATTCAAATGCACTGAATAATAAATAAGTAAGAGCTTTTCCGACCACTGTAGAAAAGAACAACAAATGTGATCTTCGTTCTCTTCCATTGAAACATCCAGGAATTGGGGCTGACTTCTTTCCGGTATTTTGATTTTTTTTTCCAAATTTCGATATTTTCTTTCAAAATACGAAATGAAATCAGCTCCAAACTTGGCTGTTGGAAAAGAAGGAAGATCACATTTGTTGGTTCTTTCTACATGGGTCAGAAAAGCCTTTACTTAGTTACCATTCAGAGCATTCAAAGATAGTTAAGTGTGGCATAACAGTGCCACGCTGCATCCACAATATAGACAGAACTTTCAAGCAGCAGGTCCAGAGACTAAGGTTAACCGGCTTCCTGAATGACGTGATAACACTTGCTTGCAATAAAATCCTGAAAAAGATTGTCGTTTGGTAAACATGATCCTCAGGGGCCTTCCAGTAAAGATAAAAAGAGGTATGCACTAATACCATACATCCATCATTTAACCCATAAGCTTAAACAAGTTGGCACTAGATATGCGGTTGAGGTATTATTTTTGGTTCCTAATAAGGTAGGAAAATTTTGTGCTTTTTTTGACAGAGCAGCCAAAGAATGAAAAAAAAACAAGAAAAACCTGTCAAGTGGAACTTGAGTTGCATTTTGTGCCATGTGGACAGGGTGTGGTCTGACATACCTTTCAAATGCAACAAGAACTATAATATGGAACAGACCAAGAAATTCATTAAAATGCAAAATGTCTGAATGGTGCTCCTTTATCAAATTTCGCCCTGAACAAACCAAGTGTGCCTAATGTGTCAAAAAAAGCATGTGCTCCTCTTTTTAACTGGGCAAAAGTTATGTTCAGACATCAAGATCAATTGACAACGGAATTGTATGAAGCCTAATGACAGGAACAGCAATATGTGCATAAGCACCCCTTCAATAAATGCACATGAATGAAAGTTCGTATCCGGATACCTAACTAATGTCCATTCTATTTTTTTTTTTTTAGATAAGGAGTAAGCGTGGTTGTCTTTCGTGAGTATATTACTTGTGTATTTTCCAAATAAACTGCGGTTGTTAGTAGCGCTTCTCCTTCCTTCTCATCTTTGCCCCCTGTCGCAGCACGGGTATTAGAATAGAATAGCTGATAGAAAAATGCTCGGTATATAACCAGACCTTACACATAGCATTCTTTGATTGAGAAAAAGCGTTTGACCCAGTAAAAACCTCGGCAATCCTGCAGGCATTGCTCACTGCAGAATTGGGGTGTAGAGAAGCCGCATGTGAAAGTACTGGAAGTTATCTGTAGTGGCTGTATAGCAACCATTATTCTGCATGAAAGAAGTAGCAAAATTGCAATACAAAAGAGGTGTTAGGGAGGAGACACAATTTCATCAGTGCTATTCACAGCTTGCTTCGAGGAAGTATTTAGACTTGTAATGGTAGCAGTTAGGGATAACAGTTGACGGAGAATACGGAAATAATCTACCATTCGCTGATGACGTTGCCTTGTTAAGTAATTCAGGAGATGAACTACAAAAGATGTTTGGTGACCTAGGCAGGGAAAGCAGAAAGAAAGGTAGGCCTGAAAATCAATATGCAGAAGACTAATGTTCAGCGGCCTCGAGAAGAAACAGCAGTTTACAATAGGCAATGAAGCACTGGAAATGGTAGGCGAATATGTCTACAGGCATTGATCAGATCAAATTACTGTGATGCAAACAGTTTTCTGCAGTTCTTTCAAGCCCATTTGATAATGTGAGCTTTCGGTTAATTAGTTTAGAGACTTATTTTGGTGACTTGAACGCCAACATAATGCGAGTTTAGTGTAATCAGCAGCGATGTGAAAGCTTCACTTGGTTAAACTACATATGAATACTTGTACATGCACACCTGGTCACGTTCACTGCGCACTATAAAGCATTTGCAAAGATCGGCACTAACTATAAAACAAGCCAGCATAATATGCAGCATGCATATGAAGCTTTTGACATTGCATGCACCCTGTCACACCACCTACTACATAAATAATAAGTAATTTATGCCCTCAACAGATGGCTTCCAACATCAGCCAGAGATAGTCGTAAAAGGAGTCAGCAGTCAAACCAGGAAAAATGCCAAGCTACCAAATGCCCACCATCAAACTGCAGGAAAGTTAACATCTCTCATACTTAGGATAGGTAATAACTGCAGATCTGGACCACGAAAGGTAATTAACTAGGTGAATAACGTTTTAATGGAGTGTATTTGGCAAGTACTCGCAGATTTCACTATCAACTTACCGGTGGGTCAGAAAAATAACTAAAATTAATGGCATTCTAGTAGAAATCAAGAAGAAGAAATGGACATGTGCCGGGCTTGTATTGCGAAAATACAATAACTGATTATTGCTCAGGGTAACAAATTAATTTTCAAGGGCTGGAAAGCATAGCAGGGGGTGGCAGAAAGTTAGGTGGGTGGATGAGGTTTAGTTTGTGGGGGTCAAATGAATGCAGCTGGTACAGGAAAGGGCTAATTGGAAAAATATGCAGATATGCCTTTGCACTGCAGTGGGTATAGTCTGGCTAATGGTGCTGTCTAATGTAATTTGAGTATAACAAATTTAGGTGACCACATGGTAATTGGCAATCTCCACAATTTGGTCCCCTTGACCTTCAAAATTTGAGGAAAATCAATGTCTGACCTAATTTGAGTATGCCGAATTCGGTGCATACCTCCAAACAAAGCCAGGTCCCCTCTAAAATTTAACTTCTTGTTATTTTGTCGAAAATTGGTGCCTAATCTTATTTGAGTGTGACCAATTCAGCGATGACTCAAATTTAGGTGGGCCATGTCGAAAACTTGGCCAACCTCTGGATCCCTGAAATTTGACTTTATCCAAATCCGTCGAGATTTTATGTCTTACTTAATTTGAGTATAGCTGACTCAGTTTTGATTACCAAATTCAGTAGGCCACTACCGGAATTTGGTTTCTTGATTCCTATAATTTCAACGATAGAAAGGGCAACTAAGTAATGGTTCTAGGCTACGAAACACAGAACTCATAATGGAACGAGACACAGAACTTGAATGCTTCTGAATTTCTGCACATGATCAGGCAGAAATGCACTGCTGTAATTTTTTTATTCTAGTGCTGTGGCTGAAGCACCATTAGAGGGAAACTCCCTAGTGGTGGAATGGCTCCTCTGATATCGTGACATGAATATGTGGCATCTACTATGGCAATGCATACATTTTAGTCACAGTTTGTGAGCTTCAAAATCGTATCACCTTCAGAAAATTTTATTCCTGCTCTCAGTATTTTCACTGATGCACCTCTGGTTTTTGGTGGACAGTAAGCAGTATGATGTTACGAGGATCTTACTGTCAGCTTTCATAGTGCCTTGTTCTTTCTAAACCAAGACTGGACAAAAACCTCGAATTTTGTTTATTTTTGCGTCTTTATGTTACAGACATCCAAGTTGCATGCATCTTTTGCTTGCTGTGCAAACATCTAGATCAACCAAGAGCAAAGGGAGCAACCTCTGGTGAGTTAAGTGAGTTTTGCTAGCATTATGCGTTGGTGAGTTATGCGTTGGTGAGCACTGGCGCATTATAGTGGTGAGTTAAGCTAGCATTATGCTGTACACAGTGTGTGCTAACTGGAATACTGTTTTGGTATTTAGGCCCTCGTATACTGAAAGAAATCATAGTCTCATGTTATTTGTAATATCTGTAATTATTATGTGGAGCCTGAAAATGCATTTTAGATTTGGACTCATGGTATTTTGTATTTTTGCGCATATTATTCGAGCACAGCTACGCAAAAATGTTTGATGATAGTAATCACATCCCTCTGTGCATGAGAATGAAGCATCGGTTTTGATGGTACAGTCCTCTTCAGGACTAAGTTGCAATGATAATGTGCATAAGTAGAACTCTTTAATTATATATGCGACCAGGGCCCATACTAGATCTGGCTATTGGTGCAACAGATTTTATTCAGCATGATTTTTGCCCTCAATAAAAAAATGCCTTCTATATATAGGTGCCTGAACAGGGACAAAAACCAAGGTACTTGAAGCAGTGCTACAATGTTCCACACATGTGTCTCATCTGGCTGTTCGAAAAACTGCACTGAATATGATAGCCAGGAAAAATTGATTAAAAGGGCTTATAGATTGGTATTGAAAAAGAAAACCCAGAGGCTCTAACAGTTTTTTGATAGAATTTTTGAAGATGGACTGCTTTGTTGTGCCTTGCAGGTTCTAAAGTGTGAAATATTTTATCAAACTGCAGTAACAGCTTTAGCTGACATAAATTTGTAATCCAGTAGATGGCAACAATGCTGTCAATAATAGAAATAGGAAAAATTTTAACTTCTGTTCTTCCTTTTTGTTTCTTATTCAGGACAAAGAGAAGCTGTATACACCATCCATCGGATTCACCAGCATCATCCTCGCAGAGGCACAAGAGATCTCATTTGGTAATTCTGTACTCAGAGTTCCAGACATCATTGAAGGTGCTATAGCATGTATGGCAGCACACTGGCTTTTTGTATATTTGATCAGTTATTTTTAGGTGTTTATGTAGCAAAGGCCTGATGCGCATCATTCAGCGCTTCATAGCAGCACATCAAATTGCTTTTGCCTAAAGACCAGGCCATAGTCAAGCACATTCTTTCTTGCCATTGAGAATCTGCTCTTCTAGCCTTGAAGCCAAATCATATTTTTGATAGCATGTAACTGTCCGTCATGTCCCCTGAATGGTTTCAATAAATGATTTTCCAACAGTATTGTTTCATGCGTGTTCATTCTTGTTGAATATTTGGCATGTTTTAAACATTCTGAAATCGAGAGAAAGCAGCTGTGTTGTCTGCAGCCCATACTGGATATTTTGGGAAGTGCAAGGCCTTGATCATTTCACTGAGCATTGCTTGGCCATGCAGTACGTAGTAAAGAAATTTCCAAACCGAAAGGGATGGTATAAAAGTGCAAAATTAAAAAAGGGTGCAAAGGTAAAAAAAATGTTCTTTACACCCATTGTGGAAGGGTGTAACTGGCATTAAATACCTTTCCCAGTTTCTGCTGCAAAGGGGAGAAATGAAAAATTACCCTTCATAAGGGTAAATTTCAACCTAAAATTATCCTTTTTGAATGGTGTAAGGGTGTTATAGGCATTGATATCCACCCTTAAGGGTGTATTTTGGTTTACAGTGCACAGACTCGTAGGCGAGCTTCACCAGTGGTGCGCACGCCTCTGGAAAAAGAATATTTAGCAGCGGTTTAGCTAGACTAAGCATGAATATACATGCAGAGGTATGGCTGAAATTGATTCCTTAATTTGTAGATTTATTCTCTCACATATAGTGATAAGCACACAGGGGTGAGCTACGCTATACTCGACGAACATGAATACGACGACATGCGAAGCGTCGCATGCAATAATGGCAGCTTAGCACATCAAAAAACAGGCTACTGAAACCTGCGTGGTGGTTCTTTGTCACGAAAGCTGTGTGGGCAGAAATAGCGACCGACCTGCACGGGGAGCTGGTCAATAGGTGCAGACCAGTCCTCGCGTTAAAGACTGGGGAGCCATTGAGCCTAGCGCCGCGTCCTTCGTATGGTTTGTTTCACACCTGCCCAACAGAGGGAAACATTCATAAATTCGATGTTGTCGTTAAGACGCCGCCATAGGTGAGCGCTGGTGCGTGCCACTGAGGCTATTTTCGCGCGGTCGTTTTGCACCATTTGAGCTCCGGGCTTCAACGCCTGGCCCACAAATCTCGTATGACGCAATACGACTGCAGAAGCACTGCATAAATGTCCACGTTGTATTTAAGGCCCCAAAGAGCACGGGCGAATGCGTGTCTATGAACGCAGTGCCTCCTGTCGAAAGGTGTCAGATACTGTACTGACGAACACAAGAGGTGGACTGTTTGGTCTTACAGCAGTTTATTGTTACTTCACAGTGATCAATGACACCCGTATTCTAAGTCCTCGGTTTGCCCTCCAATGAACTTGTTTGTCTGTGCCTCGTTTAATCTCGTTGGTATGATTCTCAATCAAAATTTTAAAAATATATAACTCTTGTAAAAGTGGTGGAGTACGTTTTCGCAAATGAAGTTACTTTGGTTACAAAAGTGAAACGAGATAGAGAAGTGGTCTAACGCTGTGGCCAGCGACATTCATCTCTGCCTCGGCGTGTGTGCGCAACCCACTGGCGGCGTGAATGTTTTTTTTTTTTTTTTTCAAATGCGGTTGCTCGAAGCATGCTTCAAATTCACCCCAGTAAATTACAAAAGTTCGGGTAGTAATGCGTCTACATTGAAAAGCCAATATCTGGCGTCGATTGCAATTTAATTTCCCAGGAGAATTCGCGCGTCGGCTACCATGGGACTTTCAAGAGTGGAAATGGCGTTAATGTGCATTACTCGCCGGTGTTGTGCCTGGCCAAAGCCGCCCAGAAATTCAGCCGGACGCCAAACTTCTTCGGCTAGCGCCTCCTTCACAAAATACGGATACTTTTCTGCAAAGCACAAGTGCACTGCGGGCGAGCCATGCCAAAGGGAGAGAAGCGACGTGTTTCAACATGAGCTGAGCGTCCAGACAGCATGGCCTGACGGTGAACCCCTTCTCGCCCCGCGGCATATTTGAAGCGAGAGCGCAGCAAGCTCTCCCATTGGCCCTGCGAAAGTGCTGCCGTCGGATTGGACCATTTTGAGCGTCAACGATTCTCGGTGACGGAGTCTCAAGTGCTTCCGTTCGAGACTTCGAGACTCGAGAGTGAGTTCGTCACTAGCGTCCATCGGGAGCAGTTCGCCCCCTGACAGTGCGGACGCGGCGGAATCTTCCCGGCCGTCGCTGCGCGAGAACAGTCGCGTACGGCAATGTTAGCTTTCGGCCCCAGAGCCGAACTCGTTGTTTAAATGCCTGTAAATAGTGTATAAAGCCTTTTCTTCATCTCACCAGCGTCGACTCGGATTCATCGCTACCGGCCAGGGAGCTGACAGCCCTCGTTCACGAAACGGGTGACGAGCGCTGCGTTACCAATTCCTTGGCACAACCCTGTTGACGGTGGGCTACTGTGTGATAATCCCACCGGCACAACATTGGATGGCAGCTGCGGGATTGACCGGCGACAGGCACCTCGGCGCGGTGAGTACCTGAAGTTTCCCTCAAACGCTAGACTTCTCTAACACACAGGGTAGCTTAGAGAAAGGCTGAGCGTAGCATTGTGTTAACCTTGCGTGTTTCAAGCCTACAGGAAGTGTTTTGAAAACCAAGGGATGCTAAGAGGGGAATCAGTGTGAGAAAGGCTTGCGCATCTCTTGCTAGGAGCGAGATAGCGAACGTATAGTACACTATTCTAAAAAGGCAAACAACTAGAGGCCGGTGTAAAAGATGGAGAGTTACAAGGTCAGAGAACTTCTCCAAATTTGTGATGAGTTGGGAATCGATTTGGGCTCAACAAAAAGAAAAGAAGGAAATTCTTGAGATCATGCGGGCAGAGGAAGTAACGGTTGAGGAAGCCGCAGAGGCCTGCATATTCAAGAGAGAAAAGGGAAGGAGGAAGCCAAAAGCGCGAGGAGCGTGAAAAGCTAGAACGCCAAGAGTGCTATGAGCGTGAGAAGCTTGAACGCCAAGAGCGCTATGAGCGTGAAAGGTTACAACGCCAAAAGCGGTTTTCCCGCTTAAAGAAGCTTATGCAGCTCGAGCTTTCGGCATATGAAAAAAAAAGTTGAAAGGCATGACGCTTTAATTGCCATTCAAGGTAACAGTTCGAAGCCGCGAGAGTGTCTGCAACCGTTCCTCATCGCCGAGGATATGGCAGAGTACTTGGCAGATTTCGAGCGTGTCTGCAAAAGTAAGCGCTTCGAGCGAGATACTTGGGTACAACAATTGGTAGCTCTTCTCTCCGCTGAGGCGTCGAAAGAAATCAAGCGCGTGTTAGACGGTGACTTGAAAAACTACGATTACCTGAAAGAGTCTTTACTGAAAAGACATCGGCTGTCACCAATGGAGCTTGGGGACAGGTATCGGCGTGAGAAAAACTGTACCAAAACGTTTTTGGATTTGGCGTATCAATTGAAAGCCGATGTAACCGAATGGCTAGAAAGTCAGGAAGTCTCGGAGCAAATTGTACTTGCACCAGAGAATGAGACACAACTTGGGGAAGCGGCCGAGCAAAGCGACCGCAGCAGCGAGCTGATCGAGTCTCGAACAGAAGTGTCTAGGGTTACCTTGGTCGAGCCACTGGCAGCTGAGACGGCTGGAGCCGACTCCATCGGCGAGAAATCCACAGTGACACCGTCCTGCACGCCGCCTCACAAAGCTGTAAGCAATCCGATTCCACCAATCGAGAGTGGGGAACTTGCAGTAAATGAACCGCCTGACAACTCAGAAGCAGCAGTTGTACAGCGTGGCGGAGATGTAGTCAGGCTAGGAGACGACAAATTGGCAATTTCCGAAGTCAGAGTCGACGTAGATCATAACACACAGAAAAAAATTACCGACGATTACGTTACTTCCTAATGCGAAATTTGAGCGCAGCAAATAAGCTGTTTCACCTTTTCGATAGATTGAGGCAAAGAAATCGAGCAACACACGTATGCGCTATCACAGATTTTTTTTTTTTATTTTTCACACGTATTCCTTTAACAAAGAACGGCAGCGGCAATTTCGGCTCGGGCGGTGCACATATACAGATCCGCCGCCACCGATCTGGCTCTCTGATTGCCACCGCACAGGGTTGCATTGGAGGAGGAGCGAAGAAAGGAATTAAGTTCTAGCCGGCGCTTTGACAACGGGAGACTCGCAGGAAGAGGGGGGAGGGGGGGGGGGGGGCTTGCACACCCAGCGGCAAACGATGGGGGCAGAAGCGCGCGCAGCAAGCGGACAACGCGATAAAGGGAGGAGGGAAGAGATAGCAGCGACTGACTGATGCTGCTGACGCCGATAGTGAGTCAACCCCAGCTGCGGAGTTGGTTTCAGGGACAACGCCGCCGATGCCGACGCAAACAATATGATACCCTCGCTTCCGCAGCGCCAAGAACCAGGTCTAGCCGTGGGAAGGTGGTCACGTATTCGTCGACGTGCCGGGGCCTACGTGAAATAACCGGCGCGTCGGCAACTGAAGAGCACCCTATCCGCCACGCAGGAACAGGGGGGGGGGGGGGGGGGGGGGGACCCTCCCCTCCTCTTTCTGCATGGCGGCGACGGTGTTCTATGCAGTCACGTTATCTTGACTCTCTAGCGGCGTCATCGGTATCAGTCGGTCGCCGCTAGCGCTTGGGGGATGAAAGGGGGGCGGAGCTGGTTACGAGGCCGACGACGACGCCGACGCGAAACCCAGGAACGGACGCCAAAGAGCTGCGCTCTAAAACGAAGTTGCGCTCATGGAAATTGCGCAGCTCACAAGAGTTGAACAGCTAAGGCAGGCCCATGACGCGGACGCTGTCGAGAATCACACTTGTGAAGTCCACAGAGAGCATGACAGGAGCCATAAATTTTCGTGTCTTGACGCACTCAGTTGTATTGGCGCAAACAACCCTAGTGCGAACATGGACCTCACGCGATCCGAAGCGCCGCAGCTGTCAGACGACCTTGATCGTGTGCCGGTTAGCGCTGAGCGATGCGGCACACCGGCGGATCAGTGTAACTTGAGTGGCGAGCCTGCAGAGGATATGCCTAGCTCGGGGGCTGGCGTGAGCGAGCCTTGTCCTTGTTCGGACGCGACTGGCAGAGTCATGCGCTGCTGGCCGCGATAGCCGCGATGCAGGCACGGCGCCGCACTCCGACGATGTCGGCGCCATACTAGCTCCGGTTACCGGCAGCTTGAAAGAGCTGGCACCAAAAGAAAGAAAGCAAACATTCAAGTGCAGCCGCCGAAACGAGCGGAAAGGCAGGTGCATGAAAGAATGCTGTCATCGAAAGGTGCGAAAACGCAAACGATCGCGAAAGGAAAAGAAACGGCGATCTCAGCGGCACAAATGCACCCGTGCTGAGAAAATGCGCGATTGGTGCGCAAAGCGTAAGGAACGAGGCAGACCGTTCAACAAAGCGAGTAACTTGTGCTCGTCTGTTCTTTCACACACAAAGTGGAAAGAAAGGCCTTTTAGAGAAATGGACAGCCGAAGCTGTAGCGGAGGGAGGAGAGCCAAACCGCCCGAATACTGCTACGCATTCTGCCACTTGCGGAAAAGAGCAGCACAATGCGAACACGGATGCTTTGAGCCGTGCATTCGAGACGTAGCTACTTTCAACGAGCGTTTCGTCGCTAACGGTAACTTTGTAGGCAGATCGGGGCAAAATTGAATGACCTCCTTGCTTCCTCAGTTATGGTCCACGGTTCAAGTGATTTCAAGGAGACTCTTTTCCATTACTGATCATTAATTTTCCATCCTATTTAATGTATACCATTAATGTGCAAAATTGTTGTTTGAACCTTGTGTACTGCATCCTATACACTTGTCTCTTGTTGTAGTGGGAGCAAAATTGGGACAACAATTTAGCTAACTGAACTTGAAATTTTGCCTCTGTCTGGTGTTTGACGGGTGACCGAGGGTACTTGCTTGTGTTGGGTGTTGCCTGTTGTCGGTCGGTTTTGCAAGCCGCAGAAAAGTTTACCGTTACCAGTGGCAAGTGGCGAGGGCATCGGAGCGACCCGAGCGAAGTTCGTCGGCGTGCCCCGGCAACAAGGCTGTCGGCAGAGATCCTGACCTGGCGAGTGGAACCCGAGGCACGTGAGGCTACCTGGCGCCCGGACACCGGACGTGAGCTTGGAGGAACCTGGCGAACGAGCGCGCCCAGCATCCGAGCCACATGCGAGCAGCTCGTCTTCCTGGCGCATTGTCTGACGGCGGGGGTGCTGTTGTGCCTGGCCAAAGCCGCCCAGAAATTCAGCCGGACGCCAAACTTCTTCGGCTAGCGCCTCCTTCACAAAATACGGATACTTTTCTGCAAAGCACAAGTGCACTGGAGGCGAGCCGTGCCAAAGGGAGAGAAGCGACGTGTTTCAACATGAGCTGAGCGTCCAGACAGCATGGCGCCGTGGCCCTGACGGTGAACCCCTTCTCGCCCCGCGGCATATTTGAAGCGAGAGCGCAGCAAGCTCTCCCATTGGCCCTGCTAAAGTGCTGCCGTCGGATTGGACCATTTTGAGCGTCAACGGTTCTCGGTGACGGAGTCTCAAGTGCTTCCGTGCGAGACTCCGAGAGTGAGTTCATCACTAGCGTCCATCGGGAGCAGTTCGCCCCCTGACAGTGCGGACGCGGCGGAATCTCCCCGGCCGTCGCTGCGCGAGAACAGTCGCGTACGGCTATGTTAGCTTTCGGCCCCAGAGCCGAACTCGTTGTTTAAATGCCTGTAAATAGTGTATAAAACTTTTCTTCATCTCACCAGCGCCGACTCGGATTCATCGCTACCGGCCAGGGAGCTGACAGCCCTCGTTCACGAAACGGGTGACGAGCGCTGCGTTACCAATTCCTTGGCACAACCCTGTTGACGGTGGGCTACTGTGTGACAATCCCACCGGCACAACACCGGTTTAAATCGTAGCGATTCCGTTCATTTCGAGGTTTTGTTCCTACCATGGCTGCCTCTTAGTCTCGAAATGTTTAACACGGATTGATAATCAATGCTTGATACCTTTAATTCAAATTTGAAGCCGATGGCGATTGCAGATATAGGCGAAAACACCTATGCCAAAACGCGTTTCCAATTTTATAGAAACTGGGAGAGAATAGAAGACCGAAGCAGAACGCGGGGTTACGCTGCGGGTTCAGGGAAAATGTCGTGTTCTTTCATTCAACTGAAAATAAAATTTTACAGAAAAAGAAATTCATTTTTAGAAAAAAGATGTCATTATCATTTTTTTTTTTTTTACTGCTAAAAGCGCCAGCGCGATATTTCTGCATAGAACATGCAACCCTTAGACATCTCATGTGCGATAATTGCTAAGCAAACATGGCCAAACTGATGCGGCACTTCGTACCTGGCACAGCCTTATGGAGCTGCTCATATGAAGCTCTTATAGAGGCGGACAATTAAACTTTTTTTTTGTACATCTCCTCGGCGTTTGATAAGGGCAGCATAAGAATATTCAGAGTCGCACTGACAGTTCATAGGTTACCGCTCAGCTCTTAATAAATCGACATCTTTTAGGTTTACTGCGTCCTCCACATCCCCGCCATAGTGGATCTATTGGGGCACTCCCTCTAGGCTTAGTGTAGAAACAAAATCGCCATTCTCATTTCCTCCATTTTCACTCGACAGTTCAGTATGCGATCCGCTGTTCTGGAAAAGTGACAATGTGCATCTGTTCCCCCCCCCCCCCCCCCCTCTCCCCTCGAAAAAAAGAAGTAGACTGAGACAGCTGGGTGGATCAGGGGAAGGATGTTTTTCGTTTTAGTGGCGGAAAGTGCTTCTATTTTTTCTTCGGGTCACTTGACTGCTGAATTAGCTTTATTGAGCACTAGATGTCCATTCTATATATTTATCTTAATAAAAGAAACACATGTGATGTGTCGTATGAAGTCTATGTTAACAACATGAGTCGCACTTATCCCTGCGCTGTCGCAGCGGCAAAAGAAAAGCGGTTATTAGAGTAGGACGGCGCTTCGTAGTATTAGACGGTTTTATAACAGCGGCCTCATTTCACCGTATATGATCTAAATACGCTAAGCAAGCTTAATTACGAGTTTGGTTCAGAAGGGCAGAGCCTGCGTTATTGAACATCTTCGAATTTCGTTCGAACTTACAAGGCTCGTTCTGTTCAGTTTCCTTTTCATTTCTACCGAATTTCGCCGCGGCCTGACGTTTAGTTTCGGCAGAAACGAATTTTGAAAATTTTCATTTCGTGGCTTGAAACCGGGAGATTTCTAAGGGGCAACATTACATGTGTGACGTCAGTGGAGGCATGACCATCTATAATAGCTTCGCATTTAGTGCAGGAAAAAAATTAAATTTGCCCTCGACCATTTCAGACAAAGACGCCAGCTCTCACTTTGTCAACCAACTCGCGCAAGGTGTGTATTGTCGTCGCATTCATGGGCATAGGTTTGGTATGTCGTGGTGTCATACACGTTGGTCAAGGCTACTGTCAGTTTTGGTTTCCAGGTTCTGATTCATTTAAAGTACTTCTACTTCCCTTTTTTCTTGTTTTTCTTTTTTCAGAAATGGTGTTTTCGTACCGCAGAGGGAGGACTGTAAGGAATAGGATGTAATAGACCGATCCCACCAGCCAGTTTCACGACGCCGCCGCTCCCGCGGTGCATGCTGGTAGATGTAGTCATTCGGCCGCTCCGCCCGCCTGGAGTGCCCGCGCGCCACGTTTTCGAAAGGTTTTTAGCTCGTGTGTATGCCCGAGTGCATTGGGAAAATTCACCTGTTACGTTCTTCGATTTCATAGCAACAGCACAAGAGAAAAGCGACTCCGGTTTTAAGTGTAGCTTGCTCAGCTTTCCGACGAAAAGCCGTCGGCGCCGGCGTCGTCGTAATAGTAGTATAGATTGATTGAAACCATGTTTATTCCACCGTATTAGCAGTAATAGTAGTCGACGGCGCGCATTGGAAATATTCGGGGGCTGCGCGAAAAATTGTATAATGGTGATTTTTCGTTATAGTGTTTGATCATTGATTGGTGTGTGATAGGCGATGATGAGTTAATAAAATCATCGTAATTAATTGACTAAATGGGGATAGAAAAAATTGGAAAAAGGTTGGCAGGTATCAGTATGTTCAGGATGAAAGGCCAATGCTTGCTGATGCTAACTAAAAATATTTACAAAGTATAACTTATCAATTAGTTAACTGAAATAAAAGAACAAATTAAAAATATAAAAAGGTGATTTGTAGGTGTAAAAATGCTCGATATAAAAAGCCAATGCTTGCTGACGCTAATTAACAAATTTTGGAGCCTGTAATTTATCGATTATTAACTTTATTATTGTGACAACTAGTTAATTGAAATAAAAGAAAAAATTCAAAATACGAAAAAGGGTCTTCGTAGGTGTAAAAATGCTCGGAATAAAATGCCAATGCTTGATGACGCCAATTAAGAAAATTTGGAGCGTAAAATTGATCAATTAATTAACTTTATTATCGTGATGATACATCAGGAGCTTAATTTTTTATCGACATAATGTACTCCACGGGGCACTTTGCAATAACTTACCCAGGACTCTCTCGCCTAAAATCAGGCAAACTTTCACAAATCCTCGGAGTCAGCGGTATTTCTGAAATCTCCCTGTTTTCGGGAGAACACAAATAAAACACATCATCCAATCGATTAGAAGTCAGTTGATATCACTTTTGCCAAGGTCTGTCATGAAATATCGGCTTTGTGCCAAATCCAGATGAAATTAAGACACGAAGGACCGACGCCAAATTTAAAAATTTTTGCCACCCTCCATTGCATCCCAACGGCATCCAGAATTAGGCTAAAATAATATAACACGCACTCCCCCGCCGGGGTGGCGCAGTGGTCACGGCGCTCGACTACTGTTCCCAAGTACGCGGGATCGAATCCCGGCCTCGGCGGCCGCTTTTCGATGGCGACGAAAAGCAAGGCACCCGTGTGCTTTGCGATTTCAGTGCACGTTAAAGAACCCCAAGTGGTCGAAATTTCCGGAGATACGGCGTCTCTCATAGCCTGAGTTGCTTTGGGACGTTAAACACCACAAAACAAACCAAACCTATAACACGCACTGAAATTCCGTGCGTGTTAAAATGCAATCGTTCTGCATCCAAGTATTCATACATGGCTCAAATATAGGACATCACCGAATAATCACTCGATAACAACAAAAACAAAGTTAAGGGATCACTTCAGCTCCGCCGCTATACGGTTATGACTCGATAGCGTTTCGCACACACGGATGTTTTTCGCTTATTTTTTATTTTGTTATTTTATTTGTTTTTTATTTCTTTTTATGCATAATACTTAGCATCAGCAAACAGTGGTTTTCCATTCTGAGCGGTTTGATACTTTTGAAAGTATTTTTCAGTTTTTTCAAATATTGGAAAGAATAAATTGATAACACGCACTCTGAATTTTTTTCCTTAGCCTCATGACGTATTGACTTTTCATTCGCAGTATTTTGAGACCTTTAAACCCTCTTTTCACTTTTCATTTTTTTCAATTCGTTTAATTCATTAATTCATCAATTACGCGTAGTGACTTCCCTTAATTAGCATAATCAAGCATTGCCTTTTGATTCTGAGCATTCTGACACATTTGGGCCCTCATTTTTCATTTTTATTTTTATTTTTTCAATTAAGATTCATCAATTACACACTCCAAAATTTTTTAATTAGCATCAACGAGCACTGACTTTCGTTCCGAGCAATCTGAAATCTTGAAGCCCCGTTTTTTGGGGGGATTTTTTTATTTTTCCAAATATTTCAGTTAATTGATCAATTACGCACTCTAAATTTCCTTTATTAGCATCATGAAGCATTGGCTTTCATTCTCAGCATTTCAAAGCCTTCGAAGCCCTTTCTTCAATTTCTCTGTTTTTTTTTTTTTTTTCAAGTCTTTCATTGCCCACTCTGTATTTTTCTAATTAGAATGATCAAGCATCTCTTTTTCATTCTGAGCACATCACCCTCCCTTATCTCTCAATGAAGCTTTTCCCTCAGCCAGTCACCATTCTGAGCATTTTGATACCTCTGAACCCCCTTTTTCATTTTTTTTTTCATTTTTCAATTACATGAAATACTTCATCAGTTACATACTCTGAATTTTCCTAATGAGCTTCACAAAAAATTGGCTTTTCATTCTGATAATTTTGACACCTGTGAAGCCCCTTTTCTCAATTTTTTTTTGTCCGTTTCTCATTTCCTTAATATATCAATAATTCAGTTAATTGCATTTATTTCGTTACTCTTCATCGCCTATTACAAATCAATCAGTTATCAATCACTAGAACCACAAATTGCCTTGATATATTTTTCACTCAGGTCCCGATTATTTCGGACCTGCGGTGCCGACGGCTTTTCGACCAAACGAATAGTATATGACATCGCTTAAAAGAACAAAGGGACGGTTAGAACGCTTTCCTTGCATGTAACAGTGAGCCCAATTTTCCAAAATAATGACTTGACGATTTTGGCTCGACGGTGAAATCTGAGAAGTGTGTGATGAGTATGTGTGGAGCGGTGATTTCAGGAACGCAGTGGCATTTGCGCGCGCTGTCCAGCAAACTACAACTAACATAGCGACGGAGAACTTCCGGAAAACCGGCGTATGCGCAGATCAATCGGTGGGATCGGTCTATTGAAATTCCTAAGCGCCTCCGGGCATGCGTTGTGATGGTTCCCTTTCCTTTGTTGGTGTTTTATTATTCATCGCCATGGCTTTTTGCTGTATTTACAATTTTACTAGTTTTAATTGTTTCTTCACCCGTAAGCATGTTACTTCTCATAATGTTAAACTTTTTAAAGATTTTTAAGATTTTACCCCCTTTGGGCGCTGACAATTGCTTCTGCCATTCGGTTTCAGTTTGTTTTAGTGTGTTTTATTCTCACTAAGGCCCTCTACACCTTGAGTTTTACCTTTTACGTTTCATATCTCCAATTATTGTTAATCCATTGTTTATCTCCTGTTCCATCGACGGCTGTGTTCCCCACAAGTGCGAAGAGAGTGCCCGCTGGAGATGTCACGGTAATGGTCATGTGTCCGTTAACAGGGCCAGCAGCGTCTAGGACAACTTCACTGAAAGTAATATTTCTCACAGATGTTCTCCGTAGTCGGCCTGAGCAGCCTCAGCAGATGCATGTGGTCGACGGATTGTTAAACATGAAAAAGTTTTAATATATCGTTTTAGCCAAAGGTAGGCTAGCGATGTTTACGCCGTGTATGTACTTTGTCCACCGGCAATAAAGAAAAAATATATATTGTGGCCGAATGGATTAGTGCTACATTTTTTGAACGCTGAAGACAATGATTCGAATCCTCTTTGTGATATTTTTTTTTTACTTTTTTGTTGGCATTTCACAGCGAGCATCTAAACCACATTTCCTGGGGTTGTTTCCTTATAGGTTGTATGGAATGTTCTTGAGTCTAAGCAGCCGTAAAACCAGGAATGAAGACAGCCAGGAGGCAACATCGTATCTTATGGTGCGGCAACAACGACGCAATGCAATTAACTACACCGAAATCATATCACTGTCCATAGATGTGTGTTACATTTTAAGTAGCGCTCAGAAAACATTGTGAGCCGAAATCACCCTGTAACTAGCTGACACACGACCAAGGAAGAGAAAGAAGTTATTGGACCCTACATTGAGAGATCGGAATTACGCCCCCGAAAGCCACGGAATCGAAGCCATCTATAGCCTACATAGGTCTTAGTACTGACAATAGATGTTTCCTCATTCAAAAAATGACTCCTATTCTTCTAATCGCCAATTCGGCATATTATAACTGAAAGTCACTTCATTTTGGATTACATTGATAAACAGCAAAAGCTCTCTTTCATCGTTTTCTTCGCAACACGCCTTAGCCAAATATATAGTGATCACTGATCAGCAATATTTCTTCATTAGTGAGCAGCTGCTTCCTTTTCAATATCTGTCTACTTGGCGGTTCTCAAGACGAGAGGCCATTGAGGGCTCACAGAAGAGGTGAACGAAGTGACTGGACTTAGCCTCGTTCGATTATTGCCCCTCATCTGACGCAATGAGTTGGGCTGCAAATTCCAATTATCTTCTGCGCCGGGCGCCTTCCCTGCCGGCCTTGCTGTCCCCGAGGACTTCTCCTCTTCACTGGCAGCTCCGCGGGGCGACTAGTATGCCGTCGTGCCACCTCCAGTACTCGTCACTTTGCGACCAGGTGGACTTGCCCAGCACAACATTTACGTCTTCTCTCAGCCATTGCGGAAGCGAAACTGGAAGTTCGAAGAGGTAAAACACTGACGTCACAAGATGAATTTGCTGGGGCTTTTGCACGTTTCGGACCGCTCATCTCTGTTTCTCGACGTGATGCAAAACCTTCTCTTGCGCCAATTCCGTTTTGTGCTACTTCGCCTCCACTAGAATTAAAAGGGGCATAAACTGGGTACCGCTTCGCGTTGTATAGGCTTACTGGCCAACCGCTAAAAAACACGGAGCGCAAGAAAAGAGTTTCAACCAACACCTGCCTATGCCTAATTCCCGATATTATGATTTTGTGGAAAGGAGGCGACTGGAGTAAGAAGAGAATGATTCAAGAGGGCGAGCGTAAAACTTGCTGCGGGTGTGTACCTTAATATGGTATAGGTGCGCCACGGGAGTAGCGCGCTTCTACATATAGCTTGTAGGCATGCCTCAAGAGCGAACGTGGATTCGGTACACGGCTCGAAGACAGAACGTGACGCCATCTCTCGGCAGCATTCTCGTGACGATAGAAAGGGGATCAAGTGCATCGCTCTCCTCCTAATACGTCTCGGATCACTTAGTTTTCGGGTTTATAGCTTAGTGGTCTTGTCACGCTGCACATTTCAAGCACACTCACGTGTTTACGCACTGCTCATCAGCACTTACCATACAAAGGACTGCGTTTCCTACTCTCTTCTAAAAAGGCCAAATTGATCAGTTATCAGGGTTATACAGTGTTAAAAGCACCAATATCATCAACCTAATGCGTTCACGTCAGCACTTCTCTCTTCTAGACTGTCATCCCTCCAGAACGACCAGTTACCTTCCGATTACAAGATATGAACACTGAGTTCCCAGTGTGCACAACGTGTGTCTTGTCCGTTCATAGAACCGTCTCTTATATGAGCATGTCAGGCGAATATTATGCGCAACCAATCAGCCCAGCAGAATAGTTTCAGCAATTTCTTTTCCACAAAACAGGAATAATCTAGTTAATACCTCTTCAAATTCGCACGCTTGAAGTTCAGACGTTTGGCGGTCAATATCTTCGAGAAATTGAGCAATATTTTTTTTTTCACTTCATGGTTTCGTTAACAGGAGAATGTTTTGCCTAGACGATGTAATTAGTGCACCGGCTAATCTAACTGTGCGTTTACCAGATCTGTCACTAATGGCCACATCTAATGCAGGGAGCCTGATATACCATCAAATTCGACTACCCAGCAGGACAGTGGCTGGTACGGTGACCAGTGGTCGTGCGATACCCAGACAGAGGGGGAGACTGAGAGCTACGTTCGCACTAAAAGCTTTCACAGCTCCACCACCGATGAGCTCCTGTTCGAATATGAGTACGTTGTGCATGCTTCTTTTCCTTCTCAAAAGTTTTTTAGACTTCGGAACATAAAGTTCTCTAAAGTGGAACATAGCGCGTGCATACACCGACACAGCACTTATAATGTGGACGGCGCCGCCCACATTAAAAGTGCTGTGTCGGTGTCAGGGCGCACGCCCTGAAAACTCCCGACATCTAGCCGCGTTTCGCAGGCGCAGGTGTGCTGCCAATTTGACGTGAAATGGAATTCGTCGGGTTTGGGCAGTTGATCTAACTTTATGCACCCTATTCCCTGGAAATGCAGAGTCAGGATAGGACCCAGGAACTGCCTCTCAGTTTTGTCTTGTAGAAAAATATTGTGTCGGCTAAGCATGCGCCGCACACTTTTTATTAAGAGCAGAAAAAAATCGACTTGTATGGCGATGTCGCACAAGTATATGGGGATACCAAACGCGCTGCAGAGCACGATGTACAAAACCTGACGAAGGCAGCGGAGCGCCCTGCACCGAGGAAACATGAGCGAGACCATACGAGACCAGTTTAAAGGAGGCGCCATCCATGGGGGGTCCAAGAATATGCTACGCCAGTTCTGCAATGCACTTTATGCTTGCACTTGTATTCAACGGTGACGGTGTACAGTTCTTTTCTTCCCATGCCGTTGCCAAGTATGCCGGCTGTACTTCGCTGGTTCCTTATAATTCTGCTCATAAAAAAAAGGGGGGGAGGGGGGGGGGGGGGGCTTCCGGAAGTAAGCTCCCGTTGACATTTTCCTATGCGACAGACAAAGTCACGGCGCGATAATTACGACGTTGCTTTTGACATCACTAAGAGGTCTGTTATGTATACCTGAAAGTCATTACCACAATTCCGAGACCCAAACTTTTTTCCGCCTTTATAGGAGCGGGAATATGTAGGGGACATAAGTCTCACTACGCGAATGAAAGGAAGTGCTTAAATGCTCTAATAACGTCAACCATTCCAAAATCTCTCCCTTGACGTACGCATTATGTTACGCACATGGGGTCAAAGCACTTGGCTTACGTCACTGAAATTTAGGTCAAAGAATACGCCATCTGAAAATTATATATAGTGCAGGCCGGCTGAAGAATCTTATCTGTCCTTTAAGCTATAGCTAAGCTAGGTGGAAAGTGAGAACTATGCTCATAACGTGCTCTTTGTACACGTATCCCATACCCTCAATTCACCTCGAAAGCAATAACAAAAAAAAAAAAGGAACGTCTGCCGGAGCAACGTTTCTTGCCCATTATGAGGCTTGGCTTCACTACCAGAAATATTTCTCTGCTCGCTTAAATTGTTGACGACCGCTATAGAGATCACTCAATAGAAGCACATTTTACTTCCATGCTGAATCAAAGTTGCGGCCCCTCGTTTTCCTCCAGCAGAGACTCGGAGTCCTACTTCGGGCGGTGCCTGAACATCCGCTGGAACAGGTCCTTCCTGGCGTCTCTTGGAGTGCTTTCTACCATCGTATTCTCCGTGGCCGTAGTGGCAACTCTCTCGGCAACGTGTAAGCACTCTCATGGTGGCAACTATTGATAGGAAGCAACTTCGGTGAAATAAGTGTGAACTGACTGACCTCGTCGGCTAACACACGTCCTATTGATGTTTTCACAGCTCTTCGCAAACTTGAGGATGATAGACGCACCACTTTTACATTAGAGTTGCTGTTGCATGAATAATTGACAGAGGAAATAATGCTATTGCGAAGTCATTGTTCTCGAGCGTAATGAAATAGAAACATGAAGCCAATGGGCATTCATGGCATACTAACAACACTACGCATGCTTTGTCAAAAATATGCATTTCGCTTTTCACATGCCGATGATGACCTTTTTTTTTTTTATGTAAAAATCGTGTTACCATGAAAGAAGGCAAGCTTCATGAAAGCTGTTTCTAGCGTTTCTCAGAGAAACGAGATAAGCTTCTTTGTGGTGCAGGCGAGAGACTTTGGCACAAAGTGAGGACATTTTGGCACAACTCAGCATGGAGAAGGCTTTCGCGCGAATTATTTCTTATGCACCGCTTATTTATTTAGGCTCAAAAATTTTATGTACATAAGTTTCTAGCTCTTGCATATAGCCACCCTTCTCATCAGATTCTCGTTGCAGTTGCGATGAAGGAATATAAATGTTACCAGCCATTTGCCAGAGGTGACAACACCCAACATCTTTTTCGACCGCAGCCAACGTGAACAAGCTCGACAGCCTGGAACTGGCACCTTACACTTTTGAGAGGGAATCAGACTCGGTGGAACGTGGCGTTGTATCCGCAGAGGCCATAACAGGTACGCAGTACAGGTTGTGTACCACGCCCTCTGCGAATATGGCAACTGGGGTCATTGGTGACAGCGGCACCTACTTAACACTAAAATAATCTAAATGAAAGCTGCTTTAATAAAGTGCTTGTAGCCATCTACGCTTAGAAATTCAGAGCTTATAGTGTAACTTAACGTGTACATTGTACTGAAGTCGTTCAAGACCGTGAATGTATTGAGGTGTATTTGAGCAAAGCTGTGCGCGAGGACAGGGTGGTTTAACTTTTGAATTCAGTCGTAACATTCGACTGACAAGTGACGACAGCAAAGTGGTGGGTACACATTCACCGAGCCGATATTGCACAAAAATAACCGAATAATGTTCCAGTCTCCAGAGTGGGCCAGTCCTGAATCATGATAGAGAATGAGACGGTAGCCAAGTGCCATCAGTAAAGAATTCGTCTTAGTTGCGCTGCATGATTGTCCTCCATAGTCTCGACCTTGAGCGCACCTTATCAAGAATCACATTCCTGTCACGGTTCTCAAAGCAGTTCCTACAAAAGCGAGTAGATCTGAAAAAGCCTTGATGTACTGTGTCAAGTGGTGTAATACCGGGTGATGTAAAGAAAGAGGTTAACGCAATATAACTTCACTGCTGTCGCTACGCAGCTCACCAGACGGTCACTGCGTTCCGATCGAGCGATGCCACTCACGGATGCACGCACCTGAGAGTGGATCGTGAGACGCGCAGTAAGAACAGGACTCCACGCCAGAACCTAAAGACGAAGGCAAGGGATCACAGTGCGCTTCCTTCTCCGGGAGCCAGCTCACACCCGAACAGTGGGGGACAGTGGCCGGCACCGTCCACCGTCCGGCGGCAGAGTATGTACCACTCGCGTCCTTCACTAGGACATTACTCTTAAAACAGTATTGTTAACGCTGTCCTAAAACAACGGGCAAATAAAATGTCAACAAAAATCACTATCTCTAAACTAAACAATGCGCAAAGGATTGCAAGTGCAGTGGTAATTTCATGTTTCGCAGCAGCCAAAGCATGCGACTATGAATTGAAGGATCAGTATTGTACCGTCTTCCGCAACAAGCACAACGTACCACTGAATGCCTCGCTGTGCATATAGGCGGCTAGGAAATTCAAGTTTTGACTATAAGATGAGCCTACCAACTGCAACTCCATGCGATGCCCTGTATTGACGGACACGCCCAATACACCTTAGATTGATGTAAGCGGCATTTTTAAAGCAATCATCGAGCCTGCTGATGCTGGGCATATTGTCCGGTGCACTGGGACCTGCCAAGTGTGTGAAGAAGTACGGGAGAGAGTTGCTGCCTGGGTTTCGAGAAGAAATCGCTGCCATTTAACAGCGATGGAAGAAGCCCCCTCTCGCCCGCTGCAACTGCCGTGGGAAGCAGAGTTGCGTTCTGACAAAAATTCCTTTCTCGATCTGCCCGAGTTAGCTCTTTCATGCTGATTCCTGCTCTGACAAAATGCAGTGGTCGTAAGCATGTTCAGTCGCCTATACATTAGCAGTTGCAAGCAGGAACTTATTGTGAATTCTGAGATGAGTTGTAAGCAGGAACTTACTGTGAATTCTGAGATGACGGATTCTATCTTAATTATGGCAGCCAGACTCCGGAAGCAGTGTAAATTCTGTTCAAACTGCGAACTTCTCGCCAAAGTGATCCAAACAATCGGCACGATATCGATACGAGTCGGTTTACTAACTCTGTGTGTAAACGTATACTTTTGCAGCAGTGCTGTAATCCATCCTCCAACTAGTGGTATGAGCTGACAATTGCCTGAAGACTGCTCGACAAGCCGAGAGAAGGCAGTCGACGTCTTTTTGCGAGTGAAAATGAATGCAGGATGGATCTTGTAGTCAGGACAGAAAGACGTACTTTTGCAGTTTTAATTTAAACCCACAGAAGGCTGGCGGGACTTTCCCCAGGATAAAAATATTCGTGATGTGAAGTTTTCCATCAAATTAGAAACAGTACTTTTTAATATAATTAAATTAGTCACTATACTGTCTATAGGCCATATACCAAACAAAATGCATAAAAAGCACCTTTTTGATGAAAATGATAAATTTAGCGCTTTTTAGCGAGCTTTAGGGCTTGCCGTTGTGGGATTTCGATTTTTTAATAGGAAACACTGAACTGTTGCTCTGAAAAGCCTAGATCACAACGGTTTTCAATAGAGTATAGTACAGGAAGATCTAAAACATGAATCAGCCCAACATAACTTACTGCGTTCGCTACGCAGCTCACCAAACGATGACTGCGCTCCGAGGGAAGGATGCCACGCACGGACGCATCTACCGTGTAGCGGATCGTGAAGCGCACAGGAAGACCAGGGCTGCGCGGCGGCACCTTAAGACGAAGGCGAAGGATCACAGTGCGTTCCCTTCTCCGGAAGCTATCTCCCGCCCTAAAAGTGGGAGCCAGTGGCCGGCACTGTCTACTGTCCGGCGGCAGAGTATGTACTACTCGCGTCCTCATTAGGACATTACTCTCATGACGGTGTTGCTTACGCTGTCTTAAAACAGCCGGCTACATAACGGTGAACAAAAAAGACCACTCATGAGCTCTTGAACAATACGCAAAGCATTACAAGTACTGTAGTAATATAAAATTTCACAGAAGCCAAAGTATGCGGCTACGAACTCAAAGATGAGCCTTTTATTTTTCTCGGCACCTAACCCGACATACCACTAAATGCCTGGCTGTACCTATATAGGTGGTTAGGAAAATCGAGTTTTTCGAGTATAACATAAACTATCAGTTGTTGAAGGATGGCGGGGAGAGCGTAAAGAAGCACTGGCCACCCTTCATAAGCAATGCCTGATGTCACTGACGGTACCGGAATCACGGAAGAACGCTAAAATCATCTTAATTCATAAGGAAGGAAACGCTAAGGACTTCAAAAATTGCAGACCAATCATCCTACTATCTGTTACGTATAATGTATTCACTGACTTAATTCCTAATAGAATCAGAGCAACCTTAGACATCAATCAGCCAAAGGATAAAGGAGGTTTTCGGAAATGCCCTCTACCATGGATAATATGCATGCTATTAGCCATGCAATAGAAAAATGATGGAAATATAAACAGACCTTATACATATATAGCCTTCACTGATTACGAGAAAGCATTTGACACAGTCTAAGCCTCAGCAGTCATTCAGGAATTGAGAGGTCAGGATGCAGATGAGCCGTATGTAAAACTGCTGAAAGACAACCTCAGTGGGCGCACAACAACCCAATTGCATAAAAAAGTCGATAAAGAAAGGCGATAGTCAAGGAGACATATTCTCCCCAGTATTATTCACCGCTTGCTTAGAGGAAGCATTCAGAGACTTTTAATTAGAAATTATGGTGGATGGAGTATACCTAAATAAGCTGCGATTCGCCGATGAGATTGCCTTGCTAAGTTACTCAGTGGTTTCATTGCAAAAAAATGATTGATTACCTAGACAGGAAAAGCAGACAGGTAGGCCTAAAAATTAATATGCAGAAGGCTAAGGTAATGTTAAACAACATCGGGAAGGAACAGCAATTTACTATAGTTATCGAAGCACTGTGGGAAGTGGTAGGCCAACATGCCTACTTAGTAAAGGTAGTAACCACAAATCCGGACCACAAAAGGGTATTACTAGGAAAATAAAATTGGGACGGAGCGAATTTGTGAATTACTCGCAGATTACGACTAGCAGCTAGTTTACCAGTATCGCTCAAGAGTAAAGTATATAGTTGCATATTACCGGATACTCACTTATGGGCTTTCGTGGAGGCTAACGAAAAGGGTTCTACTAGTTGAGGACAACGTAGAGAGTCATGGAACGGAAAACTGTAGGTGTAGCATTAAGAAACAGGAAGCTTGCAGAGTAGGTCAAAGTAAATCGAGTAAACGACTTACATGAGTAAATGACAAACTCAAGTAAATGAAATTCTAATCGAAATCAAGAATGAACATGGGAGGGACATGTAATGCTAAGAGAGGATAACCGATGGTCCCTATGGGTAACAAATTTGATTCCAAAGGAAGAAAAGTGTAAGAGAATTATGTGCACAAAATTATCTGGGAGGATGAGGTAGAGAAGTTTGCAGGGGTGAAGAGGATGCAGGTAGCAGAGGACCGCGGGATAACTGGAGTAATATTCCTTCGCCCTGTAGTGGCTACAGTACGACTGATTATAATGATGACCAGCTGCAAATCCAAGTGGTGGTCTAATGCTTATATCTGCGTTGTCTGCGCATACAACGTAGCAGCCTACATGTACGTCTTGCATGGCCTTGCCCTGACATAGCGAATGAATGAAAGGAGGAGAGGAAAGCCCTTGCTGGGGACGCATTGGCTAAATGGGTAAACTAGACCTGCGAGTTCTGAAACGCGCTTTGGTTCAAGTACATGCGCACTGTTATTCGACACCATTATCGTTTTACCGCGCTTTAGACAGCCATAGCGCGCTCGCAATCACAGCATATTTTGGGCGAAAATTTGGTGTGGCGGAATTTGTTTTAAAAAAAAATCAGCTGAAGACGACAAATCCGTGCTTCCTTTACTCTGCTTCAGATAACATGAACATACCAGATGCACATCGATGCGGTGTGCGTGTGTCTATATTTACGACTTTCATGTATAAAACGTAAAAACCTAGCCACAAAACTTCAGCTAGCTGGGAAACTTAAGCGAAGATGGAACGACCGAAGCATGAGAACCAATTCTCACGAGCAACAAATATCGCAAAGAGATGTGCGCGCTAATATCAAGCTGGAGTAGTAGGCACAACCCACAAAAGAAAACGCCTTATACGTGAGGGTCCAACATACCAAAATATCATGCTCCCCCCATGCGCTCGCACTGCGAATGGATGCCATCAATAGGGAGCGGGGTGCTTGGGAAGATGCACAAAAGTGGGACACCAGAACCCCTTGTCGTGCTTGAAATCGAGCAGAGGACAACGCCATCCCGCGGAACGCTGGCCGCAAATGCTCTGCGTAATTGTTGGCCCTGTTGATTCAAGGATCCATACGTGCAAATGTCCACAGAAGTTTTCGGAATGAAAATCGCACAAGTTACGGAACTTAGGCATAATACTTCTTGTCGCGAAGACAAAAGAATGTCTCATCGCGAGTACTCTTTGAAGCGAAAGCGATTCACTACGCTATAGGTACAGCCGCGCTTCGCGTGTCTGATAACTTGACATTAAGTGACCTTGACAGATACTGCGTTTTTCCTTGCTTATAAACCAATTTACAATTGAAGCGAAAGCCTCTCTACTCTATATGTACAGCCGGTCTTCACGTAGCACTAAATTTGATCTTCAAGTGACCCTGACCTAATTAAGTATGGGTGTCGACGATTCCGTGGTCTCCACCCAAAAGTATACCGCGCCTTTCTTTCCCCAAAATCTAGCCTAAACGGAGAGGCAGCCCTGTGATGGTGCGATGTCAGCGCACGTTATTGTACCGCAGGTGGCCGAAATTACTCCGTAGCCCTCGACTACGGGAACTCTTTCACTATTTCCGCTTTCACTCCCACCTTCCTGTCTTCCGTCAATTCTGAGATACCCCGTCTTTCCTTTACTATAAACCAATTTACAAGAAAAATATGAAAACATGACCATGGCCTAGTTAGGTGTAGGTGTCCGCCATTCAGGGCTGGGCAAGATACTTCAAAAAAGTATCTTCGATACCAATACTCGATACCTTGAAAAATTGCATTTCCGATACCGATACCGATATCGAACCGAAATCGATTTCCGATACAGATACTCGGTACTTCGATACATCTCTGAAATGTCAATGTGATAAAGGCGGTAATATTATTAGCGAGCTGGAAAATTTTACCATGCTTTCCAGAACTTTCAGTGGTACCTATATCGCAGTTTCTGTTTCTCTGAAAGGGCTTAAACAAATCTGACAGCGCGGATTTATTGAAGCTTTGCTGTCTGAGCAGCTGATCTTGTCAGAACTTCACATTGAATTGAAGCCATGGTTACAAAGCTTCCACAAGCAGCCTAGCGAACAATTTCTTTAAGCTAGTGTTCTTCATATAAAGCACTCTGTGTGCACTTGGCTGCATACAACTCAATCTGGAACTTCTTTTGTGGCTTTCCATTACATATACTACACGTTAATTACCCGATGGCCCCCTCCGTTTTCTATTTGCTATAAGGCTCAGTGCTGTTTGCGCTTGGGGAACTGAGCAGGTATCTTGATATTAGTGCGATAGCAGACTTTTGAAGTTCGCATTCTGTATTAAAAGCTAGAGCATAACAAAAATAAAATTGCTGAATGTTTTTATTAGTTCCGAAATATCCCCGCCATGTGGGCGTTCTGTAAACAAGGCAAATAAGAAAAGCCTCTCTATAATTAGTCGACCACGCAGCGCTGTTACATTTGATGAAGGGGCCCTTTACCAGATGATAAGAGTGAAGCATAGCCGCGTCGACTCGAGGATATTGAAGGTAGTTAACAAAGTCAAGATTCACTAGCATCTCTTGATAACTCAGTCTGGTTCACATAAATGAAAGAATTGTACTTTTTAAAAGAGGGGCTAATATGACGTTAATTAATTCGCGCATTTCAAAAACATTTTATCAGTTTATTGCTTTATGAAACAAGGCTATCTTCACAAGTTTTATTCACGTTTCGCTGAAATGTTTTTGGCAAAACAATTCTTTGACCGTGTATTTGTTATTTAAATTTATGTGCTCGAAAAATTCAGTTCCATAGCTTTTACGTCGTGTATTTCTTAAGATTTTAGACGTAATAGTTTTTACGGAAAAAGCCTAGTAGAAGCCTCTTCCAGGTGCAGTTACAAAGAAAGGTGTTTGTTTCAAATCAAACGCTGTAAATTACAAGAACGGCGACTGCATCGTGCCCGACTGCAGCGTTAGATGCTCATGTTCTTGCCGTCAAGCAAAGCCGACATGCAAAGCTCAAGGGTCTGGAGAGTTAGGGTTGTGCATAAGTTACTGAGTTCGTCAGCACACTGAGCATGCTGCTTGACAAGAATCACATGCCTCACAGACGGACAAGGAGGTGGATTGCAAAGGGTGGGAGAGAAGCTAGGGATGAAGTGCAGATGCTCATGTTCTTGCCGTCAAGCAAAGCCGACATGCAAAGCTCAAGGGTCTGGAGAGTTAGGGTTGTGCATAAGTTACTGAGTTCGTCAGCACACTGAGCATGCTGCTTGACAAGAATCACATGCCTCACAGACGGACAAGGAGGTGGATTGCAAAGGGTGGGAGAGAAGCTAGGGATGAAGTGCGCGTGTTCCCTACTGCCTGTTTGTCTTAATTCTTTGATGTTTTTTTGTCGATTTTGTTCTTTGTTTTTCTGCGTGCCTATTAATGACTTAGCGACTTCGTGGTACGCACTCGGTGCTCACAAGTAAACAACCTCATGAGCACCTACTTGCAATTTTCTCCTTCAGTTTTAAAGAAATGGAATATGGATAGATGGACGCTAAGGAGACGGGGCGTTTGAGGAGACTTCGAGCAGGAGGGAAATCAGGATTCGCTGCAAGCAAAGATGCCTCCCGGCTTCTACTGGCGCCTGAGTAAGCGCAGTCAGATCAGTTGCTTTGGGACGTTAAACCCCACAAACCAAACCAAACCATACACAGTGGCTTCAATATTTTCCGGAGTATCGAGTATCGTTAAAATACACGATACACCAAAAATGTATTTTCGATACCGATACTTCGATATTTTCATTTTCAGCACTCGATACCGGATACCGATACACAAAATATATTTAAAGATAGTATCGAAGATACACAAAATGTATTTAAAGATAGTATCCAAGATACATGTACCTTCGATACTGCCCATGACTGCCGCCATCGCACGGTGTCCACCCAAAAGTACAAGACACCTTCCTTTCCCCAAAATCTAACTTTAAGTAAAATTATGAAAAAGCCGTGGATTTAAAAGGTGGTGTTACATATAGGGCTATCGCTGCAACGCTCACAGCTTTCGCTCTATCACTATATTCAAGCCATGGTTACCCCCTCCCCCCCCCCCACATTTTTTATTGTACTTCTTGAATTTTTATTATTCGTTTTCATTTTTTTCTCAGTTTTCCTTTCATTGATGCTCTTTTTCTTGCTTTTTTTCACTTTCACTGTCACAATTACTGACTGCATCGAGCATTCTATAAGGCCCCCTTTATTCAGCTTGGACAAACGAGCCTGAGGGGCCTGCAGGTAGCGTGCACGTCTCGCAGTCGGGAGGTCTGGATTTGATTCCCACCCTATGCAAACTAAACGAGCTTTCATTAGGATTTAGTTATTTTTCTTCGGTTACAGCAACCGTTTTAAGAAATTTGGAATCAATCCGAATATTTCTGATCTCTTCTTTACCTGGGATGTTACGCGGACCACGATGGCCTTTCGAATTTTGCACTGGTTGCTGACTGGTCTCCGGGATTATCAAATCACAGTCCTGCTTCACCAATCTGCGTTTTTGCAGGACCACATTTTCTGCGATGCTTCCGCCGACACCATTGCTGGCTTACGTTCTTAATCAGGGAATACGAGGCTTTCGTCTTACTGAAGCTGATTCTCTGCGCAGTCGAAGCATGCTGCAACGAACTCAGTTACTAACCTTCACTCTCCCGCGAGTCCTGCCCAACGTGCCACTCATTGTCTCGCTCAACCTATACGCGGCAAGAGTATTCATGAATTTGGTATTCCGAAACTTTTTGTGGGTATCTATATTGCGTGCGGCCTACATGTAGGCGAAACGACTCTGGAGCGAAAGTTTAGCAGTGCGCAACTCCGAAATTGGCGCTGAAAATAGCGTTACAAATGGAAAAGCGTCCTGTGAGTTTTTGTTGCTTTCTGCCACCTTTGTGTATTTTGCGCCGACGAAGGCATCCTCAAAAACGCGTTGCGAAAAATTGTCTGCCTACGTACAGCTCAGCATTTAGGGTGGCCTCTAAGCAAAGCACTTGAGGATTTCTCTTTTTGCAGTGAGTTAGGTCCAGCAATCACAAAGTTGTCATATTATGCGTTCACATCGTCTTCTGATCTGTTTCCAGTTGCAGGCAATGATTGCTCGCTCTTCTGACACTATAGGTACCGTCAGCATCCGTGTAAACTGATGAGGTCGGAACGATCACCATGACCCGCGCTAGCATGCTGTTTTCTGCTTGGAAGCGAGACCTGGGCAAGGAAAACATACCCCATTAAGGTCAAGAAAAGATATTGTTATAGGGTTTAACATACCAAGCCGATTCAGACTACAAGGAACGCCGTAGTGAACAAAGGGCTCCGGATAACTTCGCTATATTCAACGTGCCTTGACATCGCACACAACAGGGGTGCCTTGCGTCTAGCCCCCACTGGAACGCGGCCACGAAGGCCATGACAGAACCCAGGCCACCCAGCTCAGTAGTAGAGCGTCCTAATCACTAAGCCTTCGCGTAGATATGGCTAAGTAGTCGGTTAGAGCCTGGGTTACGGATCCACATTGACACAAAACTACGGCAACTGCTCTTATCATCGCAATAAGACTATTTCATAGCAGTAATAACTTCATTTATGGCCCCGTCCGTACAAGTCGTGTGCTTTTATGGCTTGTGAGTTAAGCCCCTGCTCCCATTGCCTAACGCTACATGAGCCATTCAGCAACAAGTGTAGGGTAATGAGTCACTGCCGACTAAAATGGGCGATTCTGTTCAACCTGTCGCAGCTGTGAAGGGTGTTGACAGCCAAGGTACCGCGTCACTCGGACTTCCACCGTTACAGGTGACCCGGAATGAGCCCGACACTGTCATCATCCGGTAAGACAGCACTTCGATTTTGCTTTTCCTGCCTTCACGAGTAAGCATTAGGGCTGTACTTACAAGGAGGGGCAAAAGGGTGCAGTGAAGGTGTGCAATAATAGCTAACACCCACAAGCCAGAAATTTCGCATAGGAAAGAGTGCTCAGCGCGCTTTTTCTACAAGCAAGGTTTAAGAAATACATGGTGTCAATGGTCTCTCCTAAGAGTGGCCAACAAATACAGTTTTGGTAAACACTACCCTTGTTCTCTGCAGGGACTGTGCGCCATGCTGCTTGCGGTGAACGACGTTCCTGATTCATTCTAATCGTCGCTTTTCTTGTCATGCTTATAATATTTGTGAAAGTGTACACCTTGCCTATTTAGATATGTTGTAGCCAAATGTATGTGGGCATCGCATTGCAGTAATTTGTTCGCTGTTACTTAGCTATGCTGTTCCGGTGAGTTATTTAAAAATATGTTTCGCTTCTGACACCGCTGTCCCTGGCCTCACTGTTCCCGTTGACCATGTTCAACGGCTCCCTCTGAAAATTCACATGCAGTCTTGGTCACCACCGTTGTCACTCACGCCGCGCTGACGGTAGAAATTAGAAAGTAAAGTTGGCCTCCGAACACAAACCTGAGCACAGTGAATAAATAGGGAAACAGTCAGACTGCCGAACAACGTCCCCTCAAGTGGGCGTGTCTTTTGTCAATTTCGGTCGCCTTGTCAGTAGCGTAGGCAAAGAGACAATGAGGGAAAGGGCAAGGTGATGAAGGTGTGGAAGATGGTGCGTAAGATCTCGAGGAGCCGCTATATGTTCAAGACGTTGTTCAATAAGCCAACTGCACTCATGACAGTGTAATGCACATTGAGCGCCTCCAGATGATGCGAAAATTTTCACGCGCAAGTATATTTTCCTCGAGTAAATCCGGGATAACAATGACATTTCATGAAACATGTACTCATAGTGAGGAACTGAACGAGCGGTTCTTATCAGCAGTCAATAAATGTACGGGGCGTTAATAATTAACACATTACACCATAAACACAGAAGAGCACTGGACAGCTTTCTCAAAACTTTCGATCACATCAGAATTCCTGTGAGCTGCAGAAAGCGAATACATTTTACAGCAGATTTGTTTGTAGACATTAAGCACGTCGCATGCAGACTGCGGCAAACATTCCCTTGTCAACCTTTAGGCTTTTGTCTATTCCACTGCAGTGATCCAAAGCAACAGTAGATTACGGCATATCATCGACGATATCAGAGCTGTTAGTGATGGAGCGCCAATTCAGTCCAACTGTGCTCTTCTGGCTTTTTTTCTTTCTTCCCGCAGTGACGACAATGTTACGGTCCCAGTGACGGCTCATAACGTCCTGGCTGACGGAGGACGCAAGAGATGAAGCATCACCCACGCCACCTGTTTGCAACCGCGGGGACGATGTCATGAAACCCGGATGTTTTGGTCCTGCTGCGCATGTGTTGCAGCCTAGTGTGGGAAGGCGTTCGTGTTGCGAATGCAGGACTAATTAAATGCTTCAGAATGCTTCCTTGTCTCCTAATGTGCCCTATTGCGAACCTCTCACACATTTACGATGTACCTCCCTCTTCACTGGACGGGCAGGTTTAATAGTGCTAGATGCTAGCGGTGGTCTCCTGGCCCGTGTTTGCAGTGGCACACCGTACCCCATATGCTGTCACTAGCAGAGGTCACGACGAGAAAGCACAACTATCGGTTCGCTAGCGGCCAGCGCATGAAAACGAGGAGATAGGCTGATGTCATAAACATTGACGGTGGCCCACAGCAAACTGAATGCGCTGTCCTACATGGCGTTAGCGATCGTTCTTATTGAGACTTATGATATGCATGTACGATTATCTTCGCGACAATTGCATACCTATATATATATGCTTTGTAATCTGTAGGAAACCCCCTTCTCTCTCCATCGCTACTCGGCCGATCATCGCGCGTCGGACACCGCCGGATGAGTGGTAGGGTAATTGGCTTCCTTATGGGGAAAACGGAAGTAGTGAAGGGAATGCCACCTAGACGTCTACGCTGATTCCTGCAGCGAGACGACAAGGCCCTTGGGTCAGGCTGGCGACGGAAACGGTAGTGACCACATACACCGTCTCCCGCCGCAGGCGTACGGGAAAGCTCTTTGCACACAGCCACCGAGTGTTCTGTTTCCGGGCAGCTAAGCGCCTCCTGAAACATAAGCGGGGGGGGGGGGGGGGGGGGGGGGGGGGGCTGAAGAACGCGGCGGGCACGGGAAAAAACATTACGCAATTATCGCACCTGTATACCCCAGCCGGTAAGTCGGAGGCCGTTCTACGTAGTTTTGCCCTCCTCCTGAGGTAATTACCTTGTGGAGGTTTTGTAGATAGCTGGCCCACAGTGCGAATTATTTGCCGGAGCAATAAACAACGTCACAGTGTAAACGTGTTCTCACTATCTCTTTGTACCCTCGAGACAGGACCCGTCTGCAGTCAACGTGCGAAGACGTCACGTCCGCAATCGCAATGTGCGCGGAAGATACCCCCCCCCCCCCTTTAGTATGCAAATAGCACAACTACCGTCTTAAGTGCGAAGTCTTCGAACTCCATGTAACTCCTCTGCAGTGCGTGCCTCAATGCGTGGTCCCTCGCGGAAAATGGTTCAAAGTAGGCTTTCCAGAGGCGTTCGTAGGTTTTATATGGACGTTTTAATGGCAAAATGGGCACATGTGTCCTTAGGCCTGATGGCTCGCATGCCCTTACATCCGGCCACTACCGCGAGGTCCCAATGAATAATCGTTCTACGGCTTGTGCCCGGCGCTTCATCGCCGTATCGCCCTGGTCGTGGCGTGAGGTACGCCTGTCCTGTGCGAACCGATCGCTATTGATTATTCTGCTGCTATCTCAAGTGATATCTCCACCCTGCATTTTCAACTCTCTGAGCCGCGCAGATTCCACCTTCGGCGGGTGTTATCTGTTTTCCTTGTGGGCCGCATTCAGGCACCGGACTTGCCACCTCTCTCCTATTCTTTGATTGCCGTGCGCAGTGCCGTTGCGGTGATTTAAAGGGACAGCTATAACGCTGTGCAACTCGTAATTCTTCCTTCATCTCCATCACCCTGAGTGCCGGAAATATGTGAATGCACTGCGTCACTGTACTGCGATACTGCAATGTTCATTGTAACTATACTGTACCACCAGGTGTACGGTAATAAACGTTTTGCATATTGTCACTGCGGCTCTTTTTAAAGGCATCCCAGACTGCAGCAATTAAATAAGAGCTTCAACAACAAAAAAAGGATCCAAAATTGTACCTGCGTGAGTAAATAAAGTAAACTAATTCCCCTGATTTCCTCATTAAATTATCGATAGTTGTAAAACTGATCCCCAGAGGGTATTGAGCGCGAGGACATACAGTGGCGCCACCACTTGGCAGCGCCGCGTTACGCAGTAAGTGGGATAACGCGCGTTGAACTGCTGCTGTGTGATGATTTCCTAGGCAGTTAAGTTGCGCTTTAATGCTAAATTTATTTATTCATTTCATATACACTTCGATCTAAG